>NC_044008.1:29794213-30096272 GCF_900496995.4 Aquila chrysaetos chrysaetos
AAAAGGCTTGGAAATTAAGGTAGTTAAGCAATTGTCAAAGATAGCAAGAGTGAATAAAAACTGACTCGTATGTTGAGAAAAATTCTGAAAGTTATCCCACTTAAGTTTATTAAAAGGTTGATTGGCAATAACTTCAGTCTAATTTCTATAAAATAGTAACCTTTACAAGGAACATTGATATTACATATTGTAATAAAGAAGTACATATAAATAAAGTTGTAAATAGTGTTATAGTTGTAGAAGTAGTCGGTTCTGAAGATTAGCCAGAAAATTTTCAACTGTGAAATTTCAAAAGCTGCAAATCTGGGGCCTGACCTAACTCCTAATAAAGTCAGTTGGTGTTTTCCCATTAACTTCATTTGGAGCAGAAGCAGGCCCTAACATTTCTATAGTACTATGCTTCTGAAATACTAAGAAGGCTGTATTTACTATGCAGTGGGAAAAGAAAAAAAAAATTAAAATTATTTCCCTGGAAGTTTTGCAAGCAGTTACTGATGTAAATTAAAATAATAAACAGTAAACAAGTCTGAAAGCAAATATTTTGCTAAATGTTTTTCTTTTGATATGAATATAATTCCTTTGGCTAGCCGAAAAATATGCAACTGTTTTACTACCTGACAGAGGAGAGGTACTTTTTTTTAAGTGAATTTTTATAATTGTTCCACTAAGAACTCTTGTGAAAGAAGTATTTCCTTTTATTTTCTCCAGTGTTAAAAGAACAAGGGGATGTTCAGTGATATTAAAAGGCAACACATGAAGTAACGTTTTATGTAAAGTTATTACTCAGTGGAACTCACTGGCACAGGATGTCAAGTAGTTTATAGAGACGTATACATGAATTAAAGCAGTGCTTGCAGTTTTTGTCATCAGTATCATTTTGATCTTCGTCAGCATATCAAACCTAATGTATCAGAGTATAAATTTAAAGGAGGAAGAAGGTTTATTCCAATTCAGTACACTGTTGTGTCACAGTATGAAAAGCCTTTTGCTCTTCATTTTAGTACAGGAGTTAAGCTGTTGCCAAAGCTAGAATATAGAGCTGGTAGGTTACTCTTTTCTTTCAGAATAGCAAAGAATATCACACTATTTTATATCTGCATTGATCTTTAATGCTCATGGGTAATGTGAAGTTAGTAGTTTTAATTTCCCTGGTGGCAGAAAAAAAGAGTAAGAACAGATTCCCTGGAGAAAAGGCTGTCTGTCTCTGTTCCTTTCCTGCCCTCTGTTTCCCCACTGGCCCTTTGGCAGCCTCTCCATCAATCTTTCTTCAAGATTAAATGTTTCATATACTGAGTCTTATATTTCTTCTGCTCCTTAAGAAGTGTCTCAGCCACCCCTCCTCCCCAGTAGATAAGCTCCTGCAGCAGCTTCCCAAGGTTTGTCAGTGACTGGGTTCCCTTCCTGAAGACAGAGGGAGACCGCCAGTTCCTTCCAGCTGCCTTTGTAGTTCATGGAGTCGTCATTCCATGATGCGTGGCTAGCGCACTGGGTATCTCTGTCTTTTGGCTTTGGTCATGAAGTAGATGCTATGTAGGTTATGCAGAGAAAAATGAGAATGGGGAGGTGGCAGCAGGAAACAACTTCCTCTCTCCCAGTTCCTTTATAAAGAAACCACTGTTATTGTTGCATTGCCCAAGAACATATGATTTTTTTTTAAAGCATATTCGGTGCTAATAACCCTGTAAATGAATAAAATGTACAGTTAGCCAATTAATGCAAGGTTTTTGGTACAGCTACAAAATCTTGTTATAAAATGGCTTTCCGTCAGTCTCTAGGCCTTGGGGCCAGAGGAGTCCACTGTATCTATCTCCTTTTAAGCGCATTGAGTTTGTTCACTTGTATTGTCTTTGCTTTGCCTTTCAAGCATCTGAACATTTTACTTATATTAATAGGAGTCCAGAATTGCAGCAAGCTGTTATTACTCATGGGTTTAAAAAATAATATAAAAGGGAACTCTCATGATTTTTGAGGTGAGTTAGAGAGGTATTTTGACAAACAATTGTTTTTTAGCAAATGCCGAATAGAACTGTGGGTTGCTGGGCTCTTTCATAGTTACACAGTCAGCTCTCAATTCTTGAAAATAGAAATGGAGTAGACTAACCCGTGTAAAGCTAAAACATAGGTAATACAAAGCATATGCACGTTAGATAAGAACTTCCTGTGTTCATTACATTTATCGAGGAATGTAGTTAAGCTGAAGTAAAAAGTGAGATCAGAAATTCAAAGAAAAATGGTGGGTGTTTTTCCTTTTTTTCTGCTTTGTTTTAGCATAGCACTGCTAATCTGCAACCTGGGTTACACACCCACAGACAACTGAGAGTTGACTGTACAATTCTGCATACCACATAGACAACTTCCTTCTAGTTTATATTCATTGAGAGCTGTATAAGTCCACACTACTAATCTGATTGCCTTTTCAGAGAAAAGAGAAGGCTCAATTTGAGATACTGTTTTCAAAACTAAAATTCAATATATGTTCTCTGCTTTTGTTTACTGAAGTGATTTTGGTGTGAAGAAGTCAGTGATCTACATCAGTAATGATCATAAGCATTCTTTGGCCATGACCATTAACAACAGGACAAGATGACATTTTGCAGTGCGTATGCCAGCAACAAATCAAAGAGTTTGATATTATATACCATGACTTTCCTTGAGTGGCCTGAAAATAGCTTATGGTTTGTATTTAGAAAAAAAAGATGAAGCTGTCCATTTAAATGGATAAAGTCTTTAACTAGCCAGCGTGGAAAAAGAAGGGTGAATTTTAAAGATTGCTCATTATACACAGTGAAGAGTTTTTGTGGTGTATTTGGTTCAGCTGAACTGTGTAATTACCTAAGTATATGATGATCAAAGGAGTGACACAGTAAATAAGTTAGATTTTTTAATAGTCTAAAAAGGAAATAAGTAACATCAGTCTTCAGCACTTTGAAATAAAATAATTGCAGTCATCCATATGTTTCATAAAATTCAGATAACAAAACAGTTATTGACATTTTCAGTACTCAGTGATTTTATGTACTTGATGCATTTAAAGAGCAATGTCTTTAAACAGTGAGTTGGCTGATGCAGCCCAGTGAGAGACTTATTTTTCGAATCACAGTTTTTGTACTATGCTTTGTATTTAATAAGCGCAAGAAATATAAAAACAGAATTCATCTGATATAATCTTCAACAAACTCTGCGTTAGCTACAGCAAAACTTCTCCAAATATTAGGCAAGTTACTGTCTCCAGAGATTATTCAAAATTACCACTGTGCTAATTCATGAAAAGTCTACTGCACCTTTGTTAAAGAGCCATCTAGTTAGAGAGGTGTATTTTTTTTCATCCTTTCATTGGTTGGCTAAGACAAGTTCTGCTCTAATGTGGAGTTAAAATCCCAAGTATGAAATAATTCATTTGAATTTCAGTTATGCCACCTATATGTGACATCGTTGTAGTCATATTTTAAATAAACCCACAAAGTTTATGGTTGAAGAATGTAAATAATCAACTTATGATGCAAAAACCCCCCAAACCAATAACATGCTTTCTGTTAATTCTTTCTCTTATTTCCATGGAATGTTAAAGTTTCAATTTTAGGAATGCAAAGGCAAACTCTGAAAAACAAGTATGTTGGAGAGGAGAGAAAGAATAGCCAGAAATACATCTGGTAAGGTAATCTTTGCAATGAAGAAGGTTGTCATATATGCATTGCATTTTCTGCATCTATCAGCTTGCCTACTTTTTGCCAGTGTGTATATGCGGTATAGATAAATTTCTCATGCCACCATTAATTACAGCATTTCCTGAGCCCTTTTATTGTCATTCTATAACCATCAAGCTCAGGCATGCTAACATCCTTATGCAAATTGAAGAAATTGCTAAAAATAAAAAGTTTTACACTAAATAATCTTGGCGGATCAGGTCTTTGAGATGGTTTAAGAGGGTGGCACAGATATTTGATGACTACTCTAGGCAGCAGATTGGAGGATACAACTGTTTTCACCCTTGTTTATGAGCCAGTTAAAATCCTACTGTTGTCCCATAGTGAAACCACCTCCCATGGAACTGGCCCACTACAGGCCTGTGACCCACTTCATGTTGAGTTTAAGGAGGACTTTGGTTGTGCATACTCTGGGTACTATATGGGTGAAATTCAGCAATTGAGCAGAGATAAGAAATACCTAGACAACATTCGTAGGCTACAGACAGGTGATACGTGCTTGTCTTCTCAAAACAGAAGAAGTAACAGAAGAAGCAGAGGCCCAGAGGTAAATGTTTTTGTGAGCTGGTTGGTATTTCATGCCCTGTTGGCCCCTCAGAAGTGACTGAGAATGTCTGTTTTCTTCTTGATTTCGTTTTTTTTTTAAAATGCATGCCATCTCAGCTACTCCATTCTATCCCACCCATTACCAGTTGAGCCTTTGATTTTATGCTTAATCAAGTTTGTATATTCTTTAAAATACATGTTTAATAGTAAAACATATTTGTAGCTTTGCACTGATTATGGAGATATATATCAGTGTATGTGCTTACTCATTTCCATAAACATTTCCTGTGTTACAGACACACAAATCCTATTTTTGAAGTCAAGGCACTCTACAATTACGTGTTTCCTGAATTCTCTGTGAAGGCCCTTAAGCTTTGGAAATTTCTCCTATTTGATCCAAAACACTAAATGCAGATTATTATGGCACACCGCAGGGTACACTTGATTTCTCTGACTGCAGGACTGTTTGGACATCATGAAGACTGGAAATGTATATTTAGCTCCTGTATAATAATTTGTGGTAATGACTGGGCAATAGAATCAATAGTGGTGGGACTGCTAGAATAGGATATTGCAGTAGCTGCAACTTTAAATTACATCGTGAGACATCTAGCACAAAGGAGAAATGCTCCTTTTGTAAGATGATTATGTAAATGGAAAGTAAACACACACACAAATGAGTACAGTTCTATAGGACTTTGATTAACATATTCAGTCATAGCTATAGCAAGATGGGCATAAAGCAAAAAAGAAAAGGAGAAAGTAGCGTACCATTTGATACATAATCCTTGTAATTTTGGCTAGATTCCTGCAATCCCCACTCAAGGAAAATTTTCCCTCTTTTGTGGAAACTTGTCTCAATAAAGACTATAAGATCTTGATAATTTATGTAAGTGTTTATGTTTTTTACTTGACTAGTTCTCAGTGAGAGCATGGCATAGCAGGAATTTGAATGTAATCTCTGTCATAGTCTGTGTGCGAAAGCAATCTTTTGATTGGTTTCAAGAAGGAGTGTATATGCATGTATATATAGAGAGAGAGACTTTTCTCAGACTCTCCAAAATAATGTAGACTAGTTGATACCAAGTAGGGACAGCTCAAGCCCTGGTGGAGGGCGCGGAGTATCACACTAGAGTACGATAAGCAAGTATAAAATCAGATCCAAGGAAGGTGAAGGACATTTAGTAACAGCTTCCTGTGCTAATAGTTGTAAATAATGCTTCTGGACTCATTTGTAAACCTCCTTGTATGTTCCTAAGTGATGGTAAGAGCATCTGCAGTAAGGTGGGGTGTAGTGCTGCAGCTGAGTCCTTATCTCCACTTCTTTACATAGGGGTGGACTGGAAGCAGTAGACATTATGGACTGGTTCCTGCACCAAGCACCTTGCATGGCAGTAATCACTAAATTCAGCAGCCTAAGGATTTACTCCAGACGGATTATTTGGTCACAGTCAAATTTTTGAAACTTGTTTTTCTTTCAGTGTTTTCTGTGAGTAGTTTCTGTTCTTAACAGGTGGAAAGAAGTGCATGTAAAGGGAATGAATGGGTTGAGCAAATAATTTTCAGCCCAGTCTTGGTGTGAGGAATTTCCTAAGGATAGAGATAGGTGTGGAAGCCTCTCACGGTTTTACCAAATCTCTCAGACACTCTTGTATTTCAGCGTAGTTAGCATATCTGCACACAAGGGCCTCAAATGGTCTGCCCCAGTCAGCATTCAGTCTCTCTTTCTAATGTACATCTCCAGAAAGACAGACACCGTTGTTTGTGGAGACCCTTCGATATAGATGACCTTCCTCTAAGAGGCACATTGTCACAAAAGCTGAGATTTGTTGTATCCTTTTGAATTGGAGAAAACAATTCAATTTTGTATCTTTTGTATTAAAATTTCATGATAAACTTGCTTCTTAGCATACTAACTTAAAGGCAGTATCACAGAAAAGCCCATTGCCCCCTCCCAACCAGGAAGACTACCAGTCTTAACTGGTAAACACAGTACCAGTGGAAATACTACGATCCTTTGACATCAGTTAAATAAATGCCAATACAATAACAATTATTTCAATATTTGATTCTATGAAACCGCTGAAGGGGTTAATTTCCTGCTTTGACATTTTCCTTATGCAAATATCCTCATTCCATTTCATGCAAGACAGGTTTGGCAAATGTGGATGCTTTGGGTGGTATTGACATCTAAGTTATGCCATCTAAGGACAAGTGCTGGCTGCTAAATAATTTATGCATTTAAAGTTCAGAAGAGACTGTGTAAAACTAGCTACCACAAAAAAACAAGCCATGTTTCTTAAGTCATGTATGTGATCCATTAAACATTGGGTTTGGTACCTGGGTATTGTCAGATTTAGCATTCAAACCTACTACAGAATTAGAAACCAAGCTGTCAAGATAATTTCTAGTCACTGAATATAACTATGAAATGTTATTGTTATATATATTCTACTTGACTGCTTCTTTGCAAATATTGAAAAAGTGCATATGATAAGACTCAGATGGAATAGCCTTGACCATACTGAAATTAGTGATAAAATGCCTATTGCTTTCAGTGAAGGCAGGATTCTATGTCTAAACCTTAATTTCTAAAGACAATGGATGTATGGCATACAATTGATGTATACATTACACTCATGTATGCCCAGCATGTCTGAGAAATGAGTTTTTAAGGCCTAGTTCACATTCTTAAGCTTTTTAGTTCTGTTTTCTTTATGTCAAAGTCTTCATATTATGCTCTTACAGCAATGAAATCTGAACTCCTGTTGTAATTTGTATTTATATAACCATGTTGCTTAATAGCCTCTTTATAGACAAGTACCGCTTTGTATTAGGTTCTGTATAAAAAAAGCAGCTTCTGTCTAAAAGCAAAGAATTAAAAGATAACACAAGATGGGTACAGACAAGTGGGATTCCAAGGAAATTATGAAACAATGTTGGTAAGCATGATGGGCAAGGAGGTCCCAGTATATTCAGGCTGGGTTTGGGGGGGGGGGTGTATGGTTTTTTGGTGTTGTTTTTTTTTTGTTTTTTTGCCTTTTTCTTTTTTTTTTTTTGAGAGGGAGAGAGGTGATTGAAAAGGAAAGTTTTAAAAGAATTAAAAAATAGCAAGGGGATGGATTCTCAGAATCGAAGAGTGGCTTGAGAGAAAGTACAAAGGCTGTTTCCTGAAAATCTAATTGTCAGTGATAATTGTCAGTGATAGCCTGTCAACATAAGCAGATTGGAACCTCTTGATAAAGAAAGAAAGATGATAGGCCAAGAAGAGCAGAATGAAGTTGCATTGAAGCTGAGGGAGGAACAGAAAATAACTAATGATTCACACCATTAGGTAGAAAGAGGTCACTAGAGGTCATGTTGAAAGTGAGGTTCAATGAAAATAATTGGTGAAAGCCAAGGAGATTGACTCCAGGTAGTGATTGCAGTCAGTGAGCTTAAAAAGGAGAGGTAGAATAAGATGGCAGAATAGTTGCCAAAATAAGTGGGATACAGACCCCCTTCCCTTTAATTTTTTTTTTTCCTCTAAATTAAGGAAGAAACTGCATAATGCCTGAATTGGTATGGGAGGAGACAGAGGACAGAAGAAGGTGATGAAATCAGCAAAGGATTGGTTGAGGGACAGGACTAGTTATTGGGAAGTGTGCTGGGAGGTGAGGGTAGCTGAAGGGAAGGCTGGCAGAAAGACCAAATTTGGGTGAATGTCCTTGGAGTAAAGTGGGGAGATGCAGATTTGAGATTCCAGGAGATGGAGGGCTCTGGGAAAGATGGAAAGGATGACAATAACAAGAAAGGGGAATGACATCAGTCAGGCAAGGGGAGGGACAAAGAAGCAACGAGCAGGAGGATGGCAAGAGCCAACAGTGAGGGTCACTCAGACAGGAACAGGTTGCTGTTGTCTATTAGAGGTTCTGCTTATCCATGACATTGTGCTAACGCGTGGCAAAAGGAAGCAATGCCAAGGGATTCCAACATTAGTGAGGTCTGGGCAACTGTGGTCTCAGTGCTCTCAGTGTTCTGTAGCCAGTATTACATATGAGTTCAGTACAAGCTTGAAGAAAGTCTGAATAGTATTCATTATTCACCATTCTTTCCTTTTTAACATTTTAACAGGATTTTCTGTTCTACTTCCATATTCTTTTTCTTGCTCTTTTTGTAATGTTACTCTAGTAAGAAAATCTACGTTCTTCGTAAGTGACACTATGTATTTAGAGTATGTTGGCCCAGCAATTTTGATAACTTTCAGACTGAATGATAGCTTTTCAGAACAGTGAAAATGCACTTTCTGTGCAATTTGAGAGCACTGAAGTGTTTTATTATCATTATCTCCCATAATGGTGGTATCTTGGTCTGGTGAAGTGACCATTAGGATGAAAGCCAGTAACTTCCAGGTTCTCATTGCAGCTTTGCCACTAACATCATTGCATGGGTGACCTTGGGTGATTTGTATAGGCCAACTTTTCAGCTACCAACTAATTTTAAGCAATTCAAGGACATTTGGGGTTCCCAGTTTAAGACACTAGTGAATCAATTTCCAAGGCAATGCAGCACCCATAAGTATAGATTATGTTAATGTGGTAGGTGTATAGGTAGTAAAACCGATCAAAAATGTTCTGTTTAACTCATTTTGCCAAGTTTTGGCCTTCTGCAGGAAATTTCAACTTCCACTTCTCAGACTTTTCCTTCCTGAGAAACTGAAAATTCTCAGTGAAGAAAAGTTCTATTTCCTGACCACTCTTTAAGATTAGGGCCAACAGGATTTCCAGATAGTCTTCCAAAAATAGGGTAACCAGATTAGTGGTCAGCTTGAAAATGTGGGTTGAAAACTTTTTTTCTGCATAGTTTGCCAGTTGAATAAAATGGCTAATAATATAACTTACTTGAAGGATGAGAGAATTATGTAATGTTTCTGGATTTCTGAAACTTGTTATAAATCAGGATTTACCCCCTGTAATTGGCAAGGCCATGGTAAGATGCCCACAGCCGCCCTAGGCAAGCAAATAATTGTTAGAGTTTTTTCAGTTAAAGGTTGATGAGACAGTGTGGTGGTCAGCTTTCATTGCTGACAGTAGACTGCAGCCCAAAAGTTTGGAGACAACTGTGACAGATGATTTGGGATGTTCAGATAACCTCATCTTGCCAAGAGATATGTTCATTAAGTTGTCAAAGAACTGAAATGTATGCATTGCCCATCCATCTGGCATGTAATTTAAATACAGCTGAATTCCTGACCTCAGATATGATATAAGCATTTCTGAGTAGACATGACTGATAAATTTGCATAAACAGAGGCTCTTAGAATAAAAATGCATTTTAAAAGGAGAGTAAAAAAAATACTTCTGAGATCTAGAGACTTGTGACAACATTGATAGATGGTAACATACTCAAATAAAAAAATATTTTACTGAGTACTAAATAATATTTTTTAAATGTTTGCACAGGATTTTTAGTACAATTAATAAAGTCTCTCTGTAGCCTGAAGAAAGGTGTCAGCAGTTGAAGTGCCTGAAACTGAGGTACTGAATTCATCACAATGAGTTTTCTGAGGGCTGAATAGATAATCTGCATGCTTTTAAATATTAAAAGCCTTTGTCAGGGTAGATGTGCCTGCAAAAATGCAAGCTGGCAGTTACACATGATTAAGTCACAGTAGTCTGGGCAATTCCGTATCTGGATTACCACAAAATATTATAAATAAAAACAAGTATTGATACCTGATTTAAAAAAAAAAACAAACTTCTGTCAGGCAGCAATGCTGTCATCGGTTAGGTGGATTTTAGCAATGATATTTTAACACCTTAATATTTGAAACCCGATCATACCAATACAATGTTAGAACCCAAACCTGCAAAACCCGGGCAATACATAACAACCCTATGGGAGTAGTAGCACTGTGGAGGCTTGGTGTGTCCCTTGGGGTCTGTATGAGCAACCTAGGTTCCCTTGACTGACTGTGGAGCCTCAACAAATAGATTGATGGTTTGAATGATAGGTTTGGAGAGAGGTTCTCTAAATTCTGGAGGCTTTCAATGTAGGCACCTAAATCAGAGCCTGAGGCTTGATGGTGAACACCCTTTCAGTCTTTCTTCAGGTCTCTCTGTGAGAACACTGCCTCACTCTCAAGACTGAATGTAATGAAAAGGGAAGACTCATTCTTTCACTGTGCAGGAGAGCTGGTGCATGAATTTAAACTTCTACACAAGCAGATGGCAATATTTTCCTTCTCGGCATGGAGCACATCACTGTCTTCAAGTCACGAATCTAGGGATATGTTTATCAAGAGAGCTAATAGCAAAGCCTCCTTCTGCGGTATGAGCAGTTTAAAGAGTGATGTATTTCTCACAGTCTCATGAGCATGTTGCAAACCTGCTTCACTTGTGGGCACTTCTGAACAGCCTGTCAATAGCTGTTCCTGCCAGTGAGGCTCTTGTGGATACCCATGGGACACCCATGTCACTGGTGTGGGTGCAAGTGACCCTGCCTTCTAGTAGATCCTCAAAATCCGCATGGAATTTAGTAGTTCCACAGGGCAGAGACTTCTGCCAGCATTCACGTGAAGAATGTAAATGCAGACTTGTAATGTTTTGCTACCAGAAGTATAGTTATTAGGTATTTCTATGGCAATTGTCATATCACCACTTCCTCTGCACAAGCACTGCCCCACTCTTTTGTCAATTTTTTCCTTTCTCCTTTTCCAGTTGCTACAGCCTTGAGACATTGTATTCTTGGAGGGCAACAACTGCAGTACTCAACCATATTTGTCCCTATTCAGTAAAAATTCAGCAAATACTAATTCATGTCCTGAGCTAGCTCTGTTTGATGCCCCCGTGCTTGCTTCCAGGTTTCTCATTGTAGGAAGGCAGAGTTCATTCCCAGGTGAAAACTTAGGTTTACCCTGTTAGGACTGCTTAAATCTATAAACATTTGCACCGTCTGGTCGTTAGTCTATCTTTATTGCTCAGTGGTATGGAGGCTCAAGAGCAACCTAAAGTGCAAAACGTTCCATGACCCTTGTTCTGTCCATCATAGGTCCTTGCTTCAGCTCACAGTAACCATCCTATAGTACCTTCCTCCACATATCATTTAGCAAAGAATCCAAACAGACTGGTATTCTGGGATACCTCTGGTGGGTTCAGGCCATGCTGTGGTTATGCCTGTCCCATTGTTACGGCTTGAAGGGCATGTTTAAAAAAGGTGGCATGCCAGCTCTTGAAAGCCTCGTCTTGAATGCAGGCTTGCATCCAAACAGTTCAAGCTATGGCTGTAAGCCACAGCTCACAAGGTGATTTCTACAGTCTGAGGGGTTGAGCAAGTGCTTCTATACTGAGGAGCTGTGGTGGCATGGGCATCTCTTTAGCCAACTAGTTGACTAGTCAGGATACTCATACCTTTGTTGTCATTGCTTATGCCTCTAACCCAAGCAGCACACTGAGCAGCAGGAGTTGGCTCTGGGGACCAAGGAAAGAATAAACTGTGGGCACTGCAGGGTGGGCAAAGGGAGGAACTGCAGTGGGAGGAAGGAGGTGGACTTTGGATTTCAGTGTGAAAGAGGAGGACATACAGATGACAGAAATGATAGTGTCAGGAGCCAGAGTAGCTGGGAGCAGTGTGGATGCTCAGGGAACAGAGGTGATGTGGACAGACTACAAGAGACATAGGGGTCTTGCGGCAAGGAGCAGAAGAAATGCATGGGCAAGTAGGCCTGTGGGTCTGGGTGGGAGAATATCGTGGTTTGAAAGGCTGCTGGAATGTAACCATTCATTAATAGCCATTCTGTGCATTGCGAGGTCAGTTTAGACACAGCCAAGGTGTCCTTGGTTTAGGGGGAAATTGAAACGTGCTTAAAAAATGAGATAAATGCAGCCAGAACATTCTCAAGGAGTATGGGTGTCAGTGGCAATTGGACCTGGTGATCCTGTTTTTTCCAGGCCAGCTAGCAATTCTGGCGCACACCCCATTGAGGGCAGGACAAGGCAGAGGGAAGGTATGGGAAGCCATACTTGAAGGAGGTGTGTGATTTGATGCTTCCCCTGCAGCCTCTCTCAGTGTGCTCCTGCGAGGCCTTAATTGGAACTGAAAACTGCTGCTCCTTCCCAGAACTCCGGAGGGAGAAGGGGAACAGCGTTGCCTTGCACCCTCATGGGGATGATTTCTTTCCTCCTTTTCCCCCGTGTGACACAAGCAGGGAAATTAATATTCCAACCCATTGAGCCTTCTTGGTGAATCTGGCACAGCATTATTTAAGATGAGTGAGATTTTAATTTTTTTTTTTTAATTGATTCCATCTAACTCAGCATTTGAAAAACCTTGAAGATCATATTATGTGCATAAGCACAGTTAATTTGTTTGTTGCAAGGACCCCGGTCATAAAATGTGTATATCCAAGGCCATTGTGGAATTAAGACTTAAGGCATTTAAGCAAGTTTGCATGTGAGTAAGTAACATTCAGCCTCACGGTGCCCAAAAAGTATCCAGGCAGAGCCCAGAAAACCGAAGCTTTCAACGCAACACTGCCCTCTGGAGCTTTCTGAATCACTCTCATTGCAAACCAAACAAAGAACATAAAGGAGAAAAATAGAAAAAGGCCTTGGTCTCCACAGTAAAAATGAATAGCACAGTGCACACACTGCAATGAGTAATAAAAGCAGCTATACTGCAAAAGCAATGGAAATATAAAGACATTCATCCCCATCACAAATACCAACAAATATTTTTCAGCATTGAATGGAAGGCGGAAAGAAATTGAGAATTTTAAACAGACCTGGAAAGAATTGCATACAATAACAAAAATGCCTTTTAATTTTGCTTAAAGGTGTTGGCAGCATTCTAACAAAGAAAAATCAACAAGCTATTTGGAAGGAAAAAAATAATTTGCTCTCTCAAAAATCTATTTTGGATGCAGATCTTTTTCTGCTATGCATCCTTTCACATTTTGATAGTGTTTGTGTCAACGCAAAGATGATATGTTACCTTGTGCTGTCAAGAGCTTACCAAAATAAACCTCATCAACAAGGCATTAAATAATAATATCACCTTTCCCCTGAAGTTTTTATATTCTCTGTGATGTACTTATGCATATTTTTAAAAGAACTTAAATTATTGATTCCCTCCTTCCATCAAACCTGTCTAACCAGTGAAGTGTATATAGAATGCAGTCCTGTACTAAGCTCTGCTAAAGAACAAACCACAACCCTTAATTGAAAGCATGGGCTTGTTAGAAGTGAATTTCTTGAATTTACAAAGGGCCTAATCTTGCAAATACAACCTGTAACCAGTAAAAACTCATCATTGCTGATATTTCTGATAACAGATACTATTCTCAGTAATACACGTGCACAGAATTATATTCAAGGATTTAAGAACCACATTCCAATACCTTCTGCACCCAGTATTTTTCTATTAAAGTGAGTGATGGAAAAGCTGAGGTTAGAAGGGACCTCTGGAGATCATCTAGTCCAAACACCTACTCAAAGGAGGGTCAGCTAGAGGAGGTTGTTCAGGCCCACATCCAGTCAGGTTTTGAGTGCTTCCAAGGATGGAGGTTCCACAGCCTGTTTAGGCAACTTGTTCAAGTGTTTGACCACCCTCACAATAAAGAAGCTTTTTTAGTGGTATTTACTGTTTTTCAGTTTGTGCCCATTGCCTCTCATCCTGTCACTGAGAAGAGTCTGACTCCGTCTTCTTTACTCCCCCAGTCAGGCATTTATACACACTGCTAAGATCCCTCCTTAAACAGTCCCAGCTAAGCAGTCCCAGCTCTCTCAGCCTCTCCCCATATGCCAGGTGATCCAAGCCCTTAATTATCTTTGTGGCCCCTCGTTGGACTCTGTCCAGTATGTTCATGTCTCTTTCGTACTGGGCAGCACAGCACTGGACCCAGCACTCCAGATGTATCTCACCAGTGCTGAGTAGAAGAGAAGGATCACCTCCCTCAACCTGCTGGCAATGCTCCTCCTGGAGCAGCCCTGGATGCTGTTGGCCGCCTTTGCCACAGGAGCTTATTACTGGTCCGTGTTCAATTTGGGGTCCACCAGGATCCCAAGGGCCTTTTCTGCAAAGCAGCTTTCCAGTCAATCAGTCCCCACCCAGCCTGTACCAGTGCCTGGGGCTCTTCTTCCTGAGAGGAATTTGTAGTGCAATTCAATATTATCAGGATAGCAGCTGCCAGCGTTTGAAAAGAACTGAAATAATGACTTGGGAATAAATGACTTGTGTTACTGCAGTTGAAAGAAAGGTTATTTGAATACCAGTAGACTAAGGGGAATGGGTTGCAACAAACAGAAATGGCAAGAAAAGGGAAGCAGTGGTCCCGTGGTGAGTGAATGTCTGATCATAGAAACAGAACTCCTGAATGATTCACTCAGGGCTTGATCTAGTACCTATTTAAGCCAGTGAGAGCTTCCCCATGATTTTCGGGGGCACTGAATGAAGCCAAAATAAAGAAAGGAATAAAAGTTGCATAACAATTTTTTTTTCTATCCTGTTAATAATAAGCACGCAGCAAAGTAATAATGGGAAGTTCTGAAGAGAGTTGATAAACTGAATTTAGAGTACCAAAGATGTAAAAATGTCAAGTAAGAACATTAGTAGTCTTAGCCTCAGTGAGATAAACAATTGTTTACCTGCAAACAATTAATTATGTACATAAATGTTTGCAGGACTGATACATATATGGGAAAGGATAGCCAAAGTAAATAATAACACAGAAATTCTACTGTCCTCTCTCCATTCCTTGGGGAATAAAAACTAGCTTGGCAGTACGAGATTTAACTTCATGTAAGTGTCTTAGGCAGTTGACTGCTGTGCAAGTAGTGAATAAAGAGAAATGATTATACATTTTACTCTGTGAGGCTAGTTATGAAATACTGATGCCAACACTGCGGTATATAATAGACCTAATAATAATTATCAGGTTTCATCCTTAGTGCATATGAGCAAGTTTAATAACATGTTTTAATTTCACTTCAGATCCAAATGGATAGCATGGGTCAGCTTGGCTGATCTGCATACGCGTGTGTCAAAAAGACTTAAAAGCTGCTTTTCCCTTAACAAACTGTGAATTTCCCCAATACTTTATTTTGTAAAATTTATGACACAGAAGCTGGAATTCAAATACCTTTTCCTCTTCACAGAATACAAGTTGGAATAAAGTTGGAATACAAAGTTTGTGGAGCACATGTCCTGGTTTGGTAGGAGATAGGATCTAAAATAGAAATAGATCAGAGAGATCCGAGGTGTTTGTTATTGCTTCAGTGTTTTATTAGAAAATCTGAATTTCCTATACAGCATTGAAAAGTTTACTTATTTCACTCTTTCATTAATAATTAATCTTAAAACTCTAGATGCGAGCTCTTGTCTTTCCAAGGTGAAGAGCTCTTCACCTCCCATGCTCACTATGCACAGCATTTTATATTCGGTGTACAGATACACTGAAAAAAGTTTAAATTTCTTGTTTCCGAGTGTCCTTCCAGATAAGATTGCCAAAGTAGAAACCAGTGATCAGAAATCACTGCAGGACTCCCTTTGTTTCTTCCCATTGTTTATACAATTATCTCTATCATCCAGCCACATTTTGGTGGATGCCAGCTTTTTTACTTGAGATCTTTAGGATTTTTTTCTAGTTTAAATACCTTCAGATACAAAATCTTTGAAGCGTTCCTTTCTAGGTTTGGATAGTCAGGTTTGTCTTAAGTCAAGCTTTCTCACTGATAGCATTGTTATCATTGTCTAATCATTAAAGGAGCGGAAGGTCTTGTCCTCAAGGATATCAGTTTAAGTCCAGCTCTGTGTATGTATTTAGCTAACTCAGAGGACATGATGTGGCTCATAGTGATTAATAATTATGTTCTCCAGAAGCTGGCATCTTCACTGAAGTCTACAGTATATCTAATTGAATTGGCCCCACTGAATTTAATATTGAGATCCCCAACACACCAAAATTAAGTACAATTTTAAGTATAGTTATTAAATTATACTCTCATTTTACTAGGAAATATGGGTATGCAACACTTTAGTGACACATGAGATGAAAGATTAATAATATCTCAACTCAATTTAGAACAATTCAGAACTTTTCCTTAGAAGTAGAATGGCATTATTTAGAAAAAAAAAGAACAATTATTTGAATATTTACCCAATGTAGGGTAAGAGCAAGTTCTTATTTGCTGTAGGTCCTCTGATATTAGTGAAATCAATATACAGTTGAGGATGCGGACTATCATCTAGGCACACTGCCAGCAAAGTGAATGAATCTTTACCCTTGACTTCAGTAACATCAAGTAGAGAACCAAAATGACTATCGTGATGACCGTAATTTAAGCATTGGAATGCCTAAAGATAAGGCAGCTATCTGATACTTGTTGATTCAGAAGAGTGGCAACGTATCCTTAGAGAGTATATCAAATGAACGGGAAGAAGGTGCCTACCCAGAGGGCAACCAAGAAAGCCTACAAACTGAGCAAAGGAAGTAAGAGCTTGCTGGTGAGTGGCAATGGGCACAGAAACACTCTCCTGACCTCCTGTCCCCGGAGGCTCTCCTGTCCTGTCAAGATCCAGAGCACAAAACCCTCTCCTGAGGAAGGCCGATCCTTTTAAAACAGGGTGCTGGGGATGATTAGAGATCTGATAATTCAATCCCTCCTCAGTTGGAGCAAATTCAAACCTTCAATTCCTTCATCCCGTGCCCCAAGATGAGACTATGCAATAATCTGTTTAAGTGGAGTCTTTGTTTAAACAGTGCTGTGAGACTGAGGAAACCGAAAGGAAAGCAAGCATGAAGGAATTTGTCATTATAGCCTAGTGATTATAGCTCTTTGCTAACAGGTGTGTGTCCTAGGTTATAGCCTGCCTGATAAACTCCAAAATCATTGCTGATAATCTTGAACCACTGTCTGCAAAAAGAGTTTATGCTGGGTGAATACTTCTAAGGGTTTACGCAAGTCACAAACTGATTAGCCTGGTATCAATATCAGGATAGATAACGGAACAGCTAGGAAAATCTAGAGAATAATTAGTCCCAATGATGGGATTCATGATAGGATTAATGAATGATTAATCCCAGGGAAGAAAAGTTTTAATTGACCTATACTTCAATCCTTCTGACTAAACTACAAATGGAATTGTTAAAAGCAATATTGGAGATGTAACATACTTACACTTTGGTACATCATTTGACCAAGACTTGTGCAACTTTCTGCTTAAGAAACAGGATACAAAAATAACTGATTAAAGCTATTGAGATCTAAGTAACTGACAGCGTGAAACTGTAGACTCTGAATCCTCATCAAATTAAAAAATTTTTACTTCAGCCTTCAAGGATTTGTTCTTGGCCTCAGATGGTTTAATTTTTTTATCAGTGACCTGGAAGAAAAAAAAAATCATGACTGAGAAAGTTTACAGGGATTGAGGGAGCAGTAAACAATGAGGCTGACAGGTCACTGATAGAATTTGGATTGTGTTTTTGAGCAGGCACAAGCAAACAGTATGCATTTCTGTTCAGTTTATTGGCTCATGCTTTAAGATCAGGAGCTCTGTACTAATGAGCAATCACTCAGATGATGACTTACTGTCCTGGTAATCAGCTAGGCACCAGTTCTCATTGCACAAGTGTGGCTGAAGGGGCCAAATGAAATCCTTCAGTATTTAAACAAAGCCATGTGGAAGTGAAGTAATGAGACCATCTCACTTGCACATTTAGTGTGGATGTGACTGCCACCAGAATACTGTGACCAATTTCTGGCAGGGTAAGTGCTGAAAAATTGATCAAGATTTAAAGAAGCCCACAGCAGCACTTAAAGGAAATTCGTGTAAAGACTATTAAGCCTGAGAGGCTAGAGGAATTGTTTTATTTGAGGCTACTGCTTAATCCCATCCAGGGAAAAAAGAATTTATTTAGCTGAAAGATCAGCCTGGTATAGGTCAGCAGAAAGGCCAACGAAACAGCAACTCTACCAAAATCCCTTGGTGGGTTGGTGTGTTTACAGGGAGGGTTAGGAATGTAGTGTCTTAATGCTGGGACCCTGTTGGAGTGAGTGGTTCTGCAGTAGCAAAAGCTTATAAGGACAGTCTAAATTAAAGGAAGGATCTCGTGACTTGGCTCCTCATTGCTGCCACTGCTATGCAGTGCCAGGTGAACAAAAGAAACAGAGAAGGTCAGGTTAGATAATCATCTCAGAGTCTTGGTGCTTATCTGAACTGTATGTTTATCATACCCTACTTTAATCATTTGTATCAGCAGAATTATTTTCTAATCTCATTAGAACAAAATGTCCTAAAACATTTAATATTTCACATGTCTAGTCAAGCCACCATTCCTGGGGAAACTGTATTTTTCCATAATATTTTAGCACTAAGTCTAGAAGTGCACCAGCTTGCAAAAATGAGGATGGGGGAAAATCTTAATTAAATTTCTCCATTAAAATAACTTAATCCCTAGGGAGGGCATTGTTGAGGTTTGGACAACACATTATTATAACTAAAAGGGCAAAGCCATCACCGTTTGTTAGCTTGGAAATGGCAAAAATGCAAAAGATAACATTTGCGATGCAGTAACCGACTGAAAACAACCCTGCATTTTCCGGGGCATTTCACATGCAGGCTGCCTTCCAATCAGTGCAAGCCAGATGAAGTTCTGAGCACTAAATATTACCTGGTGAAATGACTTTGCACAGTAATTGACCTCCTGCCACATGTCACTAATACAGTGTCCTTTCCCCTAGCTGTGGCCTGTAATAGAAGTTTTTGGAAGAATATTAACCTGGCCATATATTATTTTCTGGTTCATTAAATATAATAGCAATTCTGGCAAAACCCTTAGTTGATGAGAGAGGTTTGGCCTCTGCAAGAAAATGTTGTCACAATACTAGATGCTGCATCCTTATTTAATTTACTTGCAGCCAATGCATTTTTGAGTAGAGACATTAGATGGCAAAACCACAAAGGACAATTTATAATTTACAGTCTACAAAACTCTCCCAGTTCTCAGCTTTACCTCTGCTGGCAAACACTCCCATAATCCCAAAAATCTTTAATGGGTTCTCTTTTGCGTATAGGCCTTCGGCTCCTCTTCCCCTGCCATTAGTACAAACTGTTTTGTTGTAAATGTTTGATGCTCTTTTGCCATGAGGATTCTGAGGGAGGAACAAGCATATCACCCTCTTGGTGGCTTCACTCCAATACATAAGAAAGACCCTATAAAACAAAAGGGTTCAAGTGTCTGTTTTCAGTGCTTCATCCAGCTTTAAAGTATCTGCTTTTGCCCTTAGAGTATCTCTTTCAGGCCATTTGTCACTGTCCTAGTTTGACTGGCAGTGATAGTTAACCTTTGCTTAGCACCCTGCAGATATTTACTTAGTACTTCAATATATTTTCCTTTGCGTACCAATAAAATACCTGCATTTACAGAGGTCCTTTTATCCCAAAGGATTTCAACAAGCTCTGCAAGCTATAAATTTACAGCACTACTGCACAGGTAATGTAGCTTTTTGCTCAGTACAAAAGACAGTAGCCAAAATCTGGGAATCCTGATGTTTTAACAAGTGACTGCTGAACACAGAATTAAAGCAGAGGGATTGCATTTCAGGGAGCATTAGTCTAGGGCATAGAGCTAGGTTCAACTCCCTGCTGATCCCCTACCCATAAAACTTAAGCAGGCATCCCGTGTGACTCGGGAAGGTGCTGGTGCGCAGGTCCGCAAAGCACATGGGCACCTGACGTGGGACTGCAGTGGAACTGAACCACTTCATCTCAATGGTGCAGCCCTCAAAGCTATGCCTGGCTCCTTAGGCAACAGTAAATCTAGCAACACCTACATTTTCGTGTTTCTGATGATGATAAGAAAAAATCAGCAATGCTAATATTGTGCATACCCTTGTACAATATTCAAACTTCAACCATGCTGCCTGGACTGAAAAATTTACTGTTTATCTCATGCCCTTACCCAGTCAAGACTCACAGGCGAACTGTCCATGTCCTTCTCAGTCCCACTCCATTAGGTAGGTTTAGGTCAAGCTTAACATGGAGTGGCAGCAGAGTTTAGTTCAGTACTAAACACAGTATTACAACTGCAGCGGGAGGAATCCTGGTTCTCATTCCTGGTCTTCGCAGTGGCTGTCAGAGGTGGGCGAGGAGGGGACAGTGTGTTGCTTTCCATCCAGTCCCTGGTGAGTGTGAAATCGATAAAGAGCAAGAAGAATGAGGAGTTTCCTCCAGCTTTGCCTTTGGTCAGTGTAGGGACTCGTATCACTGAGGTTGAAGAGAGCCTAAAACTTAAGCCTCCTTCTTCCCGAGCAAGCATGGTAACTTTTTGACTGGTTTTACAGAAGACAGCGGTTGGTCTAAAAGGAAACCATGAGACTTGCTCCACCTTTAGAAGAACATCGGTGGGTGTTAAGCCTCAGAAAAGGACTCTTGGCTATCTGTGCCAAAGGGGTGGAAATCTGGACACAGGGGCTGGAAGGAAAATGCTGAGCAGCCTAGCAGATCCCTTGAGGTGAAGGACTGAGGGAGAGGGACCTTGAGTTCCAGTGCAGAAGACATCCACCCTCAGCCCAGACATAGCTTTCATGTCTCACCCATCAAAAAAACCCACAACAAAATCAACTTTCCCTCTTCACACTAGGAGGCTGCACTGATACAATAACAATTGAATTCAGGATCATTTCCAAGCTTAAAAACCTGACGTATTCAAGATCTGACTTGGCTCCCATGAAATACATATCTAAACTAAGTAGTCATTTTTTAAATTTTGGCCTCAGTATCAAAAGTAAGCTTTGGATCACACCAAGTTAGAAAATATAAACCTTTATATTGGATTTATATCGTAAGCCAAACGCAAATTGTTACTTTTCCTCATTTTCAGTTACCTCTGGCTATTTAATCCATCCTCCACCAATTCTCCTCTGCATTATTGGTCTGGAATTTAGTCTACATGATGAGAATCATTTAGTTGATAGCACTTTAAACTCATCTATAAACAGCTTTTGATGACTAATATGCATTTTTCTGTTCCTGCAATAAATTTGTTTCAAGCAAAAGGAGACTGTTTGGAAACAACACCTTAAATTTCCTGATGAATCAACTACTTAATATTTAATTTCAAATCATACTGGGAAAACAACTCTAATTTTTTCTCAGGCTAACATCTGAAGGGAAAAAAGTAAGATAGCTGCAGAAATATAGAATTAGTATTATTCTGATATGGAATATGTCATCCTAAGTCATAAGGAGAATGATCTTATATGTGTTGTTTACATTTTTCTATCTTAAAAGACAGCCATTTTAGATTAATTTAATTTGAATTCCTACATGGCCTCTGCAAATAAAGAGAATGAAAACCAAATGGAAAATGTCTTTGCTTATTCCCAGCTCTGAAAGTGATTCATTATTTAAAATCCTACCATTAAAAATGAACCATTTCCACAGATGAGATGAAACAGGTCATTTTTTTACAGGCATACTTACAACTCTGGAAAATTGAATATCTGTTTACTGGCAACCTTTTGAGAGGTATCCTTAGTAATATACACAAAAAGAGACATCACAGATGTCTTCTGTCCTACATTTTCTATGCCACTGTCACACTAAATGGCATTAGACCTTATCATACCTTTCTTTTAGATTCTTCTTTTTGTGCTATATCCAGTCCCAACTTGCTTCTGCAGTTCAAACCAAAGGAGCTCCCAGGTTTCACCGTTGCTTCTACTATTCTGTGTTATAAGAGAGCGCTACTACCACTTAATGATACTGGATTTACACTGCTGCTCGGTCCTGCCCAAGGACAGAGTGCATAAGTGCCCTGTTCAGCCTCGTATAAAACAGTCCAGCCTACAGAGGTTGTACTGAGTGTATTTTGTGTTACTGTCAGTGGCTCTGTCGTTGGTACAGTCTTACAGGGCTGCCTGCATTTGAACCGGGGAAAAAATTTTCAAGGAGTAACAAACAGGATACGGAGCAGAAGCTCAAGGATGAGAAGTTCTGTCAAATGAAAATATTATTTCCTCACCTGTCCACAATGGCAAAAACTGTGATTAGAGAGGATTCCTGATGTAGGTGTGCTGTACTGTGGGTACACATGCAGCAGCAGTAATGGGGAGGTGGTGCGAGTACAACTGGCATCCAAGAGGAGCAGCAGTCCTAAACCTCACCGTTCAGGTCATTTGGCTGATCATCTACTTCTCTGAGTTTTCTCATCATTCTTGGGATCTCTGTTTTAGCTAAAGCACACAGCAGTGAACTGCATTATCTAAAATACTTCTTGAAGGAGACAAGAAATTAAGGCAAACTGAAGACTGAGTTAGAGCTCGACATTAATATTTTCAAGACGTAATGACTCAGCTCAGTCTTATCATAATTCTGTTGCAAACTCAAACTTTCATCTTTGTTTCTGCTGACTCCATGCAAAGGATTTTGCTATTAAAATGGAATCATATTTTCTGATGCAGGTCCTTACTTCACGCCAGTTAAGCTTCTGTGCCGGTGGAATTACAGGATTGTCTATGCTGGTGTTAGTATATTAGGAAATTGTGCAAGATACTTATTCCTCAAAAGGTACCAGACCAGTTCAAAATGACCTTATCTACTAAGTGGGGTTCAACCCCAACATTAGTACCATAAATGGTGGCATGTGCTCTGTGCCATGTGACGGGGCTGGTTTTATTGCTTTATCACACTTCCCTACCCAAGGGAGAGAGCCTCTACCTCTGCCAACTAACAGCTGATAATACTTGCAGCAACATTTTTTCATTTATATATGCAAGACTATCATACATAAAAGCCTACAACATTCTGTTGATAATTTTAAAGAAAATCCCCTTTCCTTGGAAGTCAGTCAGTACTCTGAGCTCTTTTGGCACTCTATCTAAAAGTTGAGATACAGGTAATATTTTTAGCTTGCAGGCCAACTCAAAGAGTCTTACTCATTCTAAGAGGCTGTTCATGCTCTCCACCATGAAGTACAAGTGATTCATGGTTTTAGTCCACTCAGGCTCCTTTACAATAATACCTACTGTACAGGAGCATAGTGTCTTGGTGTAATGAATTTCTCCATCTTCAGTCGTCTAATTTGACTAGTATAATTTGACTGGCATAACTGCTGGGGTTTCTGTTTAGCAAAATACAAGTACAGATCATGCATTTTAGTCATTCAGAGCATTTTTAACTCAGATACATACTCTTTTGAGAAGCACTTAAATAAGTTATTATTGAGGTAAATACTACATGCAAAAAAATTAATTGTTTTAGCTTACTAGGCAGAACCTAGGTGAAGGTGGAGTTTTTCAGCTCATTTGCAGAGTTGCACTGATTAGTTTGTCAGAGTTCCATCAGGCAAGTCATCCACATTCCTATAACAGTGTTCCTATTCTCGTTCATAGTTTTGCCCCATTCTCTCTTGATAAATTAAGAAATCGTGCTAAAGGCCCCTGTTTATGAACAGGACTTCTGTTTTAACTAAGCAAGGGGCATTTTCACTAAGCCAATCAATAATTTTCCTGCTTGCAGTCTACAAGTTGTATCCTTCCTTATCATTTACTAAGAAAAAGTAGTGTCGACATTATTTCTTTCTGCAACTTTGAAAAATTTGTTTCTTTGTGCAAAATAGCTGGTGCCATCACAGTCTATGACATTCTGGGCCATATTCCAAATATCTGACGGGTTAGCTCTGGTCAGTAGCCTGTGCTCCCATAGTATTTTCTTTTATTAAAGTAACTCAAGACTATATCCTTAAGCATTTTTTATGGTGAATAAAACTGACTACAGGATAGTCAGGGACTACAAAGTATTTATGTAACACCTCTGAGTATTTCTTAATAGTCCCGTACTATTCAGTAGCTCCACATTAAGTAAGGCATGAAATCATTTGACACTTTGCCTGGTTATCAAACAACAGGAGATAATCTATGAAAACATCATTCTTGATTATTGCTACACTACAGTTGTTGAGATTGCTTCAGAAATAAAACTTCCTCTGGGGAATTCAGAGTCAATCAGCTGCCAGTCACGTCTTACAGTAACTTAAGCCATAGAGCTAGTTCCTCTTAAAGGCTTGTATTTCATACTGGTGTCTCTTTCAATTAAATGTATTCATTCAAAGCAAATACTTGTCAGTTATTCAATTGTTGAAAAGTAAGTGAAATGCAGATCATATTTCTCTTCACATTAACATGGTTCAATATTTGCAGTATTTTGTGGTCAGATTATAGAGACAGCTGGAGGAGCTTATACCAAAATGCCTTCAGATAGCTTTAGTTCTCTGGTATAGTTTCTTCAATGACATAATTTCAATTTATTTTAGCTAGTAATAACATTACACCATATGATACTGTGTTAAATGTTGGGCTTGATCTCCTTTATCTTTACAAATCCATAAGCATAAAGCATATAAAACATAAGAAAAGAGTAAAAGGGGATGATAGTTCACAAATTAGCAAGGTTTTGTAGTTAAGGCTATCTGGTTAGCTCTTTTACTATGCAGCCTACACATCCCCAGTGGGAAGCTCATAAGCGGCATCTGCTTTTTGACACAACTTAAAGACGTTGGCCTAAGTTATGCAAAGACTTCAGCCTATGTGTGGGTACGTAGCAAGCATGAAATGACATCTGAAAAACTGTTACTATTAAGTTGCACATTTTCTATATTGCACTTTGTATGTTGATGGTGGAGGCTTTTTGCATCACCACCTTACCTTCACTGCGTAGGTTAATGGAGTAGCTTCTGAGAAGCCAGGCAGTGGTGTGTGGCTCTTGTGCCAAGAGGTCTCTTGATCATGTGCATTTCCACCAGACTGCTTACCCAGAAAGCTCTGTAGAATTGCAATCTTATCTGGTATTCAGAGGGCAAGTCTTAGGTATCATTAATTTAATCAGTAAGAGTAAAATTTTGGTGTCTTAACTTGTGGTCCCCAATTCCATTTTTTGTCTCTATGGAGAAAGAAATAGCAGCAGCAGGAGGCTGGCAGGCTGACCCTGCCATTGGGGCAGAACCATTCCTCTCCACACCCACCATAGATGCTGCCCTCTGCTCCTCACAAGAGAACACATTCCATAGTCTGTATTTCTCCTTGCCTTGTCTCAGGCAAAAATTGTATGAGGATTTCTTTTCACGAACAAAATGTTCGCTTATGTTCAAAAAGACTAAAACTATTCCTCCGTGATTCTTCTTGGTTGTGCCATTGAATTTAGCCTCGTTTCACAGTGGTGCCTATACAATAGGAGTATTACATATACCTCTGTGAACTCATTTAGGGAACATCTTGTTGAACGAGCTGGGATGTTTCTTTCATTCTTTGCTACAAGCCACTAAGAATAAATCCTATTAAAAGTAATGCAAATTGCTCTCATTAAGAAGATAATCCTGTTTGGCCTACATAGAGTTCACATTTTTCTCCAGCAAAATGTTACAGATTCTTGGTTCATTCATCAAGAAGTATATAGACTTTGTCACTGTTGCTGATAAATAACACAATATCTTCTTTTTGTTTTGTACTTGCCCTCAAGTTATCATTGTTTTATGCAAAACAACTGTAAACCCTGGAGCCAACCTAGCAGAGTTTATAGGTGAGAGTTACCTGAAGCAGGAATCACTAGTATTGTGTGCATGTGGTCTGACGGTGACCTGAACAAATTTGCACACATTCATTATACTTCACAGTACCCAACACTAATAATATGTTAATTCTAATAATATATTGTACTGCATATCATACAGTCATTCATACTGAAATCTTGTTGCTGGGGAAATGACAGCAGATCCTATGACAAAAGAATGTTAGGTTCTAAAACAATGATTATATGGAAGATAGCACAGTCTGTCTAAATGAAATCTGAAACACTGGCATCCCATAATCTCAATTCACTGTCCTAAAAATATCATGCTGTCCTTTCTGAAAGTAATATAAACCATCACATTAACTCACTCTGAATATTCTAATGGAGGGTTTAGCTTGGAGATGGAATAGATTGAACATGCAAATTCACTGCAAGTACTTCAAACATCAGTTTGAAAGTCATCATTTTTACCAGAACATTCACTTTTATTTGGAAACAGTGGGTTTCAGCTGATGCCCAATGCACACTATTAAATGAAAAGTTGAAAGATTACTTTAAATGACCTGCATAGTTTTCCACGTGTGGTTCGAGATAGTTTTGTACATATTTTTCCTTTAGGGTTCCCAGGCTTCTCAGGGTTCCTGGAAATTCAACTTAAATAGCATTGGCAAAAAATTATATGTAAAAAGAGCATATTGAATTAAATAGATGGAAGTATAATGCCTTTCTAATTGTTTATTAATATCTTAAAATCTGTCTAATTACAGCTATGTTAATAGTAATTATCAAACTTGTTTACTAATTCTTTGGATCTCTTCAGGCTACAACATGTCTCTTCTTAGGAAAATGCCTGAGCTACTGGCCATAAGCATTTTTAGAATAAAAGAATTATTAAAATTCCCTGTCATAACAGTGCAGGAAGGACTTCAAGAGTAGTGGGACCAAAGGGAGAGCGCATAGGCAAAACCAAGCATGGATTCACAAAGGGGAGGTCATGCTTGACCAACATGATATCCTTCTATGATGAAATGACTGCCTTGGTAGATGAGGGGAGAACAGTCGCTATTATCTACCTGGACTTCAGTAAGGCTGTCTCCCATAATATCTTCACAGAGAAGCTGATGGGCTGGATGAGCAGACAGTCAGATGTACAGCTAGGTCCAGAGGGTGGGAAATTCGTGCTACAAAGTCTTATTGGAGGCCAGTACCCCAGGGGTTAATACTGTGTACCATCCTGTTCAATATGATCTGGATGATGGGGTAGAGTATACCCTCAGCAAGTTTGCTGATGGTACAAAATGGGGAGGAGTGGCTGGTACACAAGAGGGTTGTGTTGCCACCCAGAGGGACCTTGACAGGCTGGAGAAATGGGCTGACTGGAACCTCCTGAAGTTCAACAAGGGGAAGTGCAAAGTACTGCACCTGGGGAGGATCAGCTCCAGGCACAAGTACGTGCTCGGGGCTGACCAGCTGGAAAGCAGAAAAGGACCTGGGGGTCCTAGTGGACACCAAGTTGACCATGAGCCAACAATGTGCCATTGTGGCAAAGGCTAATGGTATCCTGGGCTGCACTGGGAGGAGTGTTGCCAACAGGTTAAGGGAGGTGATCCTTCCCCTCTGCTCAGCACTGGTAGGGGCCACCCCTGGAATACTGTGTTCAGTTCTGGGCTCCTCAGTATGAGAGACATGGACATACTGGAGAGAGTCCAATGAAGGGCCACAAGGATGATTAAGGAACTGCACCATCTCTCCTATGAGGAAAGGCTGAGAGAGCTGGGACTGTTTAGCCTAGAGAAGAGATGGCTTGGGGGGAATCTCACCAATGTATATAAATATCTGAAGGGAGGATGTAAAGAAGACAGAGACAGGCTCTTTTTAGTGGTGCCCAGTGACAGGACCAGGGTCAATGGGCACAAACTGAAACACAGGAGCTGCAGGCTGAACATGTGAAGGTGACTGAGGCCCAGCACAGGTTGCCTAGGGAGATTGTGGAGTCTCCATATTCAAAAGCCATCTGGACATGGTCCTGTGCAACCTACTCTATGTGGCACTGCTTGAGCAGGGAGATTGGACAAGATGATCTCCAGATGTCCCTTCCAACCTCAACCATTCTGTGGTTCTGTGATTCTGTGAACCAGAACTCTATTATTATGGTCAGAGATAGTCAGGAGAACAGAGTTGTGATGACTGCTGCAAAGACTAAGTATTTTACCCAGTGACTGTGATGCTGACAGTGTTGCACTTCTTACTGGCTAGACTGAGGCAGTCCCAGAAGCAGTTGGAAGCTCAGACTCACGTGTCCAGCCTCCTAGTAAAGCCTACACTGTCCATATCTGTACAGCAATGCACGCAGCATGGGCAACAAACAGGAGGAGCTGGAAGCCATTGTGCAGTAGGGAAACTATGACATAGTTGCCATCATGGAAACATGGTGGGAAGACTCGCACAACTGGAGTGCTGCAATGGATGACTATAAACTCTTCAGGAGGGATAGGCAAGGAAGGAGAGGCAGTGGGGTGGTCATGTATGTTAGGAAGTGTTTTGATTGTCTAGAGCTTAATGATGGTGACGATACAGTTGAGTGTTTATGGGTAGGAATCAGGGGTTAGGCCAACAAGGCAGATATCATGGTGGGAGTCTGTTATAGAGCACCCAACCAGGATGAAGAGGCAGGTGAAATATTCTATAAGCAGCTGGCAGAAGTCTCACAATCGCTAGCTCTTGTTCTCGTGGGGACTTCAACTTACCAGATGTCTGCTGGAAATACAATACAGCGGAGAGGAAACAGTCCAGGAGGTTCCTGGAGTGTGTGGAAGATAACTTCCTAACACAGCTGGTGAGGGAGCCAACTAGGGAAGGTGCCCAGCTGGACCTGTTGTTTGTGAACAGAGAAGGACTTGTGGGTGATGTGATGGTTGGAGGCTGTCTTGGGCATAGTGATCACGAACTGATAGAGTTTTCGAGTCTTGGAGAAGTAAGGAGGGGGTTCAGCAGAACTCCCCCCTTGGACTCCCAGAGGGCAGACTTGGCCTGTTTGACAGGGTCTCTTGGGAGGCAGTCCTGAAGGGCAAAGGGGTCCAGGAAGATTGGACATTCTTCAGGAAGGAAATCTTAAAGGTGCAGGAGTGGGCCATCCCCGTGTGCCAAAAGACGAGCCAGCAGGGAAGAAGACCGGCCTGGCTGAACAGAGAGCTTTGGCTGGAACCCAGGAAAGAAAGGAGACTTTATGACCTTTGGAAGAAAAGGCAGGCAACTCAGGAGGGCTGCAGGGACATCATGAGGTTATGCAGGGAGAAAATTAGGAAGGCCAAAGCCCAGCTAGTACTTAATCTGTCTACTGCCATAAAAGACAATAAAAAATGTTTCTATAAATACATGAGCAACAAAAGGAGGGCCAAGGAGAATCTCCATCCTTTATTGGATGTGGGGGAACACAGTGACAAAGGATGAGGAAAAGGCTGAGGTACTTAATGCCTTCTTTGCCTCAGTCTTTAATAGTAAGACCAGTTGTTCTCAGGGGATCCACCCCCCTGAGCTGGAAGACAGGAACGGGGAGCTGAATGAAGCCTCCATAATCCAAGGGGAAATGGTTAGTGATCTGCTACACCATGTAGACACACACAGGTCTATGGGGCCAGATGGGATCCACCCAAGGGTACTGAGGGACCTGGTGGAAGTGCTCACCAAGCCACTTTTCAATCATTTATCAGCAGTCCTGGCTAACTGGGGAGGTCCCAGTTGACTGGAAGTTAGCAAATGTGACACCCATCTACAAGAAGGCCCGGAAGGAGGATCCAGGGAACCACAGGCCTGTCAGCCTGACCTCAGTGCCAGGGAAGGTTATAGAGCAGATAATCTTGAGTGCCATCACATGGCACATACAGGACAACCAGGTGATCAGGCCCAGTCAGCATGAGTTTATGAAAGGCCGGTCCTGCTTGACTAACCCGATCTCCTTCTATGACAAGGTGACCCACTTAGTGGATGAGGAAAAGACTGTGGATGTTGTCTACCTAGTTTTTAGTAAAGCCTTTGACACCATTTCCCACAGCATTCTCCCAGAGAAAATGGCTGCTTATGGCTTGGACAGGATTACTCTTCACTGGGTAAAAAACTTGCTGGATGGCTGGGCCCAAAGAGTGGTGGTGAATGGAGTTAAATCCAGTTGGCCACCAGTCACAAGTGGTGTTCCCCAGGGCTCAGTATTGGGGCCAGTTCTGTTTAATCTCTTCATCAATGTTCTGTTTATTAATATCTCTATCAATGATTTGGATGAGGGGATCGAGTGCACCCTCAGTAAGTTTGCAGATGACACCAAGTTGGGCAGGAGTGTTGATCTACTTGAGGGTAGGAAGGCTCTACAGAGGGATCTAGACAGGCCGGATCGATGGGTCGAGGCCAATTATATGAGATTCAATAAGGCCAAGTGCCAGGTCCTGCACTTGGGTCACAACAACCCCGTGCAGCGCTACAGGTTTGGGGAAGAGTGGCTGGAAAGCTGCCCAGCGGAAAAGGGCCTGGGGGTGTTGGTCAACAGCCGGCTGAAGATGAGCCAGCGGTGTGCCCAGGTGGCCAAGGCGGCCAGCAGCATCCTGGCCTGTATCAGAAATAGTGTGGCCAGCAGGAGCAGGGAGGTGATTGTTCCCCTGTACTCGGCACTGGTGAGGCCGCACCTCGAGTCCTGTGTTCAGTTTTGGGCCCCTCGCTACAAGACAGACATGGAGGTGCTGGAGTGTGTCCAAAAAAGAGCAACGAAGCTGGTGAAGGGTCTAGAGCACAAGTCTTATGAGGAGCAGCTGAGGGAACTGGGGTTGTTTAGCCTGGAGAAAAGGAGGCTGAGGGGAGACCTTATCGCTCTCTACAGCTACCTGAAAGAAGGTTGTAGTGAGGTGGGTGTCAGCCTCTTCTCCCAAGTAAGAGGAGATAGGACAAGAGGAAATGGCCTCAAGTTGCACCAAGGGAGGTTTAGATTGGCTATTAGGAAAAATTTCTTCACCAAAAATGTTGTCAAGCATTGAAACAGGCTGCCCAGGGAAGTGGTTGAGTCACCGTCCCTGGAGGTATTTAAAAGATGTGTAGATGTGGTGCTTAGGGACATGGTTTAGTGGTGGGCTTGGCAGTGTTACGTTAACAGTTGGACTCAACGATCTTAAAGGTCTTTTCCAATGTAAATGATTCTATGATTCTATAAGACCTCAGCCAAAAGGCCAAGTAAAAGTGTTTACTTGAGAGTTATTTAATTATAGAACTGTGATAAACATCTGAGGATAGTAGACATGGATTCATTAGCTTTCCATGCTGTGATGTGTGTTTCTTTAACGATGTCAGTTGTTGGAAGTGTCAGTTTTCTTGTTTTCCTCACATTTTGTATATTTAACAGATGGTCACATCTTAAAGATCTGATCCTAAATGCTCCCTCCTATAGATATAACCTCCATCACCACTGTCATCTTTTTCTTCCAGCGAGGCTGTTTTCAGACTTGGGATCTCTTCTCATCAAGTATTGCATATTTTTTGTTATGTTTTAGGGACAGAAAGAAAAAAAATGTTTTTTTTTTTCACAGTTGGTAATAATCTCTTAGTATAGCAGATTTCAATGTAGCTTGCCAATGTTTCCTACTGATTTCAAGTGTCTGAAGTGTTAACTCACCATTAAACAATCTTTGACATTATTTCATGTCTACACCATTATATAAAGTAGTAGTTATTTCAATCATGGAACACTTCTACTTCCACTTTCCTTTTCAGTTAGTTCAAAGATATAAGAGAAAGTACGAAGTTCCATCTCCATTCAAGATGACAGTAATTTCAGTCCCTATAGCAAGGTTCTTTTGTCATTTTATGACTTCCAAAAAAAGCAACTTAAAACAAATAAAGAGTAAGGAAGAAGTCTCTATAAAAATTAATAACTCATAACAAATTTATTTCTGGATATACTACATCAGAATAATAATTTGCATATTTTCTGCCAACTGCCATTTGCAAATCCCTGGGATGGTTTTCATCTAACTGTGATCATAACAAACCTTTCCATCTGTGTATTTTTCTATGAGAAATGTTCATCAGAATTGTTCCCAAAAGCTTGTTTGAGCTTATGGGCTCAAAAATCTCAGTGTGGTTCCATCATTCTCATAGGAAAAGTGATACAGAATTTAAGAAAAATTTATAATTGTTCCTTAAGCTTGCTCAGCCATTCCAATGAATAGATCAACTATAATTTTGCTTTGAAAACACTACAAAATGTATATTAGCAATACTATTTCATTAAGTCCTTCTAAATTCTAAAATGTTTTCTAACACACAATTTATGTGAAACGTTTGTCACTTCAAATCTACTAAATTCCATGCAACTTTATAAGCAAGGATAATTATTCTGAAAAATAATAATTCCACATTTCTATAGCATTTCTATAATATTTTCTGAAGGCTCCAAAAGTTCTCCCCAGAGAGTTGCAAATTAAACACATCAGTATCCCAGAAAATATGTTAGCTCCCTTTTACTTGTGGATAAAATGAGGCCATAAGAAGAAAGTCTGCCACTTGCTAAGGTATTTCTTACTCCTGGCAATAGTTGCCTGTGGTGTTGGATACAGACATACTTGACAAGTGATTTATAGCAAAGTCCCAGAGAAAACCCTTGTTAGAATGAGAAAAAGATCTAGATACACTGAATCTCAATTCTGTTTTAACCTTAAAATTATCATTTGACTTTTTACTGATGGAATGGGAACAGCTATAGTAAATTACAACAAAAGGTTGTGTATAAAGGAAAGATCTTATAGTCTCTTTTGAAACAAAAGTCTCAGTGAAATGAAATTCAGGAAAGTACTTCAATGCGCATGTGAACCCACCCTTGTTTACAGAAATGATTTGCAAAAGTGAGTCTTCTGGGTTTCCCAGTTCAGTATACAATTGTCCTCTGTTCCAGAACCTTGCAGGTAAACAGGTAAGCAGAACTAAGGGAATGAGCATTCTTCCAAGAAACAGGAAGATTTAGGAAGGGAGTAAGGATTATCTGAAAAATGCGTCACGGCTTCTTTTAAAATAAGCCACCTTTTAAAGTAGGCCATCTAATAAAAATGTGCATTTTCCTACTTTCAGACTGAAATAAATACATCAAAAGGAAAACATTTAAGCAAGTATTAAACTTTAGGAGTGTGCCTAAGTGAGGTACTGAGTAAAAAGACTGGCAGAATCAAAGCCCAATACGGGCAGGGAATTGCTTTTGCAGGCAGTAGGACTTTGCTGGAAGAACACAAGGACAAGCCATCTGCTCTGAACCGGACAGGAACACTAATCTAAATGAGAGATCTGACTTAATACTTTTATTTGTTATTTTCTATGAAGTCAGCCAAGCAAACATTTTCATATCAGATTTACCTTGCAAATCCGGTAAGACACATTTCTCATGTGAGGCACCTTGCCAACAGTGGAGCAGTAAGTACTATATCTAAGTAAGTGTGCCCTATATCTAAGAGGTAAAGGAGGCACCATACCAGCTAGCATCGACTGGCACCAGTATCACAGGAGAAGGACATCAAGGTATCAAACAATAAAGAAACAGATAAACTTACCACGCGCCATAGCACAGAAGCAGCATCTAGCCACATTTGCCAGTGCACTCCTAAGACCAGAAACACACCCCTAATTTCATGGGAGATGCTATCATTTTTGCCATATGATAGAGGCACATCTATCTAGTCATGTGTTGATGAAGGGGCTGTGGAGAGAGGGAACGAAGGAGGCAGGGAACACGTCACAGGCTGGCAAAACCGTGAATTCAACCACCATCCCACTCCTTGCTCATGCCTGCGGGTGCTTGGAAAAGAGGCTGCAGGTTGTGGGCTAGGAAAACTGTTAGGCAGGCTGGATCCATCTGATGGGTCATACTTTGGGGAAAACTGAGCTAAACTATCAAAGAAAACAATTGAGAAGCCTACAGGTGTTGCTGAGAAGTTACAGTTTTTTACATTGCAGCTCGCCGGAGAGCATACAGAAGCACCTCCTTGTTCTAATAGAGTAGACGGTATTAAAGTCATGTGTCCAAAACAGCACTAAAATAAATTAATAAATTAAGGGGAAACTAGTCACACAGTCCAGAATGAATTTGCAGTGAAACTCAAAAGGAAGTTAAGATAGAGAGATAGTCTTACTTCTGCATGGGGACATGGAAATCTGAGTTCTCAGCCCTCGCACTGATCTCCTGGCTGATTTTGAGACAGTCACTTCACCACCCCCTGCTTCTATTTCCCCAGCTCCAAAGTTCTGACAAAAATAATTGTCTCACTTGTTAAGTACTTTTGAGATCCGATTTTATTGATATAAATCAAGGAGAATGTTTAAGAAGAGCAGATGCAAGCAGAGGTATATAATCTGTTGCTAAAATCTTTATTGGAGGATTAGAGGAGAGCAAGTGTTTTACTGCTTTTTTAAGAAGACACTCAAAGGGTGAACCCAAGAATTACAGATCAATAAGACTTAATGCAATTCAAGGTCATTCTAAATGCAAGGAATGATTAAAATCAAAACAAAAATAACCCCACTATGGTAGTGACAACAAAGCTCTATCATAAAAAAAACCCCAAAGCACAAATAAACAAGATCATGCTTCTTAAATCTCTTAGAATTATTTTGTTTACGGATAAAATAAAAGAGACATTGTTGATATTTATATGTTTACTAGTTTTACTGTGGTTTTGGACTATTGACTCTGAGAGAAAGAGTCAGGTTTTGAAAGTTCAAGGCACTTTTGGCTGAATACTCTGGAATGCAATGGCACGGTGATGGATTCTAGATTAGCTGGAACCATACAAGAGAAATGTCTAGGTGTTCTGTTAAAACTATGTATTCTGGACAGCTGAAAAAAAAAGAAAAAAAAAAAAGAAAAAGGTAGCTATAATTTAAAAAGGCATAGAAAATAATCAGCAGTATTTCTAATCCACATCCTTGGCTAACCTTCACAAAATAGTAAGCGGAGATTAGGAGGATCAGAAACACAGTGACTATTGGGAGAGAGAGGGATGACTAGAGCCCTGTCCAGAGAGTTTTACAGAGAGAAAGGGTCTGGGACAAGCTTTGCCTTTTATTGCATACATAAAAACACCTTGCATGCTGCTGAATTATAGTCCTTCACTTCAGAGAGCCTGCAGGCCATACTCATGAACTACAGTACTGAAAGTGCTGTAATGTCACCACAGGCATTGTCACAATTTCCCCTTGAATATCGTTATAGAGCTCATGAGTAAAGCAGTTTAATTTCCAATAATTTTTGTGATCAGTTTGTAGTAAGAAGTACCTTTTAACACTCAAACTTTCAGATTGCCACAATAAATAGGCTACAATTTTCTTTCAAGAGTTCATTTAATTATTTAGACTTGTAGAAATACAAGCAGTGCTATGCTGATGAAATTTGGTAAGATACAGTTTTCACTCCTGGAAGAAATGTTTTAGGAGACTTTGAAAATACATTTCTGGGAACTGTGATTTGATTTAAAACATATTTTATAGAGAGTGGGATGGGGGAGTGTGTTGGATGCAATGAATAATATGGAAAAAAAATCATATCACTGCACCAAAATGCAGTGGATTTCAAAGAGGAAGGTGATCCCCTATAACATATTTTATAGGAATGCTGTAATTAACTAAAGCCTTTTCTGATGTCTGAGGTAGTGCAGCAAGTAAACCGAGTGTAAATTTGGTGTTTACTTATCATTTATACAAGGGATTATGCACTGTGATACAAAGCAAGGAAAGATTTTATTTGTGACTTTATATTGGTAGATCACAAATTCATAGAGCTCCTATGAGCAAGGAGCCATGATGATTACCAGCTCCTAATAAATGCCTAAACTTTCTCTGACGCACAGATTTTTGTTTCCTTGATAGGAATGTTGTCAGACTAGGTTTCATTAACCATGTTTACTTTTTTGATATCTTTGCTCATTAAAAAAGGAGTTAATTAAATGAGTCCCAAACAGTGAAAAAAAAATTCTATGTAAACCAAAAAATGTCTGGTTGGAAGGCTCCTTTTTAGACACGATATTGGCAATGAAAAAAAAAAAAATTCTGTCCCTGTGCAAGCTTTTGCAAAGCATTTTTAAGGACAGCCTTAATGTTGCATTAAATAAAACAAGCAGAGCAGCATGCAAACTCTTTGCTACGGCATTTTTTAATAGCAGAATTTACTGTAATTTTGAGACAGTCAGGTTTCCCAAATTCCCAAAAGAACATGAATGTTTTCAGCCTAATCTTTGTGAGGCTCAGGACTCTGCCACAAAGCACAAGTCTGTATCATTAAGATAGCAGTTCTCGGCAAGTGACAGAAATAACAGCTCGCTTTCTCACAACAAAAGATGCTGAAGTACAACCAGCATTTTCTAAACTCTTTTAAAATGCCTTCAAAATAAATATATATGCTTATTTACCTCCAATGTACTATAAAAAATCATGGCCATTTTCTCTTACATTTTTAGAAGTAGCATCCCAGGATGCCATGGCTAAAGCACACTGATGCTGTCAGAAATTATTATCTCAGTGGCTTAAAGATGTCAAAAAGTATCTCTTAACTGATAGGAGAGGAATTTAGTGTCAGACATGTTCAAGACAGAAGATGACCACCTTTTCCTTAAATAAGAAAATGCTGTTAACTTGGGAATCCTCAATTAAATTAGAAGCTTATGGCAGTGTAGCAAAGAGCTGGGCTAAAGACAGATCCCTTTGTTAAATAGAGAGATTTTATTAATACACATTGTGCTGTGTAGGAGAGTGACACAAGGGAGACCTTTGTTAAGGTTTATTTTACATAACGGCAATTTACCCATGGGAGCAGTGCTTATAGGTAAGGTGCATCCCCATGCAAGCAGCTCTCCTTGGTGGGGGATTGATTCTCCCAGCGATGGCAGGCAGCAGCTGTGTCACTATTCTCTGTGGGCTTCCATGGGGGTACAAAAGCTGTATTTTATCCAGGTTTTGTGCGAGCCCTACCAATAACACAGAACATCTCCCAACTTCTGCCCCTCCTAAAATGGCCGGTTCCCAGTAAAGAAGAAGATAGGAAATACAGACAGTGGTCTCAGGGTCCAAGATTTGTAACTCTCATCAGTGCTTTCGTCACAGCAGACTTTTTTTTTCTTTCTCTAGACTACTTCAGTTTCAGAGTATTTTTTATTCTGTTACCCTCATCTGAGAAAAATAATAGAAGTTAATATTTTCCAAAAATTCACCTCAGTCTCACACACAGCTGATATCTTACATTTCTCTCATTAAAACTAAGGCCTGTATTTAAAGGATCTTGGTATTAAATTATAACAGTGCTCCTATGGAAGTACATACATTTATTTGAGCACCCAAAAACATTCAACATGATTAATGTGATTGCAACCAATGACAAGGTAATTTAAAATGATCACTAAAAATATCACCCTCACATACGTTATTTTTAGAGTATCTACAGCAGTAGCAAAAACAGCACGGAGAACTGGGCACAACTTTCACAAACACAGTATAAGATGTTAAATCTAAAAAGAATAAATTAAGTTACTGGCATCTGTTTGTCTAGAAATAGAATCATCTTACAGTATGCTCTGTATAGAGATGGAAAACACACACTTTTGAAAATGAATCAACGTTTTCAGAAAAAGCCACTAATTCTGAGTATGTCATCTTCTAGTTGCTCAGCTTGGACACACGAAGGCCGGTTTGTTCTGAGCCCCTCTCCATGTTTCAAGTCCTCTGTCCATGTGTTTTCTCTCGCGTATAAAACGGAAAGCATGGCCTCGTATACTTGGAGGTCCCAGGCACCAGACCCCATCTGCTTCCCTCCCTGCTTATTATCTGCCCAGCATTGAAAGAAAATAACCATTTTTTAAATGTGTTGATTTTAACCATTAATTTCTCTTAAATGTTGAGGGGAGGGAAACAACCTTTACTTCACTCAATAAAATTCCTATTAAGACCTGTAAAATTGCCTGGGTGGTTGAAAGTCAAGCCACCTTAGAGATCATGGAAAGAAAATATTATCATGATCTCCAGAAAATACTACTACAGTAACAAAATAAATATATGTTAATACTCACTGTATCATTTTTCTTAATTTTCACTAAAATTTTCAGGTGCAAAACTCCTGCATCATAGGGTAGGATACAGCTTGCAAAATCTCAGGAAAATGCAGTTCACTTTTTTCCTTTTCCAAAGTAAATTAAATTTCTATAGACAAGTACTTTGTCAAGATGCTAATGCCAACAATTTACCCAACTCCACAAGATGTGACAGTATGAAGTTATAAAATGTCAAAAAAGGTAAAGGCCATGTTTCATGATATTTTTAAAGAGCACATTTCTTTTTAGTTTAATCCATGTTCATGAAACTGTTCTGAAGATTAAAAGTTCTGTGTGTATGCATTACAGCTATTAACAATATTAATTTATTTGTATTGGGCAGAAAAGAAGAAATAATGCGTGATATCGGTTATGCAGAGTAGGCAATAGGCATTACAGCTGTCTACTTGTTTATTTGCTTGATAATATTTTGCCATTAGAATTAAACTTAAATTGTGAGAGCAACATATTCCTGTAGCTTGGCTCACATCTTCCCTCACACACTTCTTGCAGGCTCCTGCCCAGGAAAGCATCAGTGTGATGAATTCTGTTGGACTTAACAGGATTCAAACACAAGCTGAAGTTAAAGCACATGTTTGAGCGTTGACCTAAAAAGAAATGGGTTTATGCACATTTTTCATATTTTTTTTAAAGAATTTAAGAACAACTGTTATTTAAGACGTTAAGGACAATTACATCATTTTGCTAGTTACATCTATTGCATTATTTTGTGTTACACCTCGTACTGCTACTTGCTGGAGAAATACTTGTGTAGGATCATAATACCTGTGCTTGGTGGGACTCTGCAAAAGCCTGGAGATAAGTCAGTAAGCTCAAGTTCAATTGTAAGTATACTGTGATGAAAGCTGTAAGTAAAATCACAATTTTGCCAAAGAGAAGATGAATTTTGCTGTTTGTCTTTGCACCATATAATGTTTCGTCATTTCACGCTAAATGAAAGTCAGTCGTGACTAAGGACAGCATGTAAATGTTATTCTGCAGCAAACATTAATAAGACCATGTTATTTCATAAAGACTGTCCCATTTTCAGTGTCAATGAGGCTGTTTTTTGTCATTGATAAGGGCTGTCAAGTCCTGTAGAACTGTATAATTAGAGACCAAGAGAACCGTTGATAATCAATATGGTCCAACTGAAATGATTCCAAAAACTTTTTGAATGTAATAGACTATGATAAATCATTCAAAATTCCATACGTTTAGTTAAAAAAAGGTCTGTAACTATGCTCCAAATTAAATTCTGTAGCACTTTGCCATTAGTCCTCTCTGTGATAGTTAACTGCTATCTGTTAACATTGACAGAATATTGAGAAAAGCAAGATAGCTCTGTTATTTTGACTGCTATTTGAGTAGGCAATTTTTTCCGTATCTCTTATCTACATGATTGTATATAACTGTTAACCTATTTTCTGGACAGAGTTATACCTATGAAACTTACTCTAACAATTTTCTCAAGCTTCAAGTAAGTACCTTGTGTTTTAGTGAGTCAAATTTGTTTAACCAAATCAAGTTGTATGCTTTGTGTTGTTTCATTTGGTTTGGTTTTCCTAAGTATTCCAGATCATTATTGAGTGGTTCCTAGGACACAACCAGAAATACTGGAACAGAAATATGAAATACTCATTTCCACTCCCCAGTGAGAAATTAACTTGTGAGAGGTGGCTCAGAAGGACAACTGTGCAGATGAATAGGGAGAGCAGAGTCTTTTCAGAAGTAATCTAAGCCCCCAAAAAGGATGGAATAGGTTTTCATTCCATCCTCCATAAGGTGAAAGAGGTGTTAATGAAGAACTTTAACTCAATTTCCTCCTGAGATGGTTCCTGGAAGAGTTACGTTGTTGATGATGCAAGGTAAGACAGAAAACTTCAGTCATGCTCAAAATATGGAAAAGTCAGACTAGTCCCAGAATTTGCTTTCTGTTGTAACTTATAATTACATAATGCTCTTCCATTACAGTATAATTGGACAGGTAAAAACTGCAGACTAATTCACAAATTAATTCATTCCCAAACTGCAAACAGTTAAAAATTGCTACAGGTTTGTCATTTGTATTCAACTCACATACAAATTCATAGATTCATGTAAAGTCATTAAAATGTTGTGAACAGCCAAAGACTATGTCTCACAATGCCTTTAGACCTCCATTTTACTACACAAAGATATAATCTTTAAGATTCATTTGTGGTCCATAATTTTTCCATATGAAATGTCAGTCTTATTTTTAAACTAGGAGATGGATGGATGGATGGATGGACAGATAGATTTATTTCTACAAATCCTTTTTCCAAAAATGTCAAAGTTGCATCATGTAAAATATCTGGCATCAGCTATAAAGAGGGGGGCTGATCCTTGAATAGTTCTGTACCTTTGTGGAAGGTGCTCTGCCAAGTCAGTCTCTTTCAATGACATGGAGGGCAGTGCCGCACACTTTGCATCACCGAAAGCTCTCCAAACAAGAGTTTGAGCAGCTGTACTGGCCAAGGGACAGTAGAGAGGGGAAGGAAGCCGACTTGTGCACCTTTATCTGTTCAGCTGTTACTAACAAGGCAAAGAGACGGTTATTACAGATTTGCCCTAGGAAACACTACATATTTTCCCTCATCTCAAAACTAAGGAATAAATTTCTCTCCAACTACTAAGTGACTAGCAACTTCATGTTAAGTATTCTTCCAAGAACAATGTTAGAATGGGATCTCCAGTCACCAGTTCTCAATTCTAATCCAAAGCAATCCATTTGTTGTGAGTTGTATTGTAATAAAATCAGTTTTGCAGCCCTTCCTCAGGCCTTAGTAAGATAAATTCTCATTGATTTCTTTTTTGAGTAATCATGGTTTAGACATAACTTTTAATATTTTTTAAATGCGCTGGCATCATTTCTCTAATGTAAGGGAAAATAAAGTGTGAAATGGATTGTCAGATTCATCTAAGGACCTACTAACCCTGGGAATGTTAGACGTGTTAAAGGCTTTGAAACATTTTATACCTTTCCAAAAAAACCCCGGAAACTGTAGCCTCAGACTCTAAGTCTCCATTTTTTATGGGCACTGATATGACTAAATGAAAACCCTTCCAATACATTATTCATGTCTGCTACACTTCCATTCTCACTTACAACTTCAGAGACCAGAGAAGAATTAAAACATTGTGAGTGAAACCCTGGCCCCACTGAGACAATAGATGATTTGTCATTGATTCACTAAGATCTCCAGTGCTTCGGATTTTTTGCAGCTTCAATGGGTATTTTCTTAGTTACCTGGTTATGCTGGAAAATTCATGTTAAGTCCACACAAGTGTATTAAAAATGAGAGTTTTCTTACAATAAAATTTGGACCAAGCTTCTGCAATTATTCACTATTTGTTTGTATTTTTTACGTAATCATATACTCAGATGTCTTATGAACTCTATTGCCATTGACATAGTATTTCCAAAAACTGGAAAAATTGGACACTTTCTCCCTTCCATAGCAAATACTAAAGATTTCCATTTTAAAATAATTTTTTTTGTTGTCATTCTATCAGATATTTAACCAAACACTCTATTTGTAGCTATTGTACTTTAATGGCCAAGCTACTGATATCTGATATGTTTCACAGCTCTAAGTAAGGAAATAGTGTCATCCCTATTTACCAGAGACACAAAACCTTCCCATTCTAGCCTCCCATATTTTTAGGCCATTCGGTTTTATTTAGTGACTCCTAGACTGAGCTGAACAACTCATAGTCTGAAAAGAAATCTAGAAAGTTATTTGGCTCTGTTTCAAAAGTAATAAAAACGATGAACTGAAGCAGAAACAATAAGCTGTCATACAGGAAGATTATGGCAGACCTGAAGACTGAACTTGGTTCTCCTGGGTCTCAAACTAACCACGCTAACATCTTATTCTCTGTTCCATTCTGCTCAAGGCAGCTTCCAATAAAATAAGGGAGAAACTCCTCTGAGAGTTTAAGAAGTGTTAGAGCTGACAAAATGTTCCTAACTAAATGCCACCTTGGCAAGCTTAGAACTTTGCAAAAAAATTATTCAAGCTGCATGCCTGCCAAAACTCACCTAAATACAAGTGGTCTAATTAAGGCACGGGTCAAGTGCTTTTCCCATGGATTGTTTACTAGATGATACACCAGAGGCAATCAGAGGTGTAGGTTCCTGGTGATCAGGAAAACTGGGTCGTTTGCATAATTTTTACTCAGGGGTCCTGTTTTCCGACATCTAACTTTGCAGACATAGCCTTGTGCCTCTCTTCATTCACAAAATGGGTACGAAGGGTAGGCTTCCAACTAGCTTTACGCCAAGACACAGTTCTGCCATGAACCAAGTTGTTCCATTCCTGGAAAAATTCCTCTGCAGGAGGACGTAATCCCAAACACCCGTCTACTCTCCAAGCAAGAACGATGCAGGAGCATGGTGCCTGGGAGTTAGCCATCTGCGTCAGATTGCCACAACTGCCACGTAGCTTTGCTTGGTGATCGTGGAAGAGCACAGCATTTGGTGGATATCTGAGAGGGCACAAAAGGCTTTTACATGGCTTAGCCTTTGTCTTCATAGATCAAACAGCAAACTTGTTTGGCTTGCCCTGAAACACACTCAAGCTAAAATACAAAATTTTTCTCAGGAAATTAAAAGGACTAAATATTTGGATTAGAAAGCTATTTCAGTCTTAACCTCTATATTCTATCAGCGTGGTGTCTCCATAATCTTTCTCCCTTTCTTTTGTCTCCCTCAGGCTAAAATATTTTGTGCATCCAGCTGAGGAATGTGGCTGGGCAATGGAGAACTCTGCAGCAGGAAAAAAGAAGAAGTTTTTCCTTCAAATGCCAGTTCATTTTAACTTCCTCCATACTCCCTTCCTCCATAGGACCAGGGTGCTTGGCTGTCTGCAACTATCCATAGGGCTCCCCTGTCCTGTTTTCTGCCCTCTGTGATGTTTGATCTGTGTTTGTTTACAGTAAACGGTACAGTACAGTATATGTTTTATATAAAATAATCCGGTGGCTGTGCAGCAGAGGGGAAAGTACCACAGGTGGTGAGGTGGAACCAGAGGAAGGGAGGGAAAGATGGAAAGAAACTGCACTTTCCTCGAACGCGGCTGTGCTTGCTCAGCTGGAGGAAGCTTTGGGTTTGCAGGACGGGGCAGGTAGGAGGGAGTCAGCGCAATCCAGGAGATGCTTGAAAGGAGCAGGGCACAGAAATGATGTCAGCCTCAGGGGCGGTGGAAGGCGGGAAGCTTCCTAGGGAACTCAGAGAAGCCCCTACAAAGGGAACCCCTGGAAGTTGCTGGGTTGGAAAGTGAGACTGGAAGAAAAGACTTGTCCCGCAAAGACGCTGGGAGATTTGTTTTCAAATCTTGGTATTTAATGCTTCCTCCAGTTGGCTTCTTAGAGTTCACTGGCTGTAGTTTATAAGCCTGCATTAAGCCAAAGCTGGGAGCCTTCTAATGTGTTGGTGTGCTCACCTCAAAGAAAATATTGACTAATTCTACTCCCAGGCTCTGTTAATTGGGGTTCTGTCATATTCTTTTTTCCTAATGTGGACAACAAGCTGTTTCTGGATTTCTGGCTGTTGCTGTATGACAATACCTACGGAAAGGGTTGTGTTGTTTGCACTTAGAGGTGCACCACAAAATTCAGGGACTGTCTTCTCTTTTTTTGTTTGCTTGTTTGGTTTTTGGAACAAATAAAGCTTTACAAATCCCTACTCTAGACCACACTGGGATTCCAGATATTTGGAACTTGCTATTTGTTTGCTGTTTATTTTTATCTCACTTTTGTGATGGGTTGACCATGGCTGGATGCCAGGTGCCTACTAAAGCCGCTCAATCACTCCCCTCCTCAGCTGGACAGGAGAGAGAAAATATAATGAAAGGCTCATGGGTCGAGATAAGGACAGGAGAGATCACTCACCAGTTGCCACTACAGGCAAAACCAGACTCAACTTGGGGAAATTAGTTTAATTTATTGCCATTCAAAATTAGAGTAGGATAATGAGAAAATAAAAACTAAATCTGAAAATACCTTCCCCCCACCCCTCCATTCTTCCTGGGCTTAACTTTACTCCTGAATTCTCTAACTCTTCCCTGCACAGCGGCACAGGGGGACGGGCAATGGGCGTTGGGGTCAGTTCATCACCCGTTGTCTCTGCCGCTCCTTCCTCCTCAGGGGGAGGACTCACCACACTCTTCCCCTGCTCCAGCGTGGGGTCCCTCCCACGGGAGACAGTCCTCCACGAACTTCTCCAACGTGGGTCCTTCCCACGGGCTGCAGTTCTTCATTAACTGCTCCAGTGTGGGTCCCTTCCACGGGCTGCAGTCCTTCAGGCACAGACTGCTCCAGTGCAGGCCTCCCACGGGATCCCAGCCTCCTTCGGGCATCCCCCTGCTCCGGCGTGGGGTCCTCCCCGGGCTGCAGGTGGAGATCTGCTCCCCCGTGGACCTCCCTGGGCTGCAGGGGGACAGCCTGCCTCACCATGGTCTTCCCCACGGGCTGCAGGGGAATCTCTGCTCCTGCGCCTGGAGCACCTCCTGCCCTCCTTCTGCACTGACCTGGGGGGCTGCGGGGCTGTTGCTCTCACAAATATTCTCACTTCTCTCTCCCAGCTGCTGTTGTGCAGCAGTTTTTCCCCCTTCTTAAATACATTCTCCCAGAGGCACTACCACCGTCACTGACGGGCTCAGCCTTGGCCAGCAGTGGGTCCGACTTGGAGCCGGCTGGCATTGGCTCTGTCAGACATGGGGGAAGCTTCTAGCAGCTTCTCGCAGAAGCCACCCCTGTACTCCCCCCCGCTACTGAAACCATGCCATGCAAACCCAATACAGCTTTGTAATTCTTGGGACAAAGCTTCTTTTACAGGTAAAGGTAAATGTCTGAATTTCTGCTGCACTGGGACCAAATCACTTGAGTTCCATTTTGTGAACAAATGCAGTTTCACAGCTCATTGCTCAGACAGTGCCCAATGGAGAGGACGTGAAGCAAACAAAGGGAAGAAATGTAGCCATTAGTAACCCTGGTGGTACTAACCAGAAAAGGGTTTGCATTCTGAGTAGGGATGGCAATTTCCCTGAAATAAAGCTCTCAAGGTGTGCAGACAGAAGATGTTGCCACTTCAGTTAGGCAAATAGACGCAGGGACTGTTTTATTCCTTAAGCCATCAAGAATAGGTTTAGGTTTGTAAAACTTTGTCCTTTAGTATCTTTGCGAGTAAACAGATGCAAGGCAAATTAAAACAGCTGAGAGTGTATCTAGACTCACTTCAGCAGACTGCGGCTTTCCACAAGGGAGTTATACATCAGCTGAATAATGCAATTTATAAAGAGCATGAGGTGATCTGCATTTATCTACATTCAGGAAATAACTGCATAAAATGAGCCTGATTCTTCTCGCATTTACCCAGTTTTCAGATGAATTCCAGTGGGATTTCCCCTCACAGCACCCTGAATGAGAATCAAAACTCATGGTTTTGCATAGCAGCGATGAATCCAGATAAGCTGGTCTGCCTTTCAACGGGGATGAAAACGGGCACGCTTTTTCAGAGCACCCTGTGCAGCTGCCATATATGCATTATACATCCATGTGACTTCAGTCAGTGTAAGGGAAGGTATTACAACGGGTGGTGCTTGTGAGAGACATGAACTGCACTGTGCATGCAAGCCCATCTCCCGCTCCCCCCCGGGCTGGGCGTTACACGGGGATGCCTGTGCAGGTCCAGCCTGCCCTTCTCTTAGGTCCTTCTCGTAGGAGGTGGGATCCAGATGAGGTTCTCTCAGGGGCGACAGCAGCATTTCAGTGCAGCAGCTCAGGGTCCGGGGGAAGTCACCAGCTCTCCATGGGTGTCTGCTCGCCTCAACAGACCTGCCAGAGCTGGGAGCGGCTCCTGTGGATGCTCAGAGCTGCACAAAATCCAGCTCCCATAGGAAACGCCAACAATGAATGCCTTAAAAACATCTTTATGGAGATTTTTTCCAGGTAGCCTTTTGGGTAGAAATACTTCTGAGCTACTGCAGAGGCTTTTCTTGCATAAAATGTTCAACGTACTGGTATTCACCTCATTGCCTGTGGGAACTGCTCTTTAGTATCCAAGAGCTGTTCATGAGTGGATCTATGACTGTGTTCCTATCTCCTCCCGTGAGCATTCGTATCTTTTCTCAGCTGTTAACATCTTGGTTAGTTTTCCGAGGAGATTAGAAGCAAGGCCTTAGGAATGATAAATGCTGCTGAAAATAAAGGGGAAGAATTAAGAAGACAGGCCCAGCAGACAATATCTATTTTGCTAGGATTTGATTCTACTGAGGGGTACTTTCTTGTGGATAAGAATAACAAGTCATCGCCTTTTCCGGATGATAGGAAAGCATAATAGCTGCACTCTTCTCAGTCTGTTCTGAGTATCTGCTCTTTACTTTTTTGCAAATGAGTTCCTTGTAAAAATGTCACATTGCAGTGCTGCTCAAAGGCTACTTAATATTCTTTTCTTAAAAGAGCCCTGTACTCCCTGACATCTGAAGTTTCTTTAATCAGCTCTGAAGACGGCCCATCTTCCACATTGTTTTTCTTGCTAAATTAGAAAGAAACGCACCCCACCTACCCCACCCTCCGCCCCCCATCTGTATATTTCTCGTTTGACTTTTGGGGAAATAACTAGCTTTGGGACCAACACTTTAATTGCTGAGATTCTTCTGCTGCCTAAAATATTACTAAAGGTAAAGGATTTGGCCTAGTCATGCTTTTAAGAATTACTTACAAAACTAAGCATTTCACAGAATCTGATTCACTATCTTCAAGCTAACAAGGCACCAAGCATGTCATTATGAACTTCTTGTTCATGATAGAAGAATTTTCAGGCTTGAACTGGTTTTAGTGGCATTTTTCAAACAAGTAAAATACAACATGTAAGAAAATAGAATGTTCATTTCTGTGGAAATTGTAATGTTGCACTCCAAACAGGGATAAAAAAGTAAAATCAGAATTCTATTTATGCTGAAGTACTATGATTTTTTTAATATTGGAACACTTAGTATTTTATATAAAGCCATTATAAAGTATTATATATGAAAAAATACCATATTCAAACAGATACTCTAGCATTAAAGTCTAGAGTGAATCAAAATGATAGTTGAACTAAGAATTTTATCTCATAAAAAGGAGCCATTTTTCTCCACTTGTACTTAATTAAGTTTAATCAATTTAAAGAAATGCTTTGTTAAAAATGGAGAAACATGTTTTACTAACACTTAAAAATGAATAAAACTATAAGGGCAGCTGTTTAACCAAAACCTTTTCTGATCAATTTTAAAGTAAAATAATCATCGAAATACCTGGTCAGCTGCAAGTTTCAACATATATTTTGAACCCGTGAATTGAAATAGGCCACAATTTTCCATGTGGACAATTTAAAATGGTGTGACTGTACCTCTTCATTTCCAAAGGGGCAGGTAAGGGCAGTAACTGCATTTAATATTGCTTTATGGAGCCATGTAAGTACTGTTGAATGTGTTGAACTGATTTGAACTGATTTTAAAGAAAAGTCAAGTTATTTTCCTTCCCTCCACAAGTATATCTGCCTTCTAGAGCTCCAGAAGGCACAACGCTGCAGGTCCATTACGTATGTCCTATAAAAGCCCCCCCCCAAACACTAAGCACAGGAGCTGCGATGTATAGATACATCCCATGATGGTTTGTTGGACCGAAGAACAAAAAGCAGATAGAGAAGAATGTACAGCAGGATCAATGAATCTTTGCAGATTCTGCTGTTCTCCAGTACAAAGTGCAAGAAAAGCAACACCTACAAAGTTTGCTTGAGTTATAGTATAGGATCAGCAGCAAAATAGATTCACTACTACTCCTGCAAACTGTGAAGAAATTCCGTCCATGGATCCTTACAAGAAATTCCATGTTCAGTCCCCAGAAAAATGAATGAGGATCATATCAATAGTCTCAAATATTAACAATAACCTAGTTGAGCCAAATTATATATTCCATTTTAATTTTTCCTTTTAAAATTAATTACTTTTTTGAATTATTTTTTAAATTTTCCTGCAAGTATGAAGGTTGTAAAAATAAAAATGTTATAAATATTTTTTACTTAATTGTTATATTTGTGTTTATGAACAGGTGGTATTCTATATGCGCCATAATTTAAAGTAATGACTAGGTTGCTACCAGAGCAGCTCCATTGTGCTAGGTATGCAAAGGAAGATAGAAAGCAAGATCCTCATGGTTTGGGTTGGGTTTTGCAAGTTCTATGTCTCAAATTTATTGTAAGTTTAAGGGAAAAGGATGATGGAAATTGCAAAGATCATAATGATGTTTGGTCTGTAGAATGAAAAATGTCACAAATCCTGAAAGGCAGGAAATCTGTAAGCTTATAAAGAATTCACCCACACTGAAAAAGAAGAATACATAAAGACTCAGCAGCACCTCTTCTGTGACATACTCTCGCCTTAAAATGAACTTTGGTTTGGCAGAGAGCTGCAGAAAAATTGTGTAAGTGCGTGCTACAGAGAAGCAGCAGTGAGTGGGGGTATAGGCAGCAGGCACGGAAAAGCAGAGGCGAACATATATATATTATATTTATTATATTCTCTATATGAAATAACCCAATACCACCCCTTACCTGCCACATAGCATTGTAGGGGATTGTTGTGGTTTAACCCCAGCCGGCAGCTCAGCCCCACGCAGCTGCTTGCTCGCTCCCCTCCGGTGGGATGGGGGAGAGAATCAGAAGGGTAAAAGTAAGAAAACTCGTGGGTTGAGGTGAAGACAGTTTAATAGGTAAAGCAAAAGCCGTGCACGCAAGCAAAGCAGCACAAGGAATCCATTCCCCGCTCCCCACGGGCAGGCAGGAGTTCAGCCATCCCCAGGACAGCAGGGCTCCATCACGCCCAACGGGGACTGGGGGAGACAAACGCCATCGCTCCCAACGTCCCCCCTTCCTTCTCCTTCCCCCAGCTCTATCTGCTGAGCACGACGTCCTACGGGCTGGGATCTCCCTTGGGTCAGTCGGGGGCGGCTGTCCCGGCTGTGTCCCCCCCAACCCCTTGTGCCCCCCCAGCCCCCTCGCTGGTGGGGTGGGGGGAGAAGCAGAAGAGCCCTTGGCTCTGGGTGAGCACTGCTCAGCGGTGACGGAAACAGCCCTGCGTTATCGACACTGTTTCCAGCACAAATCCAAACCAGAGCCCCATACCAGCTACTATGAAGAAAATTAACTCTATCCCAGCCAAAACCAGCACAGACATCCGTGGGCACCCTCAGGGCTTGAAATTGCTATTTCTGAGCTATTGGGGTTCTTTTTCAGCCTGCTGTTTCTTCATATTTCTGACATACAGCATTTAACCCTGTGCAGCTATGGGAACCTAGTTTTCAACGAGCAATGAATAGGTTCCTAAAATTTTAATAGGTTTGTTATTTCAGGGAGGGGTGTACAAGATTTCCATATTAAAGGACGTATCAGAAGTACTGGGAGTCGAAGTGTAGCACATAAGACCAAAGAAGGCACTAAATGGATAGACTTCTCTAAAGGACTTCTTTTTCTTGCTGAAGCATCAGATCATATCAGCTTCTGTTCTTGCTCGTTGTAAGGCACTTTTAAACCATACTGGCAGCATAAAGGACTTCAGTATTACTTGGAAAAGATCCCATACCTCTTTAAACACTGGATCTAGTCAAAAGAATAATTCTGTAACAACAGCGCTGTATTTCTTCCACCCTCTACTCATCTCCAGAGCCAAAGTATTTGTTGCACGATGTTCTCTAGCTCATTCTGCTATCAGCAATGCAGAGCCATTACAGCAATCAGATGTAATCTGCTTTATCACCAGCAAAGCAGTTGCAAGGAAAATTTCAGATTACCACGATTTTTATACTAATTCAGTGAAAGCGTACACGGTATTTAAAGCACGTCTTGTTTTTCAGTCCCAGAGTTGTATTTTCAGGCATAAAATTTGGGTGGCTTCCTTAGCAATTTTGTTTTATTGAGCGAGCGCATACTTTGCACATATTACGAAGGTTGAGTATGAAGCATCAAGGTAGCATTTTTAGCAAGTAAATTTTGCAGCCAGGCACGTTTAGCCAAAAGCCAAACTTTTAAGCTGATTTTCATGCCGTGTGGAATTGGTAGAAAATTCGCTGTGGCCAAAGCGAAAACTTTGGCCGTTAAGCCTTATGGCTAAAATAGCTAATGCCCTTTCCTGTGCCAGTACAACCACTGGTACTGTATTCCCACGACTCCCTCTGGTGGCAAACGTCCCCATCCCAAGTGCGGGATAGCATCTTCCCTCTTTTTGTTCTGATGCTACACATGGGTTAGAGGCATGCTGCTGGATTCTCAGCTCATTCGGGCCAGTGGAAATGCTGGTAAAGTTTTTGTTCGAGTTATAAGATCTCTGTTTCTTACTTTTAGTTATATATCTGCAGTTCAACTGAATAAACAAACTACTGTTAAATCTGCATAATATTGGAAAGACTGCAGAAAAAATGTTAATTTAAATAAATATTTTGTGAAAGAAATAACATTTCTGGTTTACCTACTTCCCTTTCACATAGCCCACCATTATATAAACACCTCGCAAATGGTCCTGATTTGTCTCAGGCCAGGCTGCTGAGGCAGAGCGGCATCACAAATCCAAAAATAGGGAACTGCAGCCTAAAGGAGGCAAGTGGTTTTCCCAGTTTCACATGCAAAATCAGTGGCATGCTGGGAAAATTAAATCTGAATTTTCTTCATACCTGGAGCAATTTACACCACCTAGTTATAAAAAGGGACCTTAACGTCTACTAACTCGCTTTCAAGGTTTTTCTTTTCCCACCATTGGAGATGGCACTGCCTACCTGCTGCAATCCTCGCCAACCAACCCTCACTACCTGCTGCCTAGACACGTAGTAGCAGAGCCTGACAGTCTCTGTGCGTCCAAAATCCTGGCAAATGTGGTAGGAATTTGATGGCAAAAGACCCATCGTGGTCCAGTCGCCCGACTTTATGAAAACTGATTGGTACCAAAACTATCTTACATAATTAAGTCACTTTAATGACGGCTAAACTCCTTTATAAACATTGCGTTGCAACTTTTTTTCACTTACGACTTGTCCTTTCTTGGGCACATCTGACCTCACTTTCATCAAGCAATGCCATCGTGGCTAAAATATCAAGAGAAATTACAGATTTTAAAGAAGAAGTGATCATCATCAAACTCACTAGCTGAAAGGAAGATGAAAATATTTCTGTTTACCCTGCTGTCAAATCAACTGTGTTTTATTTGTTGCATTACACAGATTAGTAACCCGGGTTTTCACAAGGGCACTGTGCTGGTAAGTCCCACTCCATACCCACACCGAACGTGTAATTCCTCCTTTTATCATGAATAAATCATCTCAGCTGAGTACATAAGGATGATGTGCAAAAGCAGCATGACTGGCCCAAAAGGTAGAATGATACTGTGGTATGTCTGAGGGATGAAAGGAGAATGCAGTATGAAGCACTGTAATTCATGATGACGTACTGGGGATCAAAACAGAGCAGTCTGCCATTAAAGAATAGCGTGCATTACTGGAGACTGGGAGACTGGGAGGTCTCTTATGTCACCTCTGCTAAACAGGATCCTACTATTTTTAACATTTTAATTCAGGTTAGAATTCAGGTCTCTCTTTCAGACACACACGCCTCCCTGCCTATATATACGTACACAATATATGTGACATAATTTTCCATTGCCTCGAATGGAAATTTTTATTCAGTGATTTCTTATTCCAAGGCTGTTGTTCTGAAGAAAAGTAGTTCCAGTTACGTGATCCTAGTGAATTCATTATGACTAAGGCTCTGGTCTTTATCCTGTAAGTACCTATGCATGGACTTTTTATGCTTGAATTTTATTTTTCTAGATGAATCATACCTATTGCAGCTCCCATGGAACGGAGGCATGCCTGCCCCTGGTGATGTGGAATCAGGATAATGGTGCAGACGGAACCTGAACACATCAGTCCTGTCCCTGTCTGACAGAGAAGAGTCAACTCTTGCAACACTTTTTGCCCTGTTTAGGTTTGCCCTGAATTATAACTTCTTAGAGTAGACTGACAGTGATATTACAAAAGAACGAGGAGTGCCAACTATAAAAATTCATCAACACCAGAGGCCATTCCCATCCCAATATCATAACTATTTGGTTGCATTTCTCCCTCCTGAGTTTTTTTCTCTGGCCAAGTGAATCTTCTTTTTCTAGCTGAGTGGATCAACTACAGGTGAAGGCAGAGCTACCTAAACCAGCTAAAAACCAGAGCATTCTCCTGGTACAGGGACAGTGTGGATCCAAACACCCACAAGCTCAGGAATGGGTAGAAATCAGAGTTGCCTGTTCCTGGGTAAGTGCTCCCAAATGTCAGGTGTAAGTAGGACCATGGCAACTAATGAATTAAACAGCAATATTGCCTGCAAAGCCTCTGGATTTCATCTCGAGCATTCAATACTAGGGAGCCCTAAACTGAACTACTCTGTGAAGTGTTGAGTTATTGGTATTACACTCTGTGAACGACATGAACCAAACAGAGAAAACACAATAACAATGCAAATGATGGAAGGGCTGAAATCCAGAACTTACAAGGAAGGTTATGGAAGAGTTAGGGTTGTTGGTGGAGGTCATGATCAGAAACTTGGGTACCTCAAAGACTGACTGCTGCTAAGTAAGAAGGATCTGTTATCCATGTCTGTGGTGATAAGACAAGAAATAGTACCCTTAATCAAAGAAAGGATAGTTAGGCCAGATATTAAGGCACATTTTCTTGCAGCAAGGTAATCATGCACTAGAACAGCTCACCAGGGGAAACAGTAGATTCTCCGTCACCAGAAGTCTTGAGCAACAGGTCAGATGCAGACACAAACTCATTCAGCCTGGGGCTAGCAGAGGGTTAGATGATCTCCAGCTCTCACTTTTAGTGTTATTTTTCTAGGTGTTAGGATTCTCAGAGCACATGTAAGGGGTGAACCTCTGAGGTGGAAAGGCATCCAAACTCTATATTGCAATTCGTTGTTCATCAGGAAATAGAAACATGCCTGAGTGAAGTAGTTGCTTGTATTTAGGTGCCTGAAGAACTTTCAGACTGACCTTGCAAACATCTCCGGGATAAGGCAAGAGCAGGGATGCTCTCTGCAAAGATGTATTGCATACAAAGTTTACAGCTGAGCACAGTAATACCCATTCACAGCATATTGGCATGTGACAAGCAGGGAATTTTAGACTTCAGTGAAGCACGACTAGCTAATAATAACAATTGCATAGTTTATTTATGGATGTAAATTTGCATAGGTTCCTTGGGGCTAGTGAGGTCAACAACCCAACAAGTTTTCTTTTCCCAGCTCTGCGACAAAATTGTGCAGTTATGTATACCAAGATTTACAGTTAAGTCTAGACAGATAATGTCTTACCTAAGCAGTAAATGTGTATAACTCAGGTTTAAACATGGTATAATTGAGGCATAAACTCTTTTCCATACCTGACTTATACAAAGCATCCACAGCCTATCTGTTGCACCTTTTCTTCCTGCTCTGCTTCTTTAGTAATCCGTCCAGCATTTAACCTGAGTGTTTCAGAGGCACTTCCTCTCTTAAACTGTCCCCGAGTTCAACCATCTGAATGAACAGAAACTGTAATTGTTTCCTGTCCATATCATGACCTCCTTAAATATCCCTATTTTTAAGTACAGTGTGCATTGATGGTGGATCCTTAGCTAAAACTACAGCATCCAGGATCATGTACAATTAACCAGTCATCAAAGGATAGTGTAAGCATAGATTCACAGTCTGATTCATCTGGGGTTTTATGTACACAAGTCCCTGAGCCATTAGCTGTTGACACAGTCCTGGGTAGAAGTACTTATTAGTGGATCTAATTTTTTGTACAGATACATATATCAGCGGCACCATATAGCTAACTGTGATGAAGACACGCAGAATACAATTTGGATGATACCCTTGTTCTTCAGCGATTTTATTCATCAAGAAGTCATATGGAATAGATATAATTAACATTGCTCATGTATTTTCTTACAGCATTCGCAGCATTTTAACTGACTGTGTTGCACAGAGGCACTAAAGAAGCCCTGCAACGTCCGGCTGAACAATGCAGCTGGGAAGAAGAAGAGTCGAGCTCCTCTCCCTTCCCCGCGAGAGGTCCCGCTCGCCACCTCCGAGGAGTCTTGCAGCAGCATAGCTAGAGCACTTGCAGTACAAAATACTCCTTGCTTTCAACCGAGGTGAAACAAAGTACTGGCTCCAAGAAAAGATAAATAAGCCTTCAAACCTGTGACATAAAGAACGTAATGTAAATGAGAAAGGGATGAACTGAGCAGGAAATAAAACGGAGACGGTTTTACACTGCAGCTGTTCTACTTACTGTGTGCTGGAAGCCTGTATGTTGAAAAATGCTTACTTCTCCCTGGGACTAAAGCACTAACCCTGTCACATTATGCCCCAGCCACTGTTTCTAACCCTGAGCCCGTCTCTCCTCACCCCCGCATCGCTTCTTCCCCTTCCTCGCTGCTCCCTCAGCCGCAAGCTGCAGCCCGGCCCCAGCGGCGCGACAGCAAGCGGCCAAGGGGAAAGGTCTTGCCGTAGGTTTGCGGGCAGTGGGTACGAGGGTATTTATCGAGGTTCTGCCTTTGTTCGGTCCCTTTTGCCGAGAGCCTGGTCCCCGGGCACGCTGCAGGCTGGCGCCAGGACGCCGGCTTCCCTCCCTGGGTCCTCTTCACTGCTGAGTTTTTAACACGACGAGCCGTGGCTCGCTCTGCACGCGCGGCCACGGGTCGCAGTCGTACGCGGGCGGCTGCCGGAGTGCCAGGGCAGAGCAAAACTTCTTCTCATTAAGGTCTGTGGTCATTCCTACTAATGTAGCAATGTTACTGAGACACTCAGAGGAGGGTGATTTATTGATATATTGCAAAAGCGTGTACTTTTGCTAACAGGTAGTTAAACGATTGAAGGCAATGTTTTCATTCCTTTAAACTTGCTTATTGGCTCAGTCTAGGAGAAACAATGAGTACACAGAGGAGAAGGCTTCGACCGCCTTTTTTTTTTTTTTATAAAATGTCCCATAATTAGTTTGTCAATGTTGAAGGATCATATTTATGAACAGCTTGGTTCTGGGAATAGTCTTTGCTTGTTTTTGTGGTCAGATAGGAGTAAAACCTGCTTCCCACATGTATGTCTTTCCATCTACCAGAGTAACATCTTTCCCTAAGGATCTTCTGAATTATCCTTTTTTCCACATCTTCTTTTCTCTATTTTTCTCCAGTCACTGGATATTTTGTTTTCCCTTTTCACTTACTGCAATATTTTCATGTACATTTTGAATCTACTTCTTCTTAAACTCCTTGGTGATTTAATGAAATTCATACGTCTTTGATTTCTTTCCAGAATCGCAGCCTAAAACATATTTCCTATCCTCTCTTTGATGTTTTGCTTTAGGGGAATGTTCTTTAGATGGACTATTCTTAAATGGCACCCTCTGTGGAGACTCTATTCCTTTCCGTAAGTACATTTTAAACTCCATCTTAATAGCGTACTCTAGTATTCACCTTTAATGTCACCCTGCTTATCACATCAAAGTAATGTTTGTCCGTCGTGCTTCACTGGGGTGTAATGAACAGTATATCTGACAAACATCCGATGATTTGCATGTGAGTACGCTTCAGCGTGGTTTCTCCTGAAATCACACCCTGTCTGAAACAGAACTAACTTTGCTTCTTTACGAATAAGCAGACTTGTCTCCAAGCTGAAACAACAGAGGATTAAAACTCTTCAGAGCACCCTATGGGGAGACAGATGAAGCCTGGAGAGAGCTGAGCTCCTCCAAAGCCTTGTAGACCACCTCCTGGGTGGGAAGAGCCGGGTGGAGCCGGCGTGTTAGTCGGCACTGCTTCCCCACGCACAGGTCATACGGGCCCCTGTGCTACTACTCGTGCGGTTACCATCCTCTCCGCTGGCGCCTCACTATTTCTGAATCATAGGAAGGTCAGATATTTCAGATTAGAATCTCACTAGAGATGACTAAGTGTTTCCATAACATACGCATCCCTCAGTAGGCTGCTACCACGGTAATTCGGGCTGCTTCAGCCCTAAAGACTCGCTCTGAAATAGTCTCTTCCCCAGGCAAGCACCTCCCCAGTTGAAGAGTTCAGAGCACCCGGGCAAGGGCAGGCTGCCGAGCGCTGCTCCAAAGGCACCTTCAGGGCTAATGTGTTTGACATTGTTTTGCTTGCGCTTCCTGCTGCAAATCAAGACGACACTTAGGAAATTAATATATAAAGCCCCTTTATTGCACCACTACATACCGTTAGCAGTTCAGAGACCAGCTGTGAACACTTGCTTGCCAAAGCTTCCTATAGACTTTGTGAAAGCACAGAGCACTTCATCGGACCGTACGGAGACAGTTTTTTAACCTTTTTTCCCCACACCTTCTCACTTTTCCCTCCCCGGTCTTGCTGGCCTCAGCTTTTTGTAACCCAGCAGAGATGCACTCTCCTTAGAAGGACGAGGCAAATCCATCAAAATCTAATGCTCTGCCCCATTTGAAGCCGTTCAAGAAACAGCACGCATGAAATGAGGCTTTCTATTATGGTTTTCAGTGAATAAATATACATCAGAAGGGTGTCACGGGGGCACTGCGCTAAAAAATTAATGTTTTGAGGGGGCGGTATATACATATTTTCTTTAACAGAACATTTTCTGTGCACTTTGATCAGAATACACTTATTGGCAGAGACCATTTTTCAAAAATAATTACTATTGGAGCTGTTCATATTATTAGTTTTCATAAATTCATCCAGTCACAATTAATATCTGCCTGTCAAGGACCTAAAAGGGAAGGCATTCAATATTTCTTGTCTCTAATTTTAGTATGATCTGATTTTCCTCTGGTTGCCTTTCCAAACACCTGGGGCCAGCCATATGAGTAAATTAGATTGTGCTAAAATGCATATTAATGAAGCTCAAGCAATGGTTCCCTAAAGGGACAGTAAAACTATATATAGCTCCTTTTTTTCCCCTCTCTTGGCTAATGTGCCTTTCAACACATTTAGGTCCTAGTAAAATCACGCCATTTTGGAACAGCCAAAAAAATACAAAGAAACTGTTAAAATAAAAACTGAGAAGCACATTTATTTGAAGTGTATAAATGATCATACCTTTTAGCACTTGCATTTTAAAATTACTTCCTATTAAAAATGGATTGGATTTTCTTTTAATTGACTTATCCTATGAGAAAAAAATAATATCAAGATATTTGGAGTGGTAAGAAGTGGCATATTTGTTAATTGCCTACAGTGATTTCTGCATTTTCCTCTCCATAAAAAACCATAGTGCTCATTATAATGGATAGCAGTGGAGGGTGGACAACCAATTACCACGCGTGACCCTCAGGATACGGAATGAAAAGAAAGAGTTTTGGGAAAAGGGCACTGGAATAAATCCCAGTTCCTCCAGGAAGTCCCGTGGTGTTATCGGGGATTGTCTACAGCAGCATTTCAGTCTGGAGCAGGAGGGTGGTTTTTAAGTGAATCACTGCTGATGACTCCTTGCTTGGCACCACAGAGTGGTCATAGAGCACATGCACCAGCTTCATTCAGGAGAAACTAAACTGGAAGACAGACTCCAGAAGCACATTTAAAGTGCACTGACTGCTAATGGGCATTCAGCTCACAGAAACAGACTAGATGAAGTCCAAAATGGAAAACTCCTAAATGCATGGGCACTGGGTCCTCAGCACCACCACTTTTAAACCAGGTGGATGCACAGGGAACTGCTTGGATGACTAGGGAATACCAGGTTATCATACCAGAAAAAATTGGTTTCGTAATTAGACCAAAGGTTTAGAGAGGATGTGACTCAGTGATAAACAACAGGAAGGGAAAAGAACTACCAAGTCACAAAACAAACTGACACAAAAACAAGTGAGTATTAATTGCTCACATCCTAGAAATTAGAAGGAAGATCTAAACACAGATCTAAGGATTAGAAGGAAGGTCTAAACAGAACTGAACTTTTGGAACAACCTTTCAACTGGAATATCATGGCTTAAGGGAGCTCCAAATGCTTTTAAAATGCGGTTTATGGAAAGAATTGTATAATATGGCTGCTTTTAAGTGTAGGGGGCAGAATCTGACAGTTTAATCTGTTAGAAAGTGATGTTTCGTTCCTAAGCATTTTCAAAGCACCGATGTAAGTCATCCATATTGTTATAATCAAGCCACATTTTAAACAGATTCAAGCCATTTTTAAGTGCCTTTAAGTGTAAAAAGAGGGGAAAAATATACAGATGACTTCTCACTGTAAAAAAAAAATTGGGCAAATCTTTAGGATGAGGAATAATGTCTCTGTTAAACTCAAATTGGATGGAAATATTGAAAGTGGCATATTTGTTAATTGCCTACAGCGATCTCTGCATTTTCCTCTTCACAAATACTGTAGTGCTCCCTATAATAGATAACAACTACAAACAGTGTCTTTAGAAACAATGCAATGGTCATGCAATTGCAGCTTGTGGATCTACATGCCAGTTAGCAGTCCTGCCTATTTATGTATTTATTTGTAATGCACAGTGTAAGGCATATCAGAAGAGGCAATCAAGAGCAGAGACACTCAGAATCAGTGGCTACTTCTCCAAGTGTTGCATGTCAGCCAGGGGCTTTGCCATGTGTGATTTTCAATTAGAAAGAGGAGATGTGGATTCAGGAAGCATTCACGTAGTTATTAAGGTTTTCATTTTCTTCTGAGCGCCCTTCAGAGTCAACAATTGAAAATACAGGATAAGAGCTCTCTCTGTATTTAATGAAAATTTGCTTTCTCCATTCTACTCTTCTGTCCCAGTGAAATGAAATTTTTAAGCATGCCAAAGAGTTAGCTGTTACTTTAAAAACAGCATTCAATTTTACAACTATTGAAGTTTCATTCTGAGTATTTTATTATTCCTATTATTGGTTTCCTTCCCCCACTACCTGTGCTAGGTTTCCTTCTCTACCCTCAAATACCCACCCTCTTGCTCTTCCCTCTTCCCAGCCTCCCTGCCAGAATCTCCCCTTCGCCACCATGGGCAATGTTTGGAGCCTACTGGTTTCCAGCATCAAGAACTGCAGAAGCGAGCATCCCTGCTACCTGCCTCCTCCCTCCCTCCCCACTACCACTCATCTCGAGGGGCAGGCAAAACGTGTCTGTCTTCTCTTGAAGCTGAGCAACAGTTCTCGAGGTAGGATGTCTTGCTAGGAAGTGGTCATTTGTTTCCATTGATTGCTCTGGACACCCGGGACACTGGCAAAGCTTGACTCAGGTGCTATCCAGCCTTGATGTGGGTAAAACTGGAACTAATGCTGGCCCCTCCAAGAAGTAAAGATTTTGTGAAGGTTTTGGGGTCACTCAGGATGAAACGGGCAGGCAGTTGGGAGAAGGAAAATCACCGAGACGCGGGTGCACAGGCAAAGGATGGTCTCATTCAGAAGCAGTCCACGGGTGCTACGAAGAAAAATTGGTAGTTTCAGTGTGGTCTCCTAGGAAAGGAACATTAATTCAGGGCTCCCACAGAGTTTCCTGGGAGCTCTGCCTTTATTCTGTAACCATATGATGGTTCAATTGGGCTCTGAAAAATTAAAATGCCAAACATTAAGTTAGTGCATATTAATAAATGCAGAGTTAAAAACTAAAAAGAGAATGGTAAGAAAGCAAGATTTGGCTAAGATATTCTGACTACATTAGACAGTGTCTTTCTATAAAAATAATTCCAGGTCAGTTAAATTGCTCTTAGAAAAATTAAATCTTATGCATAAAATATGCAAGACCTTTAACTTTTCATCTTTTATGTTTTAATTGTATGGTAAAACATTATTTTGTTAAAGTAATTTTGTGCATTTAATTTTGAAGCCGTTTTCAAAAGTCAATGACATGGTTTTAAAATATAGCACATCAAATGATATTTCCATCCATATACAGCAGTTGCCATAAACAGCCTTAATTTCCGGTCTAAATTACTGATCTAAATATATTCAGACAAATTAATGCGATGGAAAATTATAGAACCCAAACTGTATATTTATTTATTGCAACATGTTTCACTTGCATCTTGTCTGCCATTCATACAAGGTTACTTCAAGTTTAGTAATTTTTTTCCATTTTCATGCTCAAATTGAGAGGAAGACATGTCTCCAAATGTTCATAACCGAGTTGAAAAACAGATTTTTTGGACTAATCTGTTCATTGGAATATTATTTCCTATATATCATACATTATAGCTTCATTTAAACTGTTACCACTGTGCTCAGCTGTTTAAGACTTCAAGTAAGTGAACAATAAGTAAAATTGGCCTTTCAGGTTATGTGTGGGGCATTTTTGAAGCAGCCAGCCCTCCAAAGAGTACTGAGGCACAGAGAATTACCAGTACACGTGTCGTTTTGTTTCGCAGCCTGTCTCCTGATGACAGCTTCATAATTGGTTTTGGAGTGACACACGGTGCGGGCAGTCTGAACCAGGGCACTACTGAAACTGGCTTCATTGAGAAAGGGTTGTATTCTTGAGGACAGGATTTCTAATAGCAAAAATATGTCTTAGCTAGTGATATACCACTAATCATCTCAGGTTGGGACAATAGAAAGTAGATTAGCTCCCACAGCACGCGTTAATGCTGAAAATCAAAAGCGGTGAGTGGTAAAATTTATTTCATAGTCCTCGAGAAGAAAAGACTTCTACTTTACTACAAATTAAGACCTGGTTTCTATGACACAGCAGACCATCCTCTCACCCTCCAGACTATTTTAAAATTAAGTCTTTTTCTCTTCTTTCAGACATTGTAGCTTACTATGAACAAAAAACCTTAATTGTTCGGTATGTCACCTTCTGTTTGACAGGAGGAAACGAGGAACGATTACTGTGTCTGTGGATTTCACATGGAGCTGGGGAAGACAATAAAAAATGAAGTGACATTTTTTTTGTAAGGGAAAATGAAAAGAAACCATTTATGAGCAGCAGAATGAATGGCTGTCTTTGATTTTTTTTGTGTGTGTGTGTCTCACAATTGAATTGGGTTAGCCTCACCTTCATTCTGTTACTTCTTAAATCTCTCGCTTGCTGCGCTTTGATGTGGTGCAGGGGGCTAGAGGTGGGAATGGGTATCAACAGACTGAGGACCTTCTGCGCCTACATGTCCGTGTGAGCCGAGGAGAACCGCTCTGCTCATCCCAGGGAGGAGAAGGCTTTGTGAGCAGCACGTGTTGTGTGCTGGCCCCTCGCAGGAACTCAACATCCTTAAACTGATTGCGTTGCCAGGTGTGGCTAATGCTGGTCCAACAGATCAAAAGCTGGTCAAGGAGAGCTGAGGTAAACAGAAAGCATCATCTGAAAGTGGGATAAAAATATAAAAACAAAGAGAATAAAATTACATAGAGTAAAGAGAAATTGATTACAAATACAGTTGAGTCAGTGCAAAATCAGCTGGCTCTTCCACATCTCCTGTACCTTCCCCACCACCTTTATCCCTTCTTCCACTCAACTCATAGTCCCTTCGCCTGATGAAAATACTCACTTTGTCTCATGTCTGATATCAGGTAGGAATAATTTGGAAAATCCCATCCGGGACTTCTTCAGGACCAGGTGTCTCCAAACATCCAGATTTGCCCTGGGCACAAATTGGAATTTGAGGTTCTTAAAAACACATAAAGCTTGTGGTGAATGACTTCAAGTTGGGCAACCAAAGGTTGGCTGTCTGCAATCTGTCGGAGCATTGAATATATAGCAAATTGGGAGCCACTATCTTGGGACACGGATAATATTATTCAGTCTGGGAAATTCCCTGTCAGGTGTGTGATTTATCAGAAAAAGCTGGAAGAGCCACTACTGCTGGCACGCAGGTCAACCACGGGCACGCAAAACTGATTTGTATGGGCAGTATACGGTCACCCAGCCCCAGGTGTACAAAAGCTCCTTTTCCAGATGCCTTGCAACTGCAAAAGCATGGGGAAAGCCATGTCCCATATGCTTTTCATGCAGTGCATGGGATTCAACCACATAGTAGAGGAAATCTGACTTTTTCTCTGACATCTGGCAACCCTAGCAGCAGCTGTGCTGCCTTGCAGGCCCTTTCAAACCGGTGCCCAGAGCTTGGACTTTGCAGACGTGGGTCTTGAGGTGGCACCGAAAGATGTGCTGGTGCAGACACGGCGTCAAGAAGGTCCGAGTCAAACTTCCAGCCACAGCCTGCGCTTCCAGCATCTCAGAAGGCCTACGAGAGAACGGTCTGGGGGTCGTAGACTGAGGAACGAAGCCAGAGATGGCTGCTGACAGGACGGGAGGGAAGCAGGGGCTCAGGCAGGAGCAGAAACCCCACAGAGGCCATGCCGGGCGGGAGCAGAGGCGGCACAGAGCCAGGGCCGGGGGTCCCGCGTCGGCTGAGGGGGCCAGCGCCCCCCCCCAGGCCCCGTGCACACCATGGCCGCAACAGGGACGGTTCTGGGGCCTGGGCCACCGGTGCTATGGGGCCACACACCCGTGAGACGTACCGAACCGCCCCCACCGCTCTCCTCAGGGGAACGAACGCTCGGTTTGGCTAGCGGCAGCAGGGCAGGACAGGGGCTGGTGCCCAGGGAGAGGGCCGACGCTAAAAACCTCCTAAAAACAGGCTCTGGGAAATGGGCGCCCGGCGGACATTTTAACCATCGGCTGCGCCAGTGGAGATGACAATGAATGCGTTTCAACTGTAATTTCCTGAGAAGGAAAAAAGTTGGCCGCGGAGAAAAATAGAACTGGGTTTAGGCCTGAAGAAACAGGTTAAAAAATTGTTCTGTTCAGGGTTTGCAAAAAGTCATAAAAGCAGGTACAGAAGCGATGTACAGCAGCTTCCAGCAGCATGCCATCCAAGGTAAAAAGTGCTCCAGCATGGTTTTTCCTCTTACAAAGGTGAAACAAATGTAACAGCAGCTCTAAAACAAAAAACAGATTTGCCCCAAAGCCTCGTAATGTAAACAAGTTTGAAAATGGTTCTCAGGCTGAACTCTGCTCAAGTACAGCATCTTTCCTGCCTTGCTCCTCCCTGCCTCCCTACCTTACCCCAAAATAATGGCCTGGGAAAACGAGGAGTTCCTGTAGCTACTCTTGAAGACTGTTGTATTTTGGTGAAGTAAGGCAGAAGACGTTAGAGCCACTGAATATTTGAATTAGTCTCAGCAGGTCAATTACTACAAAGATTTTCTGCTCTAGTTGCTTGTAGAGAGACGTGCACTTCTTAAAATCCCAGCTATTTTCTGTTTAATTTATTTGCAAAGCGAGACATAACAGTGTAAAACAAATCAATTGAACAAAACAATTTTATTGGAGTTCATATGCTACAAGATGTACGAGCACGAGACCTCAAGCAAGACAAGCAAGCAGTCCTGTAGCTGCTTTCAAAGACCTCTGCTGTTTGCAGCAAGGTAGACTGAGCACACCAGCTGTTTAACAGGTTCCCCCCTTGATCAATTATTTAGCCTTTCCTTTTATTTTGCTGAAAGTCCTTTTTTTTTATTTAGTACAATCGCTACCTTTAATAAAGGGTGTATGCCTGTACTTCTGCACATTTGAATTTAGAGCACTATAAATCCCTGCTTTCATACCTCTGTTTCAGTGGTTCCTCTCTACCTCCAGTAGTTTGTCAGGCAGGGGAAGGATGAGAAGTCAATAGAAGTTCCAGCAGATCAAAGAACAGGATCTGTCAGGCCTCCACGTCCAATATTGTGTTGCAGTCCTCAGGGGCTGAAGCAGAACCTTTCATTTGAGAACTTGCACTGAAGAAGTTCCAGAATACCAAAAAATGGATGAAAGCCAAAGAAAGTCTGTAGGCTTGAGATCTGCAGGAATAAAGGGAGAATTAACACCATCACACACAACCGCACTTGCTGTTATTAAACAGAGGAGATAATAAAGAAGATGTCTGAGGGTAATTAGCTAAAACTGTACTGTAATCTTCAATAGAAAAATAGATACTTTACAAAAATTCCTTACAGAAATCTTGTAGCTTGTGTTTATTTCTACTTTTTTTTTTTTGCTTTTATTCAAATACTTTATATGCACTTTAGATGCAGTTGATATTTAAATTTTGTATTATTCTTTATGAGGCTCAGTGGACAGAAGCAATTCAATCAGAAATAAAGAAATTATGTGAATAAGCAGCAAGGGAGTACCTCTTCATGCAGTGTACAGAAAAATTAATATCCACAGAACAGCTATTAAATAGGGCAGATCTTTTTCATTGCTTCAGTAGTAAAGCCACACTGATTTTGTATTATACACTCGAGAAAGATGGGTGACAGAGCTGAAATTTGCTAAGAGGGGGCAGGGGAGTAAGTGTTCTACTTACTTGTAATGATAAATCCCGCAGTAAACCACTAACAGCTGTTACTTTACTCACATTAATGATTTCTGCTTTCTTTTTTTTCTTAAAAAAGCTGATTTTGTCAATAAAACAATACACAAAACACCTAGTTTCACACTCGAGAAGTAGAGAACACTGAGTAAGAGATAATTAGTCAAACAAACTTATCAGTTTATACCCCTGTTAGAAGGGAATTATCTCACCATTAATGATCAACAATTAAGTAACTATCCTAGAAACAGTCTTCCTTAAAGACCACAGGGCCAACGGTAGCAGAGGGAAACTGGACAAGCAAAGCAACAGAAGAGACACACGCACTTGCGAAAGCTGCACGTCAACAGGAGCCCTCAAAACCCAAACGCCGGGCAGGCAGGTGCCTCGGCGCCGAGAGGGCAGGGGCAGAAGGTGCTACACGCCCGCCGCCAGTCACAGCTCCTCTAAGCTCAGCGCAGCCAAGTTGGGATTAAAATACCACATAGTTACATGCCGCCCTCTTTCATGTCCGAGCTATGAAACAAGGCGTTATAACTGCATGAGCTAAAGCCGGAAAGTCGAAACAGGAGAAGCCCCAGTCCGGGGAGAACCTTTCCAACATGCAGAGCAGAAATACAGGTCTGGTCAAAGCAATTGGCTTCTTTGCAAACTCTGAATGGTGAGAAATAGCTGAAACCTAAGCTATTCAAATAGTTTCATCTTCTGATGCGCTGCCATTACATACCTTATTCTCAACAGGAAGGTTCTGCATAACGACACCAGCTTTAACTCCTTAATACAACCGTCCGAAAAGGGAACTTAGAAGTACAGGATAGGACAAATCCCCTCCACGGCTCCAATGCAGACTGGGGTAAAACCACCTTTTCCCCATGGGTCCTGAAGCTTCTTGTAACGTAGACGTCACGTAACAACCTCTTCAACACCGCATCTAATCTCTCCTCCCTCAAAGGGAGGACCACATTTTCAGAACGTTATAACATGAAGATTTATAATTAGTTGAACTGGGAGGACAAATATGGCCTATTGTTCTTCGTCATCTAGTCAATGCTTCTGTCAGTTCAGGGCATTAAAATTATAATGCATTTGCCTAGTACTTGCATAAAACGGTGAGACAGACACCAGCAGAGAAAACATACTCTTCAAAATTATCCATACTACACTAGTGCAAATTTCCTATAGTGTGGAAGAAGAATCCATATTTGCACAAAACCCACAATAATGCAAGAAATAAATACATTAAAAAATAGCTGTTCCTCCCAAGCATAGAATGAAAAATCGAAAATGGGCAGGGGGGGAACTGGAAAGGAACATTTACATGAAATATCTTTTCTCAGAACAGTGACAGAAATTTAAAATAGTATTTGAAATTCTACTCTTATAGTTGCACTTCAGTTTCACACATATTTTGACATACTAATTATAAAAAGACAAGTTATTTTAATTTAAGATTGCATATGAAAATTCCTGTAAAATATACAGATGTAACACCCTGGTGTGTTACACTGGTTTATAGGGTGGTTGGCATTGCATACAGTGATGACATCCTATATGATATTTATATTCTATTAAAATAGCCGGTAGTGGTAATAAAGCCTAGATATATCCTCAGTTTTAAGGTTGTTTGATAACACACTGTTGTTTTAATAACTTCATAATCAATCTACATAGAGATGGTATGCTGCCAAAGAAAAATGAATATGAGTTTATTCTGTATCAGCACTATAAAATTAGGTCTCCTTTTTAATCCTATTTCTGGGCCATACAAATATAACCTTTATACTTGCTTACAGGTCATTAATAATGACACTTTCCACTTTTCATTTTGTCACTGTAGGGATATATAAATAGGAAAAAAATGTACTTAAGTACATTGTGCGCACCAATTTAAAGATGTATATATTCTTAGTTATGAATACGCAGCGCTGATAATACATCTAAGTAAATGATATATATTTCTTACTCCTCTATTAGAGCTTAGTTTTCATGAACAAGTAATTAGTGTAAAATTTTCATTTTTTCATGTTTCCTAACAAGGTAGTGGAAGAATGCAACCACGCAGCCACCTATTATTTTGTAGTAAAAGATACTGCAATGGAAATCAAAAGCTACATGTTGCAATTTTTAACAGTTAAAAAAAGCCCACAGCAAAAAAACAAAACCACAAAAACACATTCACACAAATCCCCAAATGCAGCTTCAACACTGTGAGAAAGCACTAGCTTTTTCTGACAGTTTAATAGCTGAAACAAAAGTGAGAAAGGAGAACATGACACCTACAAGTAAGCAAGGGAAGGTAATGTAAGGAAAGATATCTGATCATTACCATGTAATCACAGCTGGCAAAAAAGAGACAGATTTCACATGCAGATTTCTATTGAACTGAAAGACCCAGCGAAGGCTCAGCTCAGTCCCAGCTAATGGGATCTGTCAGGAGGTAGAAACCACATGCGACATCGATTATCTTCCCCGTTAGAGGAGAACTGCTTCTAAGCAGGAAACGACAGAAAATTTCTGTATGGTCCCCAAAACCCCCGCGTGCCTTACACATTCACAGCGCGCCGACGCTGAAGAGCCAGTTGCTGTTTTGTGCAGCACAGCTGGATGCGGAGGGCAGCCAGACGCTGGGTTGTCTGCACGGGGCTCTTCACCCACAGGACAACAGGGGGGGGTCTGGGTAGCAGGTTTTTCCCCTTATCGAGGAGGTACCAGCATGGCTTAATCTGTTCTGTACTTCAGCTGGCTGGTGTCAGAGCGCCCTGAAACCTACTGCCTATCTACAACTGGCCCCTTATACCCATCGCGCTTATGGAGATAACCCAACCGGGCTGGAGGTAGCCAAGCAGATGAGCTAAGCCACCTCTCCAGAGCCAACAATGTGTGACCCACCACACACTTCCTCTGTTCCCATAAATATATAATTTTTAACTTTCATTTGTGAGGTAAACTTGTATTTTACTTCATTTTCAAAAAAAACACCTTTCACAAGATTTCTGGGATGACTGAGAACAAATAAACAATAATTTTACTACTCTAATGTCTTATCCCTTATGCGTCTCACACACAAGTCACCTCTGGATAATTTTTGTGGAAGTTAAATGGAACCAGAAATATTCATATACACAAACTTTGATGTATCCTTTTCAAGTTTCACATTACTGTGTCTTATGAACTGGGAGAAGTTAGAAACGGGGTTACGTCCTTTTTAGAACAAGGATCAGCAGATTTATCATCATTGAAAAGGACCTTACAAAATGCCTCTTACCCACGATATAACATTTAATTTGAACAAAATATACGAGGTTACTTAACTGCAACACAGATCCAGGAGTGGGAGAGGCCTGAGCTGAAGGTGTATGTGAACACTTGTTTATTAACAACTGCGTAAACAGAACCATTAAACCCCAGCAACCTCTCATTTCTATGCCAACAAAACCCACCCAGCCTGTAAACAAGACAAGTTCAGTTCAAGCTTGAGAAAAGTATTAATATTCCAAAAAGTGATTTCAGAAAAGTTTATTATGAGATGGGTAATGGCTAAAAAAATAAATGTTTGAAGGAAGATTCTGACTGAGCAGTCTTGTCCCAGTTATTTTTAGCTAGCGTGACATTCTGGAAAACTAGAGGCCGCTACAATCAGCTGCAAAATATGTTAATTCTAAAATTATTTTTCTACACAAGCTGAGGGGAAAATGAGGTGTAAAATAAATGTTACACTACCTTGTATCAACTAGTCAATCTTATTAGGGCACAAAGCAATTAAGGCGATAGGCTGAAAATTGGCCAGGGCAGAATGCAGACAAGACCCAATTAAGACAAAAAGCAATTTGAGTTTACTGAATAATCTATAAAAGCCAATAACAAATTACAAAAGCCAGAGAAAATTACAAGTAGGTTTTGTTTTCAGTGCACAATTAGAAGTATTGAAAGAAAAAAAAAAAAAAAAAGCATAACGTTACCAAATAATTAGAGTGTGGTTACTTCACATTCAGTCTTCAATGGTGAAGGACAGAAAATGTATTAGCAATTTGAATACGTTTCTGCATAAAACCAGCTGGCTTTTGTTAAACAGAGGAAAGCAAGGGCTCTGGGGTACTGAATCCACAGAAAGACAGATAACATAGCACCTTCTTTTTAGATGCTGGGTCATGAGCTGGGTTTCTTGCTCTGTTAATGGCCCTGCAGTTGGTGCCCAGGCACCCTACAGGTGGGCAAAGTCAGGCTACAGTTCACTGATCAAGCTGGCTTAAGGATTTCTAATGCCAAATCAAAATGCATTAAATGATCCCAAAACAACACATCAGCCAAAAGATCTTACAGGGTTTGCGCCATTAGTCCTTCAGCAATGACGAATGAAGACAAGGAATAACCCAAAGTCATGACTGAGGCAGGCTCGTGCTGCCCAAGCAGACCAAAGCTTCTCTTTCCCTGCCACGTAGCTTGGAGATACAGCAACTCTTGCCGTAAGAGAAATAACTGATATAAATTCCCCCAAGCCAAAGATGAAAGCAAAAAATTGTGAATTTTTAACTGGAAGATTTAGGCATGTCCACACTCATGTGCACTGGCTCTTGTGTATCTTTTCCGAGGCAACTTATCCATGTGCAAGAAACATGGACACTTAAATGAAGGTGACTTCTACAAAGCAACTGACTCCAAGGCGCCTACCTGCCACAGCTCTCACCATCAGAGCATTTAAGTGTTTCATTAATGTATGTATGTGCTCCATCACTAGCAACATTAGCAGCTCCAGCCTGAAATACAGTATCCTGGTTCATCAGACTTGTCCTGTACAAAGCTACAAAAAGCACAGTAATATTATATATTTTGTTGGCATATACATTTCACAATATTCAAAGTAAACTTTGAGTGCTCGGTGATGCCAGTGGGCAGCTACCGGAATTCCCAAAGGCGCTTTCGTGCCTCGGCTGTTAATTGAAAGGATAACTTCACAAGTCTGGTTTCAAGTCAAGCTTGGAGCTATTCTCCAAACCTTTATATAACTTGCACCACCATGGCACAGGCAAACGTTATCTCATCCAGGATAAAGTTTGCAGGCATAAATATAACCTGAAGGGTTCTTTTGAACTTGCAAGGTATTTTTTTATTAAATCAGGAAGTTGTACTAGGCTGAAACGTGACCAGAGAGAAAACTGAATAGTCTTTTTTTCCTTCACAGTTCTGAAGACAAGTCCTAGCAATTTAACTACTAGGTAATAAATGGCTATAAATGAGTAAAGATGATACTGAAAATACACAGACAGGATTTGTGACAGGATTATCAGTGGCTGATTTATCTTTGAGTATACATTAGAGCAGACCTATACCAAAGAACAGAAGTCCTTAATGTTTTAGTACCTATTTCTCAAGGGAAAGATGCCATATTATTATTGCAGTACTCAATAGACTATTCACTGCAGTTGCTTATTCCATTTCTATTTTAGGTAGGTCTTCCCTTATCAGGAAAAAAAAAGGCAGTAGGAAATGCTTATTAGGGCCAGGGGCTTTTTTATAAGGAATAACATGTGAAATTAATTTTATCTCTTTCTGCTTTGAAATATGTTGCAAACAGATTGTGATTTTCTTCAACACATTATACAAAACCACTCAAGGATTCATTTCAACAATAATTCACATCCTAAACCTCATTAGTAAGTAGTTTGCTGCCAGTAGTCAGTGTTAAAAATGAACTGTTTCAATTGATTGTCATGTTGCTTTGTTGGGCTTTTTTTTTTTAAAAAACTTGATTGCACTGATGTAAATCAGACAATAAATTTGCCCATGTGAAGACAAGAATTCAGTACTATGTTTCACCAATAGTTTGCAATATTCAGTCAATCTCCATTTTAGCAATCACTCCTACTAGCTAACTTTCTTGCTATACTTGTAGAATGCAACCACCAAAACAGTATGAAAACAGGCTAAATGAGCTTCTTAACAAATGGGGTAGCTAAAGCCTCACCCAATCTTTATTCACTGTAGAGTCAAACTCATCTTTCTTTTTTTTTTATTTCACATTATGTATTCATTTACATGAACATCATGGAGGTACCAATGGAGGTATCACTTTCTCTTTGTACAAGTTACTACACAGGGACTGCAGCCGTAGAGAAGGCGGAACAAGGTTTTCTCCCCTTGCAGACCAGGGAAGTGTTATCAAAAGCAGAGTGCAGCTTTACAACTAAAGCTTCAGTGACAAATAAGGTAACTCAACAGAAACAGGAACTTCCCAAGAGCAGCATATTCCATAAAATCGTGTTTAGTTTCTCTACCTTTATACGTGCAACTTCTAGAGAGCCATGCTGGGCTGGCTTTTCTTCAGAAGGAGGGAGGGAGCTGCAGTACTTCACCTTCTCTGCTACTGCGGCTTCAAAGACCCCGTTAAGGACACAGAGCTCTGCTTTGATACCATTGCCCCATTCTTGAAGACAGGTAGATGATGGTCTGCCCTCCAGGTCTTACGAGCAGCCCTCCGGATCACAGAGACAGACCTGCCCTATGTCAAACTCTGGGAAATTGAACTCCGCAGCCCCTATTATAAATTGCCATTTTGCTCCTTACAAAATCACTGCTCCCTTACCGGAACAAGCCTCAGCATCCGAAAAGCCACCTCAGATAGCAAAAGACATACTAGGCTAAGTGAATGCGCTGACCATAGAGGTGCTGTTTACAGGGCTGGCAGACACAACACCAAAACATACTGCAGGATTAATTTTTGGCTGCACTTTGTATAACTTAAGAGATAACAGTTTACATGCTCTAGCAGTCATTCAAAACACAGTGTTTCCTCTCTCTTATTTAAAGAGTTTAGGAGAAAAAAAAGAAGTAATAGGAGCTTTCTTAATATTTAATTACTTTTTTGCATTATCACAAACACCTAGAGCAACGATTCAGTCCTGAAGACTTAACCTTTATCTGCCAAAGGAGGGTTTACCAGATTTTAGTAGTACTCCTTGTAACTATATAGTACTCTGTACTTCAGGTCAGTTGTGAGCTGAGGTTCACAAAGATGAACTGGATGGGGTCTTGTAGCAAGCATTTTGTATAACATTTCTCATATGGTTGCTAGAGGAAGGTTCATCTCTGCTCAATAAAGAGCTATGAAGCAAAAAGCAAACTTTCAGTCCTTACTGTTCCTTTCTGGTAGGTTGTTTTCTTCTTCTGTTACTCTCTGTGCTAGAAGACAGCAGTTAGATTTTGGAAGACCTAAACACTGATGTCACACCAGGCTGAAACGCGAGTTACAGCTGTTCTTCTGCAGAAGAGGGTGTCTCCCCATTCATCACTCAGCCCCTCATTGTGGGGAGGCAGAGCTGCAGCTTGGATTTCAGCTTCTCATGACATGGCTATGCCAGCGCTCCCGCAGGCTGCAAAGACCTGACCTTTCAAATGTAAAAATAGAAAACTGAATTCCCTGGACAGAGAACACAGCTAGAATTTGAGGCAGGAGGATATTTAACTTGTTTTCCTATCAATTAGATAGATTCCTTAGACTACATATACCCTTCAAACTCTCCTAAATTAATAACATTAAAATCTTAATTGGTAACCAGCCCTTTCTGCTTCCCCCAGGCAATTACAACAACAGAATTAGACTCAGGTAACTCAATTAGACACCAGCCTAACCCAGCGCTCTCCAAGCAGGTCTCTAAGCAAAACTCTCCATGAGCTTGATGAAAACAGCATTAGGATTGCTTTGCTGAGGTCAGATAGCATATGCCTACAGTAATCAAGAGTTAAACTTTCTCCTTGAAGGACAAATGCTGTCTTGTTTTTTTACACTATAAACCTCTCTGTTCGGTGCTTAGACTCCTCATCTATTCTGACCCAGAAATTCTGCTGATCTGCTCAGTGTAGTATGAGGTTGACCTTGTTCTTTTCTTGTTTCCCTTCAGTCCTGCTTTTTTCCCAGATTTCACATATAAAAACACAACATGAACATGGAGGAGGTGTAAGAAAGGGCAGCTCCAAAAATCTGCACGGACATGGCCTCGGACCTCAGTCTGACATAGAGCAGGTCTGTCTCTGTGATCCAGAGGGACTCTGCTCATATGACCTGGAGGGAAGACCATCGTCTACCAGTCTTCAGGAATGAGGCAGTGCTATCAAACTTGGGGCCATATTAAAATGAATCCTTAGCCTCTTGCCTCTAAAGGGAGCCAAGGATAAGGCACAGAGGCATCAGTGCAGTACACGTGGAAAGGCAGGTGTCTCCAAAGTACCACCGAGCCATCCTGTTCCCTGAAAACTTGATGCATTGCATGTTGTTTTATATTCACTGGCTAAAACCCCATTACTTTGCTACAGAACAACAATTTCCTTGCTCTGGGGAAACACTCCACCCCTAAGCTACCACCCTAGACTCCCGCCTATCTGCTCTACAGACACGTGGTGACTTTGCTCCTGCTCCCTTGTACCCTACATCTGCAGAAGGGGCGGGAGGTGCCTCCCCTGGTGAGACAGGCAGCTACCAGTGGCATTTTCCCAGGCTGAGGAAAGCTGACGGCCTGGGCTTGCTCCCCTGCCCTGGGCACCCGCTCCATCTGCTCGGCTGTTATGCAGAAAGCGGGAGGTGCAACCAGACGGAAGGCAAGGCTTTAAAATTATGTGTGTTTGCAGACGTCCAAAAATGAGTTGGAGCTCTTGACACAGGTTCACACCCCCTTTTTTCAGGCTAGGCATTAGAACTCCAAAAGGGGCGAATGTTCAGATATCCCCCTGTGCTCAACATCCCCCATCACTAACTCGGAGGAGATTCCTGTTGTACAAGGGCTGATCCAAACCCCCTCTCAGGCACTTGATTCTTCCCGTTGTCCGTACAGGGAGCCTATATGCTTCACTGTGTGATTGCACTTTACTCCAAGCACTTAGAATTCGGGCACTGGAGCACTTAATTCATGAGTACTAAGCCCTTTATTATACCTGCTCTCCATCAGTAACTTACTGATTTTGCTTAAGAAGCAAAATTGATATACACAAGGGTTAAAAGGATTAACGGAAATCTACATTAGAGATTTGCACCAGATGAACCAGATTGATTTTTAAATCCACTTGATTAAATGGGTGTACTTTTTCAAGACTGATTCATTTAGCAATTTCTCCCTCAAAGGCTTCACTGATATTTCGCATACAGTGACTAATTACTTTTCAGAACACTGTGTACTTGTTCTCTGCTTCTGTGGACTTTAGCGACTTCTGCATAGTCACTACATCTGGGTAAAGTGGGTATAAAGTGCTATTCTGCTTGACAGTATTTCACACCGCTCTGCAGGGATGTACGCGGGATCACAAAAGGGGCAAGAGAGCATCTGACAACTGCTGTTGGAGGTAGAGCTGCAAACAGTGGAAAAATACCTTGGCAAAGCCTTCCCAGGTGGTGGGGCCATCATACTGGCTTTGTAGGGTGAAAAAAGCAAAGTCAAGGTGGGAGCAGAGTCTGGAGGTGGCTGAGCCCTTGCTGTGGAGAGCACAGAGGAGGAGGAGGAGGAAATGCAGCCCTCCACCACCTGCCCATTCCTCTGCTGCCGTGCCGTAGGGCACAAAACGGTCCCCAGGAGACCTGCAGGACAGCTCTGGGAGAGCTGGCATCCTGCTGCCCTCCTTATGACAGAGGCAGATGACAAGTGATGATTTAATACCAGCTCTTCCCCTGTTTAACATTCTTTTTATGCTAAATTCTTGAACCCCTCTGCTCTACCACTGCACCTGGGGTTTACTTCCCCCCCTTTCTTAACTTTGTAAGCAGTTTTTGTGCAGCTCTGTCTCAGGTTTGCGTAGCTTTTTTTTTTCCTGCCTTCTTCATGTACAAGTGGATTTCAATATAAAAGTCTGACAAGCCTTCAAAAATCCTCTGAAAATTCTCCTCCTCAGTGAAATGCATGTCACTATAAAAGCCTGCAAGGTGTTCTAAAACTTCTCCTCCTCAGTGATGCCCACAGAACCTGGACAGGCAGCAGGTTTGGCTGGCAGTCACATCATTGTCCATCATGCTAACTATTTTCTCATTGCCAGCTTGTGCTCCCTGCTCCTTTTTATTTTATTTATTTATTTCTGTGCTGTGCCTCATCTTACACAGGAAGTGTTTACTTCATGGGACAGGGGCTGAATTTGTGTTGTTTGAATCATACAGATTTAAGGGATCTACAGCTAGGAAATACCGGGGTTTTACCATCCACCATTTCCTTATGCAAAAGGGAGTGTATTCAGATGCTCCCCTTCAGAAGAGAACAGGGTTTGTCAACCAGTCTCAAGGTATGTTTGAAAAGGACAGTTAGTCCAACAGAGAGCTCACTTAGACGGTGCCTGCTTTGACAGGTACAGGGAGATCTGCATTCACTCCCCTCACCCTTACCCCCGTGGCAGAAGCACATTAGATACAGCGCTGGAAGATCCGACATAGCTGGATGTGAGCCAGCACAGCTCTGGCTTTAGTCTAGATGCACTTGACTAACATGGGCACAGCGACAGCCTCAGACAGGGCTCCAACAAAGACGTTCAGATCTCTGAATTCATCCAAATTACGGCAGTCATATGCTGCCCTAAATTCACCTTCTCATTAAAATTAATGCACCATACTAACATATTTATGTAATACCAGTAGTCTCATGCTGCCAGTGCTGTCATGAGCAGGAGGAAGAAAGCCTGTGGTCAAAAGAAAGCCTTTAGAAAAGTGTACAGAGGGGATCTTATTTCTTAAACATCATCACCTTGCTCATTGTAGTGGTTGCACTCACATGCCCCATAATGACAACGGAAGCAAAACTGGGACAAAACTTCCCCAGAGATACTTCTCCAAAGCACTGAGATATTTTCTTTTGCACTCCGTTGCAGTGCAGGAAACCCGCCTGATGTCTGTGGCATTAGTGCCGCCTCACCCGAGCACACACGAGAGGAGGTTGGTGTCCCAAAGCCTCCCCAAGCCAGACTGCTCGTTTCAGAGCCGACCTCTGGGATCCAGTTGCTCTCCTGCTTTGGAATTGCTAGAAACGTCAAAATTCACTCCCAGCATGTTCACAGGCCTTCTCATAATGTTCTGAACTTAATAGACAAAGAGATCTCCGGAAAATTCATTTTCGTTTTCTTCCGCATAGCCAGGCAGGGCCAGAAGGGCAGTTTACGGCTACAACTCCTCTGCTTCTTGGAGGCAGCTTGAAACCAACTCTGAAATTTCCAGGGCTGTTAGTGCCACAACGTGCTCCCTGCTAAAGCTGCCAGGAGCCTCTTGCGATTGTACACGACCTCTGTTGTGACCAGTAGGGTGTAAGACTCTGCTTGGTCTAAAGGAATAGAGACTAATACTTCAGTGAGGAAGAGCTGCATGCCAAGCCCAGCTCCGACTGGACTCTGACGCTGACTTGAAGGAATGAAATTCCTGTCCCAGGGTCCTCAGCTACAAAACAGATCCCTGCCCGCATTGGGCTGATGTGATACTTACAGCACAGTGTAAACAGTGTAAACCACTGTCATACCCTAACCATTGACTTTAGCATTGATGGATAAGGTATGAATCATGGTGGAAATTAGTTTGGCATTTCTAATTTGTTACAAATACTGAGCAGTGGAAAGAAAGGTCACGCCTGACCTCAAAGAGGTGATGCTGCAGAGACAAGGGCCTTTCAAGGTCATGTAGCTATAGTGGAAAGGAAAGACAAAACCAGGAAGGGGACAAGAAAAAAAAGTATGTAAAATTAACTAAGAAAGGAAAAAAACGCCAAGAAAAGGAAAGCCTTTTTAGAAGGGAAATTACAAATTAAAAAATCAACAGGTTAAGGAAAATTAACACACTCAAATAAATTAAAAAAAAAAAAGGAAAAAAAAAAAAAACAGAAATAAAAAACTCCCCGAACTTTTACAAGAGGTCTTTCCGACAACACTACTCTTGATTCTTCCTGTTAACACTTCATGCACATTCCTAATGTACTTTTAAAAGCACAAGACCTGATTAATCAAATATGGGTATAATATGGATATCTTCCTTGCTAAAAAGCCCAGGAAAAATACCGTGTAAGGTCTAGGATAGGACTGGTATCTGCTTTTCCCATTAGCCCTATGGATTTGAAGACTAAATGAATATGATTTCAATACATAACTATTTTATTCTTTCTTATTCCCAACCAATCATCCATTAGAATCCCAAATATATTTTGTAAGAAACCACTCTTAAGAGTTGACAGCACTCAATAAAAGAAGATATTCATAAGATTTAAATAATCGCTATGAGATTAATCTCAATTTGGAGATTGTTCTTCCTTATGATTGACAAGGTTAGCAATTCCATGGTCCCTCCTCTTTGTTCATATTCTGATTGGACTAGTGACTGTGACATGACATAGATTTTCTTGTCCTACTTTCTACTTTGGATAGTAATTCACCTCTTCCTCTGACAATTAAGATATATCTTGGAAAATTACTACTCTATACACTACACTGAACATAAGTCAAAACAATTTCCAGTTCAGTTTGCAGGCCCCAGAGGAAACTACTAGCATGTGCATATTGCACCCTCTATAAATGAACGCATGAATTATACATCAACGTTATACGTCTCAATTCTTTTTAGATTATGAGTTGTTTATAGAATACATTAAGATTATACAGAATTTAACATGCAAAAACAGTGACCCAAAGCCTGTCCTCCTGAGCACATAATAAAGGTACCAGATCGCATCTTCAGGGAATATAGCTATACCATTTACAAAAAGAGAAACAATGTGAAGCTTCAAAAAGCAAAATACAAGGAGTTCACCTGTGTATCAGAAAGGCTCCATGGCTCCACTGACAGACCATCAACAGAAACCAGTAAAGATAACCATATCATCATAGGCCTTAAGTGCATGACTCAGCACTATCTAGTTTAGTCTATTGAAACATCTAAAACTCACATCCTTCCCTGGAAACCTGTGAAAGTTAGCATTAGATGTGGGTTCTCCAACTGTATGTTATTTCTGGTCACAAGTCAAAACTAGCATAAAGCTTTGAGAGACTAAATTACACAAGCTACAATTTTATGATCCTGAAATTAAAGATTTCAAGCACGGGAGATCCACCTTTCTGAAGAACTAATCCCAATGATCACAGTTTTCTCGGCATAACATAAAAACATCTTTTTCAGAATGTAAAAGGCTATATTCCAAGAAGTGAATTTCAAGAACTTCAGAAAGAGCAAGAACATCAAAAAAAGGAATCCATGTTAGTAATGGTGGTCAAATGGGTATGAGGATTATGAAGAGCTTTACCAAGTACATATGTGAAAAAGTACTAGGTCTAGGATTGGGGCAGGAATTAGCAATGATTCAAAAATTACTACAATATTGAACACAGTCTGCAAGTCTAAGCATGTGGTAAGAGAAGATGAGCCGCTAATGTAAGTAGGTAAATGCAAGTAAAGGAAAACCTGAGGACCTTCACATTTAGATGAAGTGCTGGGTAAAAAGCATTAGACAGCTTTCTGCACTGCTCAGTATTTGGGGAGAGCAATTAGTGAAAGGAGGAACCAGAACATACCCCCCCCCCCCCCAAATTGGTTTTGAAAATTAACGTCAAATGGAAAAAGACACTTTCAAGCTATGATCCCCAAAAGCCTATTTTTAGTATTCATAAAAAAGGCTGCCACTAATTTACCAGCACAGTTAAAGTAAATGGATATACTGAACACTAAAGATAGAAGACATTTTCAGGGATCAGAAATTATGCTGAGGAAAGGCAAATCTGGAAAGAATTACAACTGGGTTGAATTAAGTGAATAATTTTAATGCTTTTTTAATTAAAACAAGTTTCATTCCAAAATTACATTTTCATTTCCAGTCAGAATGATACATTTAATGTGGAGTAAATCCAAACAATTTTACATCTCGTTTTTATGCTTGCCCCACAACAAATCCATTACTCACACAGGTCTGGTAAGTACCTTTCATTCAGACTAAAGGAAGGAGTAATTAAATATTCCTGTGTGTGATGACACCTGAAACAGAAACTTCTGCCCAAGGTTAAAGCCAGTATGGTAAGCAGTTAAGCCAGTTCAGTCAATAGGCTTCTCTGATTTCTCAGTTGATTGCAAGGCAATGGGTTGAGGCATAGATGTTTTTAGCTCTGGGTTATTAGAGGCTGAGGGAAACCAAAGCACTAAAAGCAACCCAGCAGACAGCACAAATTGTATTCATCAGGAGCAAATGCAGAGCTTAGTCTTGTACAGGACTAGCTGCAAAGTCAGACTTGGCTACCATAAGTTAAAAACTTGGTCGAGGAACTCTATTTGTATACTGTGTTAGGGCAATTAAGCAAACAAAGTTGCAACAAATAAATACCAAAGATGATCAAATTCTGCTGTTGACAGAGAGAAGCCAGAAGAGCCTCCAAATATTGGCAAACCATTTGTGCCAAAGGACAAGAAATTACTATGAGGCCAATGAAAATAATACATACAGAAAAAAAACTGTATGAAAAGGCACAAAACCAAAGAAACAGAACCTTGCAGTACTCATCTAAACTGGCCTCCCAAGGCACAAGGCCCTCATGAAAATGAACACTGAAGGGGGAAAGTTACATCTACATACATATATATGTATGTATAAAACCCTTACTTCTGTCTTGGACCAGGCCTTTGGAAAAAGACAATTTGGATTAACAGTAGCCCTGGCTATGCAGCACCATTCAGGTTTCTGTGCCATTTTTCATGCCACGCTTTCAAATCATAACACAGCAAGAAAAGAAAAAAAAAAAAAAAACCAAACAAAACCCCACAGCATCTGTCATATACAAAGCCCATCCTATTTTTCCTGGTAAAAGTTGCATATGCATTCATTCATCATCAAGTCCATGAGCTTTTATACGTGAAGGCAGGCCTCGAGTTCCCCTTCTACCTGGAACAGAGAGTAATGAGATCAGAAGTGATCCTGAATCAGTCTCCAGGAAAGTGCTACCTCACCCCCTGACTTTTCTGTTGTGACAGTCAGATTCATTGTACCTGAGCTGACAGCTGCTGTCTTAACCCAGACGCATACCACAAAATGTCTTTAAGGGCCTTATAGAAGAGGAAGGTGATCTTGAGCATACTGTATTTATTTTGCAGAGAGAAGTAAGACTGTGAAGGTAGGACAGGTCATGTGCTCATGGAAATTTCTGTACTTGATAAGATATATTTCTGACAGCACTGAAGAAGTCAGGAGAACAGCCCAATTTGCCTTATAAAAGGCCCTCCTGTCTGGGATTCAGCCATCAGCAGGGATGGAACGGCACCTCAAGGGCACAAAACACTGAAGAGCAGCAACACTTTACTTTCTGCAAGCTCTCACTCACATCACTAGAAACAGATCTTACACCACATTATCCCTGGCTTTCTTGTAGCTTGTGTGTAATGGATGAAATGTTGGCAAAAGGATGGCAGTAGAGCCTGAATGCATCTGACCCAGCTTAATGTTGCTTCTCTCTACAAATAACATAGAAGAAAGCTTACGATTGATAATGTTCATAAATACTTGTTTGTCCAGCATTTTTATGCAGTACATACTAAAAACACTGTAAACAAGCAGCCTGTGAAAACTTTGAAGCTGTTTGGAGTTAGTAGATGCATCCACTCTGGCAACTCTAATTACATCATCAGCTGTTTGCCTGTTTTTAAGACAGTATGTTCACATCTTACTATACTAAGCAAATGGCCAGATACCTTGAGCTAGCAAACATATTGGTCTGTAGTAACCTATCCATCTACTAATACTTATTTCTAGGCCCATGTTTTTAGATAAAGCACATTTCATGATTGATATACTGATATCTCTGTGCATGGTTATACATGGAAAGAAGTACTCTTCATTTATGTTTGCTCAGAATTAGTAACTCACACGCTGTAAAATTCTGCAGAAAGAATAACTTGTATTTTTAAGACATGCTGGCAGACAAGCTGATATGGGGGAGTCTAGTGCCTACCATCATCCTGGTTTTGGTGCATCTGACAATTTTCTGTGATGCAGGAAATACCTCACTGGCCTAAACTGGTACATAAGGCCACCCTTGAAACAGGGCAAATCACAAAAAGCTCATTTAGAATTAAATAGCAGGACAGTTATTTTGATTTCAGGACATTCCCTTTGTTTTATATCAGCAATTGTCTCACATGACTGAAATATCATAGGTTATTCCAGGCTGAGGAACAGATTGTAGCCTCAGCTTTTTCTTTCTAGACTTAAATTCCTTTGTTACTTCCATAGGAATGATTCCCCAAAACCTTAGGATTACTGTTGGCTGTCTAGGATTCCATCAAATTTTCAAAATCTTTTTAAACCTGGACACAGTATTCCCAAGTGCAAGCAAAGCTGCATGAAGCAGAATTATTTTCCTGTCCTTAAAAGTCATACCCTATTTATATATCTGGTACAGTACTCATTTTTTGCAACTTCATCACATTGTGAAATCCTGTCTCATTTGCTCTCCATCACCCTCAGGTCTTCCTCTGCATTACTGCATTTTAAAACTTATGATTAGGGAACTGGCCTTAAGTAAAAATAACCAACTCAATCAGCCCTTACCCAGAATTTTGAGAATTCAGGCAACCCAACAGAATATTCCCCTACTCTCCTAAGTCCATCTTCCCTAGTCACACTGTAAATAAGCACATTTACTCCCACCACACACTAATCCTATTATAATTACTTCTCAGAAAACCTTTGCTGTGGGTTGAGAGGAAATGGAGAAGAAAATAAAAAACTGTGCCAGAGGCTCCAGTCCTATCAGGGAAAGGTAAGTGTTCCTTCCAGCACTTGGTGCAAGCCTAACACTCTCTATACCTGAGGGTGGAAACAAGAATTGCTGCTTCGTTATAATCACCTTTGCTCCAGCATCTTTTCATTAGCAACACCTCTCTGAAGCATTTCTCTAGCACCTCTGGTTTCCCTCAAAGCTCCACACAGTTGGAAAACTCCTGCTCGGTGGCAAGTGGGCATTTTCTCCTGCATGGCAAAGGGGCTCTAAGCTGTTTAATTTGGGAGTATGCTGAAGTTACATTTTACATTATATTTCTGCAATCAATACTGCTGGAAACTTCCACATAAAGCAGAGTAAGATGATATTCTTAGTTGATATGATTCTAAAAGTTGATGCCTCATGAAAATCACCAAAATAAAATAAAAACCATACACCACATTACAGCATTATTTACTTTGTATCAACAAGGTTAACTGCGGCAAATTAGCTTCCTGATTTGAAAGACAGGTTACTCAGTCTCTCCTCTGCTGATTGCATTCCTACCATCCAGCAAACGTGTGGAAAAGGAAAGCCTATGGTCAGCTTCTGTTTCTACTCATGTTACACTGCACATACTGAGAGAGCCTGAGGGACCTCCACCCCTGGAAGTTTTCCAGACTCGGCTAGACAAAGCCATGGCTGATCTGATTTAGTTCCAGGACGAGTTCTGCTTCAAGCAGGAGATGGGGTAGATGACGTCCACAGGTTCCTTCCAAACACTTCTGGGAATCTGGTCTGTGAAAGCAGCAGGAAAGTCAGTTTTATCTCAGTGCTTTTTAGATGTCAAATACTGAGTAAGGGAAGAGGAGAAAATGTATCCAAAAATAAAAACAGAGTCAAAGGATGCCTTGTTTTTCCCGTCTCACAACAGCAACAAGAGCCAGGAGCAGGCAGAAAATACAAAAGATCTTTTTCTCTGGCAGCTTGGGTGGGTGACTCACAGCAAGTAATGAACTCTCTGCATACTGCTCCTGTCAGTACGGACTGAATTCGCCTTCTAAGCCCTGACCTGGGCCATGCGACTGCGGACAGAAAGACGGAGCTTGGCTTCTTCCTAGCAGTTTTGTCAATAAGACATAATGCCAAGGACAGCTGAACACAGCAATCACTGAGACTTAGACTTTGCAAAGCAGTTAAAAACCAAGTGACAGGAAAGCAGGTTGAGAAAAATCCCAGCACTCTCACATCCCACAGCTGCTCTGAATTGCAGTAAGCTGAGTCTCTCCCCAGGCTTTTCTTTCCAGAACTCAGAGTGCCTTTGGATCCCATTAACCTTTACACCTACTTACTGCCAGTCAGAAGAATTATGATGTGTGTTCTTGTACTTCTCTATCAGTTAAGTTTCCAGCCAAAAATTGTAGTTTTCCTTGTGACTTCTAACTTGCAAACCAAACCTGAAGATTAAACAAAGGCAGCTTTTTCATGTGGGGAGCAGGAAACAGAATTTGAGGTAATTTGCAATTAACTTATTTTTGCCCAGTTACTATATATTGTAATTGCAGGCAAACACCGAGGCACTGATGGTGTATTTCACTTAGAGTACCATACATTTTCACATGCTTATATACCTGGAGAAGGCTGTTCATGCTCTTCCAAAGTAATAGGAAGACAAAGTCTTGCAGTAAAATTTGTTTTTAAACTTTCACTTGTGTTTTGCAGAACCGATGGATTTGGGTATCAGCTAAATTTACTATTACATTTATTAGACCCAGAAAGTTGAATTGCATTTCATTTGACCTTCAGCTACAGACACTGGCTTTTAGTCTCTATAGCTCAGACAGCACTATACTAGTGTCTTGCTTCTCCATGTAAATAGGTTTTTTCATATATCTTACACCTGAAGGCAACGAGCATTATGGCTGTGACATCTGCTGCCATTGCAGCTGTGGCTCCAGCTGGTTTTCTTCCCTGGGGTAAACGAACAGCACAATACTTAGATTCTGAGAGGGGGGTTAATTTATTGTAGACAATATCATTATCATCACCAATCATATGTTATTGGTTTTGAAACAAGTTGTTTCACAAGAGGTATGATTTAAGAAGTATTCCCAAGATTTCTCAAGCTTGAGAATGACAAACCTGGTTTTTCTTGTCTTTACTGTATACAATGTGTTACTGCTTACTTGTACACCAGGCACAAGAGCATCTTATGACTGCTTCACACAGCTCGAGGCTAAAAAGAACCATCTTCACATTGCACAGGCTTTATGACTGGAAGTTTTCCTGTTGAATTCACCAGCACAAGGACCAAAGTGACTGTTCATATTAAATGTAGGGTTGGTGGAAGCTTTTAGAAGCTTTTAGGTTCATATCCTGGGAATGGATCCTTCTTGGCTGCGTGCTCGAAATCGCTCAGGAAGTGGCAGTGCACTTTCCTCTTTCCTGAGGTGTTCCTCCTTTATTTTAAAGAATAAAGTCCTTTGACACTGCAAGAGGTATTTTTATTCCATGCTGAAACAGTCCCTCCTAAGAAGACTCTTCCTCCCTTATGCTTTCTGACGTTCTACTTCAAGCCTAGTTCAGTTCAGTTTTAAGTGCAGCAAACTCACACTTGCACATGAAGTAGGACCATTTGTGGATGCTTGTGAAGTACACATATATCACAGGATCTCCTGTGGCTGTGGTGGATTGGTCCTAGTGAACGTGGCAGCTCCTTCTACCACTCCTAAAACAACCCACAGATGCTGTTAGTGATCTAGCTGCCACACAGGCACTTGTCCATTAGGAACTGTCCCTGACAGATAAGAAGCTACTGAAAAGCAGTCATGAGAAATTAATTATATTTAATTCCAATTAGGAGAGATCTGAATCTGTGACTTCAGGGTGAAGGAGAATGAGTTCTGTGAACGAATCTCCTACCGTAGGTTGTTCTGAGGAAAGCTGCATGATGTCAACAGTTGACTCCTTTCTGACAGCCAGTCTCTGCTCAAGGGCAGGTAAGGGCAAAACCAGTGAACGCAGAAGTAATTATTTAGGGAAAAAAGAGACAACATCAACAAGACTTGGAATTTTAACTGACATGAAAGGAGGTTATGCTTATCTTAAAGATGCAAATGTTAGTAAGTAAACACATTTGGTTTTGTTTGTAGATAGCACCATTGATCTGTTTGCCCTTGCTATGTTGTCTAATTGATCACCTAACTGGCTGATTGGATTAAAATGTGTTCCTGGTATGTGCCCTTTCCTCATCTTAGTTTCTATTTCTTAAATTTTTAGAGCATATTAAAAATCAGTTTACAATTCTCTTTCTGATTGCAGGCCACCCTTATAGTATCTCTTTTTAAACACATTGTGAGCTTTAGAAAAATGTTATATCCCTCTGTTATGTTGTTATGTTTTTTATCTCTAAGTGCTGTATTTACTTGGTCACTTGCCACTTACTGGTAATTGGTTCCTGTAAGAAATCTACACTTTTTACTTACAGGAAATCTGCAAGTACTACAATTCAGCTTCACTAGTACAAATCAAACAACCTTTGTGAAACTGCAATCTCATAGATATTATCTGCAATTAGCCTACAGACTGAAAATCAATCTGGTGAAATCTAGAAAGACAGATATTTAGCATAAGTTTTAATTTTTCTTTTCTCTGTAATTCATTAGGTCACCTCCCATCATGTACAACAAATCTTGTAAATTTTTAAAAAATAATCAATACTTGGCTTAAGTTACCATTTCAAAGTATGCACTCTTCAATTATGAAGTATTATTTTGTGATTAAAATATCGAATTGGGAGCCAGAAACCACACAGTATCAAGACCAAAAAAACTGACTTATGGCCCAGTTCTTCATTACCTTGCTCTGCCTTAAGGGTCTATCGACAAGCAGCAACTTCTTTCTCAATTACTCAAAGATGGATGGCTCAAAACTTGCAGTGCAGTTTAGGACCCTTTGTTAATTTTGAAGGGTGTCCTGGGAATTATAGGATCTCTGTGGCACTCTAGCAGAGGCTACCCTGTGCCAAAATGGCTAAAAGATGAGAGTCTTTGCTTCATCTCCACATTGAAACCAGACTGCAAGAGGAACTTGAGGACTTAAATAAAGGGTCCTCTGAGATAGTAGGTCTAATACCCTACATAATGCAAAGGGTCATTTTTTTTCTTAGCATGTAAACTGTGCACAAGTGACTACACAAAGTGTGTGACTTGACAAGAAAGAGATGACTCAATTCTCTTGAGTTATAGAAGGTGATGGAACTGGACTCAATTGCCCCCTGGTTACTCTTAAAGAAATCTCCTTCATTAAAAGTGATATTCTGATCAGCACTAGCTTGAGGCATAGATGCTACAGGCCAATTTACCTATGGCTTGTGAGATGATGCATTTGCATCAACATCTCATTTTCGTCGAGAATACGTCATTTAAAATACAGTCTTGCTCTTTATTAAGAAATCTTCAAAGTCTGAGTGAGATACAACTAATGATCTGATGTTTTGCCTAGAAATAATCTCAAAGGATAGTACTGAAGAGGGGAACTGCACTTGATCTAGGGCTGTAGTGTACCTAGAGCCCAGTTTGCCCTAATCCTGCTCCAGCTGTAAACTTCAATTTAGTCACGGACCTGTCAGATTTTCTAGGTTGTGTATGACCTTCACTTAACAGGTCTTTGCCTCATGCTTCCTTGCCTTGGTGTCCAAATTTCATTAATTTACAGCACAATGCTTTCATGCTGGTAACTGCCATGCTAGACAGAGCTGGGCCATAAGAAGTAGTGGAGCCAAGGAGGGGCCACAGTAGGATGGCAGTGGATCATCTTTCAGCGAGGCCAAAACCAGAGAATACTTCCTACGCATCAGGAATTCTCCCCACCATACGATCCTGAATATGGGGTCTTGCACATTGGCCAAGATGCCCATTTTGAGGCTTGCGAGTTGCTCCTATGGCACTCAGGACCACATTCAACACAATTACATGAATAGTAAACAATAGTGTAATGTGCCAATTAATTTATACATAAGATCAAAAAAGTGGTTCTTTATTTTTGGCTTTATTCAGTTTACAAATTTCTTCTGGTTGCAATCTCTTCTGGTCTTATTTAAGGACTCAACTCTACAAGTATGTTTAGAAAGAAATTTACATCAGACTTCTACTTATGTGAAATTATAAAATCACACAAGAAACACTGAAGAACTGAAGTGAGAAAATACTTCCACTGAGCATACTGACTTCTATTCCTGCAGTCAGAATTACAGCCTGTTCCCAAACTATGCAGTTATTTTGCCCATTTATCAATCAAGATTTGCATGTTTACACACCAGATGCCAATATGTGATCCAATGGCCATTACTGTTTTTGTGTCAGACGAAAGACAGATTACGTTAGTCTGGAGCCAACTGTTTGTAAAACTATTGTAAAAACAGCATATGCGGAGTAATAGTAGTCACAAATCACTTACTAAGCATATTGACCCAAGCCTTGCCACTAAGTTTAAGAGATTCAAATTTAGACCTGATAAGCAACTGCTGTCAGAAGTGGTAGCTGCTTATGTCAGTCATCTCTGAGACTGAGCAAGCACATGTGAATTCAGCAATCCCCAGTAGCAAAAGACGACTTCAGACTATAGCCATTTGCTTGTCACCTTCATTCAGGTGCCAGGTTCTATAGGAAGAGAGTCTCAGAAACATTCACAGATGACCTGGTAACTTGAAATATCAGAACAGCAAGTATTATAGTCACTGAGCATATACTCAAGTGGAGAGAATGAGAAGATAATTTATTTAAAATAAAATTCCACTAAAACATGACTCACTGAGGATTAGGTAACTCTTTTGGAAGTCTCTTACACCATATCAGTAACACAGATATTTTGGAAAGCCCCTCTCTTTACCATTTCAAAAATCTCATCAAGTTGCTCAGATTGCAAAAAGGAAACCCTAGCACTTCAATAGAAGTGTCAGCAATGGAGAACTTTAAAAGCTCACCTATGTGTTGGTATTTCTCTTATTCAGGGTAGAAGATGAAATTATGCTGGAGTACAGTTCAAAATAACAGGATGAACCTCTGTATTCTTTCTCAACAGCCCAAAGATTACATGTACCCATTACCTTTGGAGTATGTTAGAAAAATCCCTAGTGTGCAATTTCCAGATAAGCTTCTTCAGGAAGAAATCTAGTTCCTATCCTCCAAAGGCCTTAAGTGATGTAACATCAAGCGTAGGAGATTCACAGGCAAGGGCGATTCACATCATAGAAACATTTATGTAGTGCTCTTAACCACTAATGTAGGCAGACCCATTCAATCCCCAGGAGCAAAAGGTTCCTCCAGCAAAAGAAAACTGGCCAGGGTCCCATTCGTGTTCATCTATATGAAGAAGCTATTGCAAAACAAACAAGACAGGTGAGATTTTAAAGTACAATAGCCATTTGTCTTGTTTCTCTTAGCACTCTGGCTCCAGCAGGTTACAGTGGGGTGGCTACAGAAGCTGCTGTTCGCAGCTGGATGCATGCTCCTTGTTCAGAGGTTTCTGCCTCCATTATAAGGCTAGTTCGTGAAGCAGCTGCTGGGCTGCCACAAATTACAGACTAAAATTAAGGAAAGCCATCAGGCATAAAACACAACCAAGAATGCATCCTCATCCTAGTTAATCCTAGGCATCCTAAGCAAAGTCAAGGCCATAGAATAAATGAGATTTGTAGGTAGCCTTAAAAAAAATCTGCCAACAGGGATTCGTAGGATGCCTCGTGCTGGATCTGGGAACGGTGAAATTCCAAGTGCCCACAGGAGTCCTCCCAAACATGAGTTAAATATAATCGGTGTCCATACCAAAACCAATGTCTTTCACACCATCTAATTTGAGCTGCTTCTCTCATGAGCCTTCACAGACCAACAGAATTCTGTTTGCGCCACCCAACCGGGTTTACAGGCAACTTCTTTTGAAATAGCAAATTGTGTAAAAATAACTACACATGTGGGCAACCCTTCAACAACTGTAAGGCCAGCTAGATCTTTCTATCTATCTATGGGTCTTTAGACTTCAGCCTGAATGTTAAAAAAATGGAGGTAGCCTTTTACCAAAATACAACCTGAAATACTTTTAAACCAAAAATTTATTCTCACATTTTCACATAGGTTTTAGTATTGTTCAGAATTTAAAAAAAAAAAAAAAAAAAAGTTAATGAAAAGGCAGGCTTCAAAATTATTTTTAAAATACATTTCTGGTCATGCTTTTAGTTCTAGTTCAGGGACCTTTAAGTAATGATGGATAAAATTCACCTTTACGAGTACAAATGCAGCTTGAAAGGTCATGAGTTATGTAAGAAAATTGGCCACAATTACTTTTTTTGATGCTTCGAAATTATTTCTATGTCTTCTAAGAAAAGGCTATTTCTATTTATGTAGAAAAGCCTCCAGAAGACCATTCTAGATTCTGAAAAGGCAAGGACAGCGATGCTTCAGGTACCTGTTAGGTTGTGTGATAAGCCTCATGCTGCATTTTGCTGATCACGTCAGGCTCCAAGAGAGGGAAATATTATAACTTTATAATATGAAATTATGCTCCTGCTGGGCATATGACCTGGGAGTTGACAGCCATTTCACCTGGATTTAAAGGAGTCATTCAGCAAAAATCCACCTTTCACATTCCAGCAAGCAGGAGCTCTGCCTCTGGTTCTTACAACCTTCTTACATTACCTCCTATGTTATAATTTTCCCTATTTTGTAGTATATTGTCATTATGGCTTCCAAAATGATGTCTTTTCCAGAGCAGAAAAGCCTAAATAGACATTTTTATTACAAAAGCGTTCTTAATGCCATTTCTCTGTAATGAAGCCATCAACATTTATAAGGAGCGTTTGCACTGGTTTGAAAACTTTTCTGACAAAGAGTATCTACATGTGATATGTTTCAAGGAACAAGTCAAAATGGCAAATGCAAGCACTCCAATACTGGATCCCCAGCAAAATTTAGCTGTTTTTGAAAAGCAGAACTGCATTTTCTATAAAGACATAGGTTCCACTTGACAACCACAACTCTGAAGAAATCAAGTATTTGCAGTTAGCTCTTCCCCTCCCCCCTTTTTTTAATTAATGAAAAAGACACAGCACCTGTAGGGGCTGAAAAATATGTTGTGGTTGTAATTATGGAGCCGTTCAGATCATACAGCTGGGATTCAGCCAAAGCCAGATGAAGGTGCAGGCTGCCGTGTGGCTTGGAGGTGCTTCTTCCCCCTCCTGTTAGGATGCCAGTGAGATTACGGTCGTGCTCTGAAATGTTTTGAAGCTGCCTGGGCAGGAAGCGCAGAAGTGTTGTAGGTCTCAAACTCCACGAGGATCTCATGTTTTGTGGTGCCTACCCTAGCTCTGTGTGTGTCTGCACACGTGTCTCCTCCACGGTTTGCTGGATGTGTCTCTCAGCCTGCATTTCCACATCACCCCATCCTCCCCAGATAAATGAGGCGTTCTTGTCTTCAGCGCCGCCAACTCTCCTGACGGCAGCAGTTCGAACCTTGCCCTGAGGCAGATGGCAGCTTTTCCTCACGTGTTTCCTCCTTCCTCAACATGGCTGCCACCTTCCATTTTGGACAAATGGGTTTACAGCAGCCGTTTCACCTCCGTGTTTCTCTGCATGGCTTCAAGGCCGGGCTTCAGCATAGGCGCTGCCCTCCGCTGCTTTTAGTGAGACTGAAGTTGTGCCCAGTGATGAAGCGATGGGAGTTGTGGAAATCCTACAGGAAAGCAGGAGCTGGCACCAGAAGTCAGACTAGGAGCTTGGCGGGATCTGAGGGGGCCGAGGCACGGGGAGGACGGGGGCCTGGCGCAGCATTGCCGTTGCAGGGGATCAGGTGGAGGAGATGGTGGGAGCCACGCAGGACCTGCTGGGCGAGGGAAAGCACGGCAGAACAGCAACAAACTCTGCATGACAGCCCCTGGTCTCGTGCGGGACTGGGGCAGAGGTGCTTCTGTGGCCCCCCGCGCATGAAACGTCCAACGGGAGCTGGAAGAAGGGTGTTTGAAGATAGACATTTACTTCCTTGCTGTTTGACAATTTTATTTTCTTAACCTGCATTTAATGTAATGATTTATGTTATATGTAGCTCAAACACATGTATTTTAAACTATTATTAAATTTTTTTCAGCATTTGAGAATTCATTATTTTAACAAGACTTACTATTCCATCCATAATTATAGCACTCAATAATGGAAGCTTATTGGTCTAAAGTTTTTCTAGGTCTTAACAAGATGGTTAATGTCCAAGAACACTCTTACATGTAGAAAGAGGTTATAGGCATTTTTATTAACCAGAAATCTGAAAGACTTCAAGTCTTAACTAAAATCTGAACATCAATATGAAATGTATGTCTCCATTAACAGCTACAGTACCTTTCTATTTCCTAATTTATCAGTTTATCCTCAACAAATTGAAATGCTTATTTAATTTTATCACAACTCTACCTATCTTTAAATAAGCATTTGAGAACTTCTCTCTTCTTCTGCAGATTGTAGTCCCATTCATACCTCAAGGCAGCTGCTATCAGATCATTCTTAATCCATAGCAATAGGAGATAAAATTTTTAAAAAATCTAGTGTGGAGAATGCTTACTTCATGCTATTTGTGTCACAGTTGTTTTATTAGGTGCTCTGGAGAAGAAAAGAAAAACCATTCTTCTAACAGTCGATTATCTGTGGTGCTCATATGGCAGAACTATTGCGAGCCTTTGTGTACTTACTGTCAGAAATTCTGAAACAGCATTAATATTCGTGGTTTCATTTGTCCTACCACCAGTCTTTAGGCTCCCAAGTCCTGATCCTTCAAACTGATGAAGAGAATACTAACTCTTCTAATTTTATCGATAATATCTTAGGCATTAGCGTCACTGAGGCCAGATTTATCCAAACCTAAAACATGAACTGTGCACAAGCCGAATACCGTGTGTGCAGGGTAAGTAAGAGCTATGGCGTTCCTTGCTCTTCCTGAAGTATATTATACTGCCTGCAATATGTTGTCCCAAAGATAGAGCTCTGTTTGATGTTGTATGAAGAGACTTTGTTGTTGTTCTCTCATCTTCTTAACTGAAAACTTGACTTGAACTTCAGTAGAGTCCTAAATAAACCACATGACAGTATTCAAGAGGCAGGAGAGATTAAAAGGAGTTGGGCAATCTTTGGAATAGACAAGAACAGTTTATGCATACTAGAGATGTATTTCCTTTATAGGTCGTGTCTAATGACACCCAAAATATCTTCTCCCACACCCTCCCAGAACTTAGGAGGGGAAAGAAAGAGAAAAGTGAAATGATGTGGTATACCCTGATCTATCCACGGCATCACAGAAACAGATTCTTCTCCATAGATTTTTTTTTTCTGTCTCAAAACTTCACATGCAGCTTAGTCTTTCTCTGGGTGCTTTTTAGCACCCACAACTCCAATCAGACTATGAGGTCATCTGAGTTTATGAGTCAGGCTATGATACCTGCAATACAAGATTACAGGATATTGCAGTATTTCCCAAGTTGAAAATGTCCTAATGTAGAGCTACATTGCTATTGAGCTGAACTGGAATTATACATACCTGACCCATACAAGAAGACTGGAATTTGAATCCCAAGAATTGAGAATATCTTTAAGGCTATAAGGTTCCACAGATGCACAAACAACCAAACATAAAAGCTTTCCTACTAGCACTGAATTTTCTTAAAGTTAGTGTCTGAATTGATTACTCAGCAAGTTTATGCATAGCAGCTGACAGAAACATGAATCAGTGCTAAAACCACATACTATTTTGACTGACATCGGAAGAAAACCAGTTAGACCTGCTGGATGTTTTGACATCTCTTGCTAAATCAAAGTGATTTTATGAGTTAATCTTTTATGGCAGCAAGAAATCTGCTAAGAAACTCAATCTAGAAAGAGTAGCTAGTAGTCTTTTGCTAAAGCAATCATTATATTGACTCTCTTCATTTAATAATTCATACATTCCAAATAACAAGGGAATGTGCTTAGACTAAAATCAATGAAGAAACAGATTTTTAAGGGAATTCAGGATTACTTTTCAATAAGTTATGTTTATATTTAATGATCTTTGTTAATAGAGTATTAACTATGTTTGCGATGCTCATGTTGCAAAGAAGTTGTACAATGAAGCAGAGCATTTATTTGAAAAAATGCATTATCTGTGCTCAGCATTAAAGGATCGTTTTACTTTCTACACATGCACATAACATTCAGAATAACTCAGGTATAAACTACTTTGCTGGTTTACAGTAAACATTTCAGTAGTTCCACTGAATTTAATTCCCATTTTACTATTACACAAGTGACAGACTGAACAGATTAACAAATTCTTAACTTTTCCCTCCTGTGTCAAAAGAAACAGCTCCTCTCCATGGACAGACACAGGTGGTATCTGCTGGCCACAATGGAGGCAGCAAATGTATTGTTTATCAGACATGCTGGCTAGTCTTAAAATTATTCCTGCCTTACTGCAGCACAAACTAACAAGCAAAAGACACGATTTCAATAAATAAAGTCTCCTACCGATATCTAGTTCTCGTGGTCTTGATGATACATCATTAGAGTCCACAGTGAGCCCCCATGTGTGAATGATTTTTCAGCCTTCTTCTCCAAGTTGGGTGTCTCTGCCTACTTGAGGAGCAACTTTAATTGGTCCTTCAGTAGAAGAATCCTCTGCTTTCCAGAAGCAAAATGCTTATTTCTGTAAATATTGGGATACGCAAACTGAAGTCACTATCAAGCCTACTTTTTCCACTAAAATACACAAGGGACTAAGTAAGGGGACTGCTGATGTAAATTTACTTTTAGAGGTGTCAACCTCCAGGAATGGAATCCAGGATCTGTAGTTATAAAATTATTGTTATGGGGTAGCAGTTTTAATTACTATGTAATTTTAATTACTAAATTACTAAAGTGTGTAGTCTGGAGAAATGTAATAATGGACCAGCTCTTAATCATTGTGCCCGTGCAAATTCAGGGATGTGACTCCTACTTTTTAAATCAAATTATCTTATTTTCGTGGCTTATAGGATTCCACAATTAATGAAAAAGAAAAATCATAAATTCAAACCAAATATGCCATTGCTGCCTGTTTGTCTTCCCTTTGGATACACATAGCAAAAACAGTTCCACATCTAACAAAGAACCTTTTATTCCTTTTAAGTTACCACAGTGTTTCAGTATTCCATTAAAATCATTACCTGCTTTTGGTAATATTTTTGCAGATTACATTGCATTAGAGACTGTTATGACCATGTCATCACACTGGAGAGAGTGTTGTCTAGAAAGGTTTCTTCTCTTTGATGCAGTGTCATTTTTTTGATTCCTTTTCAAACAACCAGCATCTATAAGATAGAAGGGATGAAGAGGCTGAGAAGACTTGATTGTCAAAAGTACCACTGAAATAGAGATGGAAGCAGAGCACTGATTTGTACAGTTCAGAAAGTTACTTTTCTTCCACAGTTTCCCTGGGGAGAAAGACTGAAAATATAGGCTGCTGTCACCCTTCCCTCAGGAAGGAAGAGCACTTCCACTTTGTGTAATCTCATAGTGAAGATGTGGGTTCAGATCCCCTCGGGCAGAGCAGGGATGTGAACTGGTTTTCCCACATCCTCAGTGAATGTTCTAGCCACCAGAGTACTGGAAAGGGCTGGGGTTATTCCTCGTCCCAGCCTGTGAATCGAGACTTTTGTTTCTAAAACTATTCATGAAAAGTGATGGGCACTGAAATATTGCAGAAATGTCAAAAGCAACTGTTCTAGTCTGCCCTAAATCAGCTTTTTTTTTTTAAAGAAAGTAAGTAATACACAGAGGATTGTTTTTCCATTTTCTACATTCAAGATAGTAAGTCCAGCTGCTCAAAATGATTCTTTCCCAGATGGTCAAACTCCATTGTCCCCATCAAGACACAGGTAGTTTATTGTCTTATCACCTTGGAGTAAGCGCACGCATCCTTATCACTCTTTCTGCTCTCGTGCCTCACGGAAAATCCCAAGATTTATGCTCATGTTCATTTGCTCCTTGACTCTTCCTGTAGCATGTTCAAGAAATGTATTGAGCGCAGATGTTTTTTCTCCACCTTGACAGAGCACTGGGTCATCAGTTCCAGGCCTGCCAGAACCGGTCCTGCTTTAATCGCCCGCTCCATCACGCCCCAGTATCTCCATGCAGCACTCTGGGGAAGCGCCTCCTTCGATCGCTTTGCATTCAGAGTCCGTCTCTGGGAGCCAACTCTCACCACATATTCTGAGGTAAGTATCTGTGTATCCTGAAAGCATAAAGCCTCTTCCTCGAGTATTCTTTCATTTTTGTTACTGGAAAAACTTGACATCTGGTAAATGCTGTTTACTTGCTTACTGAAACTAAGCTTCTAAGTTACTTCTTTAAGAAGGAAGAATGTGTTTTATTCCTTGGCCTATTTTCATATAGAACCACTTACATTAAAAATTTGATACTTCTCTATTTCCTCTTTTTTAATAATAGCTTGTACACCTAGGTAGGAAAGTAGTCTGTGCATTAAAGTACTGAGCTGGATTTTTTCCCCTTGTTTACATATTTCTAAAACACCAGAAAATAATTAAAATATTGAAAATATAAAGCAACAGCATCATTAACTTCTATAAAAAAAGGAGAGCCATGTAAAAACTGCATGGTGTAAAGTCACAGTAATAAAGTATGCCTAATATTGATACTGTAAGTTTTGAAATAATTACGATAAATTAAAACCTCTTTGTATTTAAAACCAGTTAGTTTTAGAAAGAGTTCCTAAGAACTGAAAAACAACAGTGATAACATAATTCAAATAGTAACTTTTTATTATTATTCTGAGAGAGTATATTTCACATAAGTGTAATCTTCCCCCGATTTTCCAATTCTACAATCAGACTTTCAATTTTCCAAACCACAGATCCACTCATATTTTGACTGTGTACCCTACACTTCTGAGCTTGGAGGCTCGTGACTGGGGGGAGGCTGATGCCACAGCAGTATCTGTTAGGCATCCTCCAAATGCCTCCATCTCTTTTCTGTCACTCTGGTACTCCTACTCTTCTGAGAAGGCTCCCTCAGTGCCCTCCTAGTAACATGCTGCACAAAAAAGACCGGCTCACAGTTTTCCTCTTCATTCTGTGCTTCCTCAAATCCTACACAATGTGAAAGTGGAAGGAACACTAACCATCGTGTAGGCTCCCTGTTAATCAAAAGGTTCCTAGTAGTTATCAGTGTAATCTCTTTTTACACCGTCTTAATTCTTCTTATGTGGGCTTGCATATAAAACTAGAAATAGAAATATTTCAGAAAGCTATCATTAACCCCACCACCAAGTCTTCTTTCTAATCCAAATTTAACTTCCTGGATCAGTTTGGTGAATATGAAATACAATAATCCATACGAGCTCATTTTCTGATGTTTTCCAAGTCAAAGTAATATATACTGGTATTTTTTTCATTAACGCATGATCATTCTTTTTCAGTTTCAAAATTAAAAGAAAAATGTAGCTAAAAGAATAACTCAATCACTACATTTTCTTAGTGCTGATGTCAGTAGCAAAAATTTAAATTCTTCTTCCATCATTCTCCTGTATTTGGAGGAAAAAAACAAACTGAAATATTCTGACAATAAAATACATAATGGTGTGTAAATATAGTGATGGAAGATCCAAACTACACTGAAGTTTTTTAAGCACTTAGTGAAAACTAACAGTACTGAAAAAGCTGGACCTTTAGGTGTAATGCGCAACCCACTTTCAGGGCAATGGGTGCGATGCAGTATTTGCCTGCATAGCTCAGAGTGAAGTGAAAAAGGGGTGTCTTTGCAGTCAATAAAGATGAAAAACTTTTGTTTGGACATTGCTGTTTTGTCTTGATAATTGCACCTTCAAAAAGAAGTTTGTCAAAAAAGCAGAACAACACCGTGCTCTGTGATTAGCTGTAAAATCTTTTTGGCAGGACTGACATGGTGCTGAGAAGGACCTGTTATACACCCCACTGCATAAAGTTGCATGTGGCACTGACTCCTCATTAGGATGAAATCTTGACCCTACCCAAGTCAGATTTGTCACCGATTCAATTGTAGCCGCAATTACCTCCTTAATGTTTTTTAATGTCTTCAGAGAAGACAATTAGCTGCTTCTGGCCAAGTCAAACAAGCAAGCGACTTCATGGCAGATTTCCCTGCCGTGATCTCGTGAGGAGTGGTTTTGTCTATCCCGTTTCCAACGACGACTGAAAGAGAGAAGTGAAGTACTTTGGGTTTGGTGAGAGGTTGAAGCTGGGCAGAGCGAGCTGCAGACGAAGGCCTTCCCCTGTAAAGGGCAGTTTTGTAAGGCTGCGGGTGTTGCTCCTACTCCGGTGGTGTATTTCCACCCAAGTAACGTCAGAAGCTGTACTCTATTGAGAAACGGGCCCAGCAGCGTCATGAAGACGGAAAAAAGCCTGTACAAAACTGTCCTCTTCAAATGCCCGCATCGACAGCACGGACACCAACCTACCGAGGTTCGCTTTACCTTATTTCGAATTCAGTTTGTTTCCGCAAGGTCTTTTGTAGGCGGGGAACAGGTTTTACCACCCTGCGTCAGAGCTTTTCACACCCTGATCTTTCACGGGGGTCTCTGGGGTAGCCCCCGCTGCCCCTGCACCCTTCCCCCGCTTTTCACCTAATTGCTCCCACTAGTTTATTAAGCACCGCAGGGTGACCCGCTCCGGTTGTGGGATGTGGAAAGTTCTGCTGGAAAGAACCGAGCCCACACCTCCGGGGTGCCCTCAAGGCCGAGAAGAGGCCAGGAGCCGGGGGCCGCCCCGCCGGCGCGGCCCTGAGGCGGCGGGGGCCGCTGAAGACAGACTCCATCTCCCGGCATGCCGAGCGCGGCGGAGGAGGCGGAGGAGGAGGCGGGGCGGGGGGGGACGGCCGGGCGCGCATGCCCGCCCTGCCATAGCGCCCGGCGCTCACGCCTCCCCCTCAGCCGGGCTGCGCGCGGCCGAGCAGCGGCAACACCATGGAGGCCGCTCCACAGCACCGGCCGCGGCCCCGGTCCCGGCCCCGGCCCGGCGGGCTCGCCGCCGCTGCTGCTGCCGCCGCCGCTGCCGCCGCCGCCCCCCCCCCGCTGCTGCCGCCGCCGCCCCCCCCGGAGCAGGAGCGGAAGCTGGAGCAGGAGAAGCTGTCGGGGGTGGTGAAGAGCGTCCACCGGCGGCTGCGCAAGAAGTACCGGGAAGGTAACCGCGGGGGAGGGGGCCGCCACCTTCGCGCCGCCCAGCTCCCCTCACCGCTGGAGCCGGCAAGGGACGGGACGGGGGGCCGGCGGGGAGCCGCCGTGCTGCGGCGGGAGGAGGGGAGCCGCCCCCGGGGGGGCTGGGGGGGGGGGCTCCGAGCGGATCGGGGTGTCCTCCCGCGGGCCGGGCGGCCCGGTCGGGTCCCCCGTCCCCCCCCCGCCCCTCCAGCCGTTGGCGGAGCGGCGGGGGCCGGCTGGAGCGCGGACCGCTGCCGAAGGGGGTGTGTCGGGGAGGAGGGGGGGGGTTGTGGCTGGGAGCAGGTCCGGGAGCAGCTCCGGGCTCGCTTCCTGCTCCTGCCCGGGCGACCGGGGCCGCCGCAGCCCCGCCGAGGAGCCCCGGTCGGGTCTGCCGAGGTTTTGCCGCTTTCCGTGGGCTCTTGGCAGCGGAGACCCCGTCGTGGCTCGGGAGGGCTCACGGCACATCTCTAGGAGCTTTTCCTGCGGGGTGTCGGAGAGGAGGGTCGGTGTGGACGGGTAATGCTGCGAGGTGCAAACGCGTGCTGCACCCGTGCGTGGACGTGGGTCCGTGTGGACCGACGTTACCGCTCCGTCTGACGTTTAATAGCTCGTAGCTACAGCGAGGCCTTTCCCCACAGGCAGCTTCCGAGCCGTACGGCAGTGTTTTCCAAACTGTGGACCTGCAGGAGTGGGGAGGACAGTAGGTCATGGATGCCAGAAGAGGTCGAATGGTGATCTGGAGGGGCACGGGTCTTTGTGAACTCTTCGTGCCTCCTGTCTTTCAGCCGTGGAGGGATAGTTCAGGCTGGAGCACTAAGCAAAAGAGCAGGGGAAAAGCTGTTATAAAATAAATTACTCTGAGTCCTTGAAAAATCTACTTTGTCATCAGTATTATACCCTTATGCAAGGTTCTTATGGGTGGTATTGGAATGCTTAAAACCTCCCAGAAATGCTTTCAGATGAGTGTCAGTGTTGAGATTTGTTTGCTGAAATTTGTAGCCTCCTCAGATTGATTATAATGATCTGTTCAATCTTCTTTATAACACAGGTTACAAAAAATTCATCCGTTCGTTCTTTCAGTGAGACCACAGCTCTTTGCTGACCTGGTGCATACCTCAAGAAGGACACTTATAAAATGAGAACTCTTCCTGTTGTAGGCACTAGTTCTTGCTTCTTCTCTGCGTCTGCATATGACGCTTCTGTTAAAGTAACGAGGTCGTTCTGCTTTCTGGACTTCAAAAGTCTCCCCGGCAGCCTGCCCATGGGATTTGGGCACAGATATCTACCTATGTAGACACTGATCAAGAGTCACTGTTTATTTTGGCCTCAGTGAGCCAAAACTGAAGGGAGGATCTCCCTTGTTCTCCTGACGTTTCGGTGAAGGAACATAGTAGGTTTTAACAGTCAAATCCTGGCAAAAGAGCCCAGCTTTGAGCAGCTCATATTTCTCTGTTATTTCAGAGTGCCTGTAGATTGAGACAGACAAACATTGGCACTGTTAACTTTAAAAAAATGCAAGCAATATCTGTAACAACTGATTTTTTTTTTAGATGAGAGCCTAAATTACATGGAAATCTATGTAAGCCTACTTCTCAGCAAAGAGCAAGTTAGTATGCAAGGCTAAGTTGTGTTTTATCTTAAGTTCAGTGTAACTGGTTAAATGAAAGAACAAATAGTACTCTTAACTTACTTCATACATCCTGTAAATCATGTGTTAGTGAAAACTTTACAGTGATTTTTCTAGTCACTCTAAATTAGCAGTGTATGTATTTTCATGGAGGGAGTTAAAACCCAAACAGTTCGTGGCATCACCTCTATGCAACAAGGAGAGCTCCACCCATTACCTACTCATCCAATAGTAGGTGGTCTTTACAAGTTACTAGTGATTAGTAGTCATACTACTTCATGTTAGGTTGTTTCAACTTCAGAATTTTATTTGTGGAGTCTTTTCTCCCTGTATTTCTCTATGCTTCTAAAAACAGGCCTGAGAATCTCCTTCCTAAGTGCCTTTAATGTCATTCTGAAATTGTAGTACTAGCATGTGCTTGACCTCTGAAGGATCTTTTCTTGGGTTGTTTTTTGTTTTGTTTTCTAATACTCAGAGACACTGACTGGCAAGTATGTTACCCTGACAAAATCAAGAGTTGATGGTTGCTAAAGAGAAGTAAAAAAGCAACAAATAATCTGTAATTTCTCATTACAAATTGAATTATAACTTGTGTATGAAAAAGCAAAGGTAAAAAAAAGCATCCTTTCTTATATCCTTACAGCTTGTTACACAGGGAAACCTTCCTGTCTCCACAGTGCAGTGCACCCACCTCCATATGAAGCAGAAACAAAGCTATCTGTATTATTCCAGAATCTTGCATTGTCTTTTTTTTTGTTTTGTCATTTTTTTTTTCTTTTTTAACTCTGCCTCTTCTCACGTTTGCTAGAGTTCTATGAAGCTAGTTTCCATTTTGTCTAAATAAGCAAACAGTACTAGAATTGCTGTTGTGTGGACTTTGGTGCTTTGTCTGTCGATACTAAAATAGAATTGCATATTAAATTTGTTGGTAGAGGAAAAAGCATGTTGAGTATCCTTCTGAAAGCTGTATGATTATGTTGCACAGGATGGATAAGTCTAAGAAAGACCTTGGTATTGTAATATGATCTTAAGTTACTGTCTTCTGTTAGAAGTGTTGAAGGGAAGTAGATATGTCCTTGAGACACCGAGATGTTTGTTGATAGAAGTTATACAGGCTTGATTTCAATAAGCTGATTTCTTTGAGAATTCATTTGCCTTGCTGATGTTAGCAAGCCTTGAGTTTCAATGAGCAATTGTAAAAGGCAAACCAGTGTATTATCTGACTTGCTTATAACTGGCACCATTGTTATAATTTTGTTTCATTTCCCACAATGGTTTCCCTCTTTTTTGAAGATGAGCCAGTGGAAAAGTGATAATACGCTTCAAAACTGCAAGCTAACATGTTTCTGAAGAAGCTGCATACTTGTCAAAGTGCAAAAGCAGTATTTCTTAACTAGGGATGCATCAACAAATTTTTTTGCAGTTACTAAGGAATTACTAGAGTAAAGTTTAGTCAGCGACATGTCATCTAAAGGATTGATGTTTTTTTCTTGGTGAAAAACTGTAACTCTTGAGATTCATCAAAGCTGAATCCTGGCTTCTTTTTTAATTTCTGCTTTTGTTGAACCACTTTTAATTGTAAGTACAGTGGATGGATTTTGTATGTGCTTCTGTGCTGTGGCTCATGTCGTATCATAGTCCCAGAGCATGCCAGTGTATTTATCACAAGCATTTGCCATGTTCAGAATGGTTCAGCTTAAACTTTTAAGTTTGCATTGAAGTGCATTTTTTTTGTTTTCTTCAACAATTTTAGCTGTATGGCTAGTGCTAACCTTTTCCTATTTTGGGGATATTGCTAATCTAATGTGACTTCTGGTGGGAATATTTATATTTTCTCCCTTTTTCATCTCCTTTTCTTTTTGTCCTTTTCAGTTTCCTTCCCTTCCCCTTACGCCCTGCCTGTTGTTAATTAGGAAATAAGGAAGGGAAGCATGTAATCATAAATGCTATGGCAGATTTGGTATTTTGTGATTATAGGACACTCTTTTTTTTTTTTTTTTTCTCTCCACTGTGGATGCTAAGGCATTCTTGTATGTCATATATTTTTAAATGGTTTAATGAAGTTTAACAAATGAGTGTGGATTTTTTAGTGTGAAGGAAAAAATGTGTATTTTTTTAATTTAGGTGATTGGTCCTTGTCCACACTGAGTGAATGTCAACTAAATTAGCTAATCAAAGTTATTTCAGACTACTTTAAGGCAGTGATAGTGTGAACAGTGAACCAGTCTAGTGGTTCCTAAAAATTCCTCAGGTTAGCCTATAAACTTTGTCTTCATGAAGAAAACATTTTTAAGTGAGAACAAAACATACTGAGGTGTGAGGTGTAACATGTTCACTTAGGAGCGTATGTCATTATCATAGGACTCATTTTTCTGAAGTTTTATTCCTGCTTCCTGTCCAAAATGGATTAGTTTAATCTTAATTACCTTACACACCAGGGTAAAATCCAAAAGCTGAAACAGCTCTCAAGTGCTCCGTTATTCACTTATGAGAAACTTCAGGGTCCTGCATGCTTGACACAAGCACTTGAAAGTATGGAAATTAGCGTTTTTCATGAAACCTGAATTTTTCGTACTAGCCTACTACAACATGGGGCTGGGGGAAAAAAACAGTGTTTGGTTTAGTCTCTTGCTCTTGGTTCAGTTGCCTGGTACCATAGGTGACCCTACATTTTACAGGATTTTCCTCTATGCATCTCTTAGGCACCTGAAGCCATGGGCTGGAGCATGTTGTATGAGTTGCATATGTGCATGTTTGTTGTGTATATTGCATGTATCCTGATGTCTGTCAAGCCTGACAGACAGGCTTGTAAAAGCAGATTTAGTGGTTTATAGGGAACTAAACATGATCTATTGGACATCTGCTGTATGGTATTAGTTTGTTTGTTTCCAGTTGCTTGTAGCAGCCAAGTAGGTTTAATTTTTACTGTGATAAAAACCCCTTCTGCTGATACAGAGGCAGCCTTTTTTTCTCTCCGAGTTGTTGATTACCTTTGTAGTCATGCAGAGCTGTATTTATCAAGTAAACATTTTCTATGCAGCATGACCCTCAGTTATAGATGGTTTTGTATGTAGTCTGGACCCTCTACTTCTCCCTGGAAATCCCTTATTGAGTACAAGTGGAAAAAATTTGCTGAGGTATCTGTAAAGGTATTTTATGAAATATTTTGCTGTGTGTTCGCTAAACCATTTCATTTCTCCTTCCATACACCCATTAAGGCTGTTCAGGCTTAGAATCACACAGAACTGGTATTTGTCCTGATACTAGTCACTGTATCACAGAAGCTGATAGAAGCATTTCTAGGTGGCAGTTTGATTCCTTAAAAGAAAGATTTGTTGAAACTTCAAAGAAATGGTAATAACTTTATTAAGAGGTTTTTCAAATCCAGAAAGTTAGGAAGAATTTACAGGACCCTGCCTGACGATAATAAGTAGCCTGAGTAGGTAAGTGGTTTAGACATTCATGTGAGAAAAGTGTCGTTCTGAAGTCAGTTGCTTTATGGTCTCTTCCTCTCTCATGTTTTTCATGAAAAACCTTGAGAGAGCTTAAGTTCTTCCTGATGTGAAACAGGAAACATTTTGAAATAGTGGCATTTTTCACAGGACAGGAAAACTTTGTCACCGAACTCTACACGGCAAGTTAACAGTTACTCCTTTTTGTTAAATATAAGTGGTTTACTGTAAACCTAAGTTTTCAAGATCTCCATTTGTCTTTCCCCACATGCATTAATTTCTTGGAAGAGGGAGACATTTTGCAGTATTAACTGTTACATTTTCAAGCAATAGAAACTAAATTCCGTTTCATTAAAATTAAAATAAAATTAAAATTGATGCAGTTTTATGACATGAGCATTAAGATGCGATTGCCCTTACAGTTTACATACCACAGTTTTATAGTGAAACTTTCATTAGAAATCCCATAATATTTTACAGTTTGGGGGTTTTAATCATTGGTATTGTTTAGTTAGCCCACAGATTTTGAAAACCCGCTGGCTACAGCACAGACTTGCATCTGCTGAACAAACAGCTATATGGAACCTCCTTCCCTGCTCCTTTATCGCCTTGGCGGGGAAGATGGTGTTCCTATTGCAGGATCAGAGTAATGAATCTGTATCTGTGCCTCAGCTGCTTCTGATTTTTGCTCCTGCTTTTGCACAAATCTACCAAAATCAGTAGTTTCTATTAACGTGTTCATCTCTGCGTTGGTGTCATTAAGGTGCAGCACAGTCCATCCCAGAAAGTCGGGTTTGGGGAAGAGGAGAGAGGGGTGATGGTTTCCGATAGAGTAGATCCAACACCTGGGGGCAGTAATTGCTTAAACCACCACAAATAGGCTCCCCACTGTTTGTGTGACAGCCATCAGAGATTTATAGCAGATCGGAGACATAGATCATTCTTCAGGGTGATATAAGCTGGCCCCCAGTAGATGCTTTAAATAGCAGGTGAATTGTACCCTGGGAGTCTGTTTAGTGTAAACAGATAGATATGAAGTTTACCTGACAGGTCAGACGTAAAAATCATTTGGTCAAATGAATCCTTTCTATGTGAGTAAAAGGGAGGAACATTGATGTTGAGATAGAGAAAATGAGATGCTTGCACTTTTTTGTTGTTGTTAAGATTTTATTGTGAAATATTTCAGGTAAATCCCAAGAACTGTAGAGCAAACACTAGTCAGACAAGAGAAGAAAAACATTAGCTCTGACTGCTTGAACTTTTTCCAAGTTCAAGTTCATGGTCAGTATTTAGACATGTAAAATTGGAAAACAGTGGGGCCAAAAATACCTAATTTTGTCTTTCAGAAAAATACTGGATATGCTGTTTTAGTAAGACAGATGTTCAGTAAGTTTCTAGTTTATCTTGTATACACTGAAAGTTGTAAATAGCATAGTATTAGCTGATATTCCTCATGTAATTAATTTTATTAATTGTTGCCACAGTATCCAGGCATTTAGTAGTACAGCTAAACTTCAACTGACCAGTCACTGTTAATGGGGAAATTTTGTCAGCTATTCATAGGAAATTGATTTCAACTTTAGCCTAGTGGACAGTGCAGGGTTGCTTTTTCCATTTACTGTTTAGAATGTTGTAGAAGCTAGTTTACTGTTTCCAGCAAGTAAGTGAGAGGCGGTCTTAAGAGGCTAAAAATGAGATGGATTTTTTTCATTTTGCAGTGCATTGCCATCAACAACAAAAAAGAAAGCTCAAAGATCTTGCTAGGCATTGCTATGGCCAGCAGCCTGTCATCTGAAGTTATCCAGCATTGTCATGGACACTTGTTAATTGTGCGGATAGGTTTGCTTTTTACAATGAGCAATTCAAAAAGCTTTATTAATAACTATTGTACGAATATGAACATGTCACTTCTGCTTCTGTCTTTCATTGTTAGTCAATGTATTAAGCTTATTTTCTCTTCTACCAGAGCCATCAAAGGTGTACATAAGAAGGCAATGTGCTGTTAAATAGAAGTATTGAAAAGGGAGTGGATTGAATCTGGTTTTTTACGTTACCAATTTATATCAGCATGTAGGTAACGGAGACTTCAAACCCTTAAACCCTTGTTTGGTCTTTTTTCTTTTTTCAATTACGGCTACTTTGATTTCAGAAAATTGTAGTTTTCTAAAAGGAAATAATGGCTGTTCTAACTCCAGTTTTTCTCAAGTGTTAAAAACATGTTGCTTTTGGGGCGAGTTGTTGGTTAAGATCTAAACCCACATTGCTTCTACCTGAAGTTTAAGTGCACAGTGTCAGTTAAGTTTTGGGATGCAAGATCTTGTTCAGTGATGGATGAAGTATTTTGTACTTGTTTTTGAGATTGTCAGAGATGACTGCACTGTTTTTCTGAAGAGCACTGATGGAATTAAGGAAAATAGTAATTACAAAACTTCTCTCGTAGGTGCAGATAGTACTTTTAACTCTATATTACTTAACTGTTTTATTGCTTGATAAAACAGAATGATTCGAATCAGTTGTTTGGGGGTTTTATCGCATTCCAAAATGAAAAATATTGCCTTTAGCAAAACTGAGCTCTGTTTCTTCTATATACAGGGGGTTGTGTTTTGTTTAAAATACCAATTGATATGGTTTGTTCCATCAGAAGTTGAAGAATAATTGACTAATTTTTCTATTTATTTCATAAACATACCTTAAATGACAGTTCCATTTAACACTCTATAAAGAAATGTCTTTTAAAAATAAAAAAGACAAACAATAGGATGGAAGAAGGCTGGATTTTTGTTCTTAAAAACAGACTGCCTGGAGAGAAGAGTTACGGTGTGGGATTGTCCCACCAAGAATGGCAAACCTGGTCTTCTCAAGCTGTGCCGGGGACCTTTGATGAGATCTTGTAAATAAATGTGGAATGAGGGGAGTTATTCCTGAGCTTGTATGATTCTTTCTTCTTTATTAAAAATGTTTTCAGTTGTTGAAACTTACAGGTAACGTTAGGTCTCTATTGCTGTTACCCACAATTAAAACTATCTTGTAATTAGGATCATTTAAAAATAACTTCTACATGCCTGACCTGTTCTCTCTGTGACAGGATTCAGCAACTGCTGATTACTCTGTGGTTACATTTGGGTATGATTTGGCTATTCTGCGGGCACTATTAATGTGGGTGGAAACCCTTTAGAGGGTTTCATCTGTTCTAGGCAAATGGTATTGGATTTTTGTTATTGCATTAGAAAAGGCTGTGTTACAAAGAACCTACATGTTGGTCAGTCATTTGTTCACTGGCAGATTTGCTAGAAAGAGGTGGGCTCTGGGCTTTTTTGTTTTTTAAAGGAATAGTTAATCTTCAAGGTGAAGAGTAGGTAACTTATTTTCTAGGCAATTCTGGATAGAGAGACTCGTAGAATGATAGAATGGTTTGGGTTGGAAGGGACCTTAAAGACCATCTAGCTCCAACCCCCCTGCCATGGGCAGGGACACCTTCCACTAGACCAGGTTGCTCAAAGCCCCATCCAACCTGGCCTTGAACACTGCCAGGGATGGGGCAGCCACAGCCTCTCTGGGCAACCTGTGCCAGCGCCTCACCACCCTCACAGGGAAGAACTTACTTCCTTACGTCACCCCTTGTCCTATCACTGCATGCCCTTGTAAAAAGTCCATCTCCGGCTTTCTTTAGGCCCCCTTTAGGTACTGGAAGGCTGCTGTAAGGTCTCCCCAGAGCCTTCTCTTCTCCAGGCTGAACAACCCCAACTCTCTCAGCCTGTCCTCATAGGAGAGGTGCTCCAGCCCTCTGATTGTCTTCGTGGGCCTCCTCTGGACTTGCTCCAACAGGTCCATGCCCTTAAACAAGAGAGGAGACATTAAATAGTTTTAAAGAAAGCAAGCATTAAATAATTTTAAAATAATGTAACTCTAGTGATTTGAGAGGTGTGTACAACTCCTGTTATGAGCCAGTCTTGCCAATCACACTTTTCAGCCGGATGTTGGCATAACTGATCCCTTGATGGGGATCTGAGGTGTATGAAGATCTCTGCAGAATCAGTGCTCAAACTAGGTTTTAAATCGCATAAAAGGTGATGTCCAAATGCATAGTAAGAGTGTCGAGTACTGTTAAACTTTATGTTACGGTATGGTTATGAGTATGTGAGGTGAAAAGCACAAAAATCAAATATTAACTTTAAGATGCGATCAAAGATGCAAGGCTTTTGTTTATTCCGTTAGATTAGCCTACCACAAACTTCTATTTAATTTACAGCATTATTGATTGCTTAACAGAAGATTTTATTTCTCTTATTTCTTTAGTAACAATTAGTTTTGTGGTGAAACCTTCCTGCATATTTTACTGCCCTTTTTGGTTACACAAGCAATGATTCATAAATAAATGTTTAACTCCACTAGAGTTAATGCAGTATTTGCACATGGATTATAATGTGTTGTTTGAAAAATTAATACACAGTGGATTATAATGTATTGTTTGAAAAATTTAATACATAGCTCTACTGTGTTCTGGGTATCAGTTTGAAATTGGATGCTGCAAGACCTGTTGTAGTCACTACCTCAAAATCTCAACAGCTAGGAAGCGTTATTTGCATTAAACCACGACATCAACTCGGTATTGGAGCATGATTCTGGAATTAAAGTTCCTGTAAAACTAATGTGCCTGTCTGTGCCTTCTCAAAGCTCACCCTGGAGAAGAATGGAGGGGGGGGAACCCCAAACAACTTAATGCCATGGTACTTGCTCAAAGGAAACTGGATCTCAGACCCTTCTTTGAAGGTCCATGCACAATGGTGCCAATGTCTTAAGAAAAGCCTTTATCTGCAGTTGTTTTGGAGCTTACACTAATGAAGGGCAGAAAAATGGGCATCATATCAAAGCCAGTATTGACGATGGGTCAACAGCAGACGCTTAGACAAGAATATATGAGAAGTGCTGCTGGAGTATCACTGTATGCTTCCTTAGCATTCTGTCTTTCAGCGATTTCATGGTCTAGGAGCTCCTGAGTTAGAAATTGCATCTTTGAATATGGAGTTTGTCATGGATTTTCTTCCCTTAGTTTGTCCAGCTACATGAACTTTTAAGCTTAATTATGTTTTGTGAAGATATAATGTTTTTTGTTTGGTGTTTTTTTTTTGCTTTGAAGCTGTCTTTTTATGCTTTTTCCTGAATGTCTCCTACTCTTAGAGCAACCAGAAGTTGTTCCATATTTACTTTTCCTCTGTCACTTGTGATCTTGTGGAGGTCTGTCCTCTGCTACTTTCATCTGCCTTTTTCTTGCCTCTATTTAGATGCTACTCATACAGAAGCTGTGCTGTATTTGCCCCACGTTGCCATTTTCTGTATCTCTAGACCTGCTGTATTGGTAGATGAAAACAAACCACAAGTGCCCACAGAATTGACTTGATACAGGATGTGTGACGGAATTACTTTGTGATGAATTTTTCACTTTTGTTCTGCATGTTTCTCCTAATAGTCTGTATCTTTCAGTTTTATTTTCTTGTCAGCTCAGTGTCAAGAAGCTGTTGCTGTCATAGGCAGCTCTGTTGTAACCCAAAGTTCACGTCCTAGAGTGCTGGTAGTCAGCTCCAGGTCTGTCGCTATGTATCTAAATTTAAGATCCCTTATCTGTGGACTCTTTTGACCCTCATCTGACTTTCAGAGAGAGGTAAAAGTCTCTGCCTTGTTCAGCAGGAAATAAGAGTTGCTATGAGACCAGGATTCAGTGTTAGGAAGCCTTGCTACTTTGCTGTAAGAAAGGACTGGCTAGTTAAGAACATCTGGTCTTTGCATATTTCTTCTTCCCCATCTGTCTTAAGTTTTAAGGAAAAGTAGTATTTGGAAATAGATTAATTGCTTAAGAATAGACCAAATGAAGTAACAGACTAAAGGAAGAACAGTATTAAACTTGGGATTTTGTATTTGTGATGTTTTCCCTCAGTAAGTGTTCACTCATTTACTTTTTTCCTTTATAATTAGCTATGTATTCTTCAAACAAAACTTTAGCAACTGCATATCATTTGAGCACTTCACAGTCGTCTGGAGCATGCAGTAAGATTCAGAGTATTGTGGCAGAGAAACTAGCAAACTTTATCTAAATTGCACCAGGATTAATGAGCTGTTGAGAATACTCTTTGAACTTGGCTAGTGCTTTCTGGCTTAGTGCTGTATAGGTTCTGCACTTTGTTGACATGAGAAATAAAGATTCCTAAGAGTTGTGCTTGTTTTGCCCCCTTTGCTGGTAGGCCACTGACTATACTGTTACTTGCTCTCTTTTGTCGGTAGAGTATGTTCTGTCCTGCATGACTGTTTCTACGTAAGGCTCTCCAGAAAGCTCTGGAAGAGTGACCCACAGTTTTAGACGAAACCCTTGCAGGGGCTTGCTTGTGACTTGGGTGTTTCTCTGCTCTAGTGGTCAGTTGGTGACCATGCTAGTGCCTTTTCTTATAAAGCATATCTCTCTGAACTTGGATCATTTGGGAAATAATGAGGGATACCACTCAAATATAATACTACATTTTTTTTGTCTAGTCTAATTACTTTCTAATATAAGCTTGTTGAATAGCAAGCAGAATATGTGATTTTTTGCATAGCTTCCCTATTATGTTAAAACTAAATCATGGCCACTCCCTTCCATCTCAACTGCCATCTCACACAAGGGAGTATAAACACCTAATTTTAAACATGACTCATTTTGATGATTGTACAAGTGTGCTAGGTGATTATTTTTGAAGAGAAAATTGCTGTGACATCCCTAAACCAAACTTAAATAGGGAGTAACCTGGATGGTTAGTTTAAATCTTCTAAGTATGCAACTATCTATACTTGTCCATCATACCCAGTCTTGCTATAAGTGGAGGACAGGTGAAGTGAGGGATTGTTACTGCTTTGCACACGAGGGAAAAAATAACAGATTTCTTCCAGTAGCAACCTTTTTATTTACTGCTAATTAAAACAAAGCACATCAAAAAAATTGCCGTAAGTGCGTTAGAAACAGGAATCTCTTACTGATACGAGAAGGACACGGTCATATTGTAAGCTACTTTGAGGCCTTAGCAGACATTAATAGTTAGCTTATGCTTGATACACTTTTAAAATATTTCTTTGTGATAGGTGCTACAAAAACTGGTTCTGGAACCATGTTGTAAAAAGTGTGATGGTAGACAGAGTGAAAGCTTAAAGTATAGATCTGTTCTTGAAAACTTTTTTTTTTAACTGTATCAGCTTCTAGGTGCAAAATCAGTACATAATTTTTATTCTACAGATTTATATGTATTTATACTACACATGTGCATGCATTTGTGATTAAGAAACACAAAAGGAATTAGTGAAGATCATACTGGTGAGCATGTCTTTTTCTATCTTAGGGCAGAAACATCCTTTCAGTAAGGTATACCAAGGGTTTGCGTGCTGTAGAAACCACAATAGGAATTGTGGCTAGCCACTAGCATTTATCTTGTTTTTGTTTAGCAGTATATTATGTAAAGCAAGTTAGAAGAAGTGGATACTTAGCAGCAAAAGAGGGAAAATCATCATGCTTAATTACTTTGAAGTGCCAGAACTTAATGTGCAAGACTTCTTTTCAGCAAGGTGAGGAGCATGGAAATAAATCTGTCCCTGGAGATCAGCAGATAAGTTTATCTGTGATTTCCTGACCGTAGTTGGTTTGATTCTTCAGTACTGTCCCCTAGAAGCTAATTCATTGGGACTGGCTAGATTAGACAGACATCAGTGAAGGCTTGAATTTCTTTCCCAATGTATTCAAAGAAATCTATATTCTGGGTTAAACTTTCTTTTCAGCATTTTTACATGTAAAATCGTCCACAGTATTTGCCGTGAACATGAATGCTACTAGGAAACTTTTCAGTCTTTAATTTCTAAAATGTTTGTCATGTTAATGCTCATGCACAGAAACCTGAAAGCGAAACTTCCCGGGGACTTGAATTGCACAGAACAAACTGAACAAAATCAGTGTATTGAGAATATTGCTAGTTTCTCAAGTACACGATAGCCCCTTCCTTCTCCAAAACCTGGAATTTGGTGTTTGACCAGAGAAAGGGGACCTTGTTTTTGTTACATGCAGGTAAAGTAATCTCTTGGTGCATTATGTAACAACTTTTAATTGGAAGATGGGGATTTTGCCATGGAGATAATGAGACACTTTGTATCTAATGTGCAATTTTTTGTTGTTGTTGTTTTGTTTAGTGGGAGACTTTGATAAGATCTGGCGTGAGCACTGTGAGGATGAGGAAACTCTGTGTGAATATGCTGTGGCAATGAAAAACCTTGCAGATAATCACTGGGCAAAAACTTGTGAAGGGGAAGGCCGAATTGAATGGTGTTGCAGGTAAATCTTAATGTATTTGAAAGATGCAATTGCCCACTTCTACTTGTACTTATTTTATAATACGAGGCTTAAGTGTTTTTTCCTTTTTTTTGCCAATTTTTAAGATTTGTTCTATAACATGTTAATGATTTATTGCTTCCTAAAACAAATACCTTCTTACTGTTCCAACTTTCTAGGGAAATAGCTTATGAAGTGTTTTCTTATGAGGTGACCCTTTTTTAAAGTATCTTCAACAAACACCTTTCCTCCCACACCTCATACTGAAGCTGTTTACAAGTAAACACATAAAGTAATTTTCCATACATTTGGACCTGAACTAAGCAAATGCAGTGAGTATAGCTGAAGTTTAATTTTCAGGGCTTTGGTTTGATTTGTGTCTATAATAGTGTTTGATCTCTAAATGTAAATCTCTGGTGCTTAATTGTCAAATCTTAACCTCCTGCAACAGACTTTAACCTCTGTGAAACTTGTTTTAAATAAGTTATAAACAAGTTTAAAATCTATAGGAATTTTCATCTAATTTTTGTTGGGTTATCCCAATTGGAAAGTCCCAGTTGGAAAGTGAGTTCAGCTGAACTATTTTAATCCTTGAGGAAAATAAAATCCTAAAAGAGGAGAAATGTTGGTCACTCGGGATTCCTGCGTACAGTTGGTATCCAAGGCATACCATGGAATCTGTGCAGCAGAATAAAACAAAATATTGTTGAAATCTAACTGGGAAGAGAATTTATCAATGGTCATGCCTTTGGGAATGATTTTCTGATTACTGAGAACAGTAATCTTGTGTGCCAGCCTGTAGGTCCTGCAGGTGAGTGTTGCAAAGTGCTGAGCAGAAGGCAGCAAAGAACAGCAGATGTGGTATTGTTAAATTTAAATCCATTACATGGGTCCTTTGAGCCCATAAAACAGAAAAACAGAGGAGGGAATGACTCTGAAACAGTTGATCTAGAGTACATCTTGGTGGCAACTTGAGCTGTTCTGTGGCTTCTGGAAATGGAACAAGTAATAACAAGCTGATTTCCTTTTTCCCTACCATAGACTCTTAAATATTTGAAAACCATTCCTTTACATATCAATCTTTTATCCTTTAGCTTAAAAAAAAACCAACCACAAAACACATAGTTAAGTGTTTATTTATAGAGCCTTTTCTGGACATGTTTTGTGTATCCTTATCCCAGTTACAAGAGAGGTGAGTCAGTTGTAAAGATCTATGCCCAAAAATGGACACAGTGTTCCAATGGCCTTGTCAGGGACAAATAAATTAAAGAAATATTATTGAGGTTGTAGTAAACCCCTGTTTATGCTGTTGACCTTGTTTGGTGGGTTTTCTGTGTTTTCTTGTTTGGGTTTTTTGTAATTGGTGTGGCATTGATTTATGCTCACTTGTGATCCCCCCAGCTACCTGCTTCTTTTTTACGGGCTTCCTCAGTTGCTAGTTGTTTTCTTGTATTTGTGTTATTCATTACTTCTGTGGAAATGCTGATATTTGTATTTTTCTTTACTAAATTACACTCTCTTGAATCATATTGAATGCTAATACTGCGATTTCTTGCAGCATCTTCCCCCCCTTCCCCAGCTTGGCGTTATTGGCAGATCAGTTAAGGGCAGTACTGACTGTTCCACTGTTCAGGTTATCTGTAAAAAAACTAATTGTACTGGACCCAGGGCAGATTCCCATGGACCATTGCTTGATATCTTCTTACAATTTGATTGTCAACTAATATGCGAAACTTTTTTTCAACAGAGCTGTGTGCACTTACTTTAATTTCAGCTAAACAGTATTCCCTTAGCTTTTGGCAAGCTTGTCTGTTACTCTGTAGGACAGGATAATGTTCCTTGTGGACAGAGGAGGAACACTTGATGGCCTGTGTATTGAAGGTTTTTAGTTTTGGCCATGTGTCTCACTTGATTTCTGTTTGTAGTTCCTACAAGATTTACAAAGTAAACATTTAAGTAAGTGTCCAGTTTGGGCCTTGCAGCATGAACTCATATTAAGAAGAGAATCCACCTGGTAAGAGGCACTAAAATGCTCTGTCTCAGTATAAAGCTTCAATTAAAGCACGTACCTATTCAGTTTGCAAAGTCAAGGGGTCGGGAGTTTTACATCAGTAGAAAAAGAGGGGTACTTTTAAATTCTCTGTGTCTTGGATTGAACTGAGGCCTGGATGGCTAGATACCAGAACCTACCAGATTGACTTTGTGTTGTGCAGTTTTTTGTTCGTTGTGAAAGGGCCAAGAGGTGTGCCAGACAGATGGCAGGTCCCGTTGTTGTTACTCCTCCTTGTGTCTGGTGCATAATTGCATGCAAGAGAACTTGACTTGCATGAGACTTCAGTGAAAGCTTTTGCTCAATGCTTTAACTGTGTCACCATGACAGCAGGAAGGTAGCTGATGCATTAGATGAAGTTTAATTTGGGAGTGGAATGCTGAAAATAGTTTGGAACCACTGGTGTATCCCTGCTGAAGAAAGGATAGTCTGAGCTCTTTTGTTTTAATTTGAAGGAAGATCTTTTCAGAGATCTGAAACTGAGAAGTGGTTTTTTCTACTAGTTAAAAAAAAAAAAACCAAACACTTTTTTTCTTACCTTCACTTTCCTTGTATTCTCTTAGAAACTAGCACCTGATAAAGTAAATCAGAGAATGCAGAATAATCACTAGAGAAGCCATGTGTACTTCTTGGGATCAAGAATAACAATTTTCTTGCAGCGTTCTCCTTTCAAAAGCTTTTCTAGCTATTTAGTTGAAGACAGTGGAAAAATGCTTATTCTGACGTTAATTCTTAAACCAGATGGCATAAAACTTATTATTTTACTTCTTCATTAGTTGTCGATTTAAACAAGCACATATCCACACTTCAGAAACTATAAAAGATAGAAAGCAGTACCTGATAGACTGTGCTGATGACCATATGCTGCATTGTATAGGACCAGTTCTATTTATTGTTTCAGGGCAACATTATACAACTGTTAATTGGGGAGAGGGGTGGGGGGGAAGAGGGATTAAAAAGTTATCCCCTTCCAGGTGCAGGTTAATGATCCCCTGAGTGGTGTTGTAAAAAGCCTGGGCAACACTCAACTGTCCTTCCCTTCCTTTCTTTTTACATCTTTAGAAAACTGAGTATGGAGTAGCAAATGGTATTTGGAAATTAACACTTCTGTTTCTCTTTCATTTATATTACAACATAAAACTTAAACCTTAAACCAAAATAGGGTAGGATGATGTTTACCCTGAATAATTGTCCTAACAATTTTTGCTGGCATAGGTAGGCTGGTGAACCTTTGTATGGACATGAATGCCAGCCTGTTCTGGTTCTAGTTAGAACAAAATAAGCTAGACCAGCAGGTTTGCTTCTTTCTGTTGCTTTTGCATCAGTGTTAAGACTTGTGTTGACTTGGCTATTTTTTTTAAATAACAAAACCCAAAATCTGCACTTCTATCATGACAAAACAGTATTTAGACCTGCATTTTTTTAAGAAGTCTTTTGACTGTTTCATGACCAAACTGAAGAAATATGATCTTGATGAAGTTAAATGTCAGGGGAGAGCAGAACTGTTTGGAAAAACTTGCAAAGAATAGATGTTAGAAGCTTATCTTAAAAATGTGATTTACTGACAAGGACTCAGTGTCTGCCCCTGCATCCATTACTAACTGATATTTTCATTAGTAACCTGTTAGAATAAAATCTGTTTCTTAAATTTGCAAATGAGACCAAACAGAAAAGAATTGTCACTCTGAGAGCAGGATTAAAATTAACAGTGGCGTTAACTATACTAAATATTATTGACTGTACAAATACAGGCCAGGGAATAATTGGTTGTGTCAGGCTTTTAGAAAAGCATTTGGATTCTGTAGCAGGCCACAAGCTGAATATGAAACAGTCATGGGATGCTTTTGCAATAAAGGCAAATATCATACTGGAGTGTGTTAATTAGATTGTCCACAAGATATGTAAAGTACTCCTCTGACTTTATTTAGCATTGCTCTTAGCCAAAATACCACCTTGGCCACTGCATTTAAAAAATAAGAAACAGCTCAACTCCAAGAAAGACAGATAAATGATCAAAAATCTTCTAATTTTTTCCACAAACCCCTTGGTTTTTTTCTAGAAACTGGAGCTGTCTAGTCAAAAGAAGAGAACGCTAAGTAATCTCTTGCAGGATCTTTGAGAATAACAGGTCTCTGCTAGAACTGGAAAGCTGATCCTGTTTGGGTGTGGAAGATTGAATGAATGTTTGAAGTCCCTTCAACACTGTTTTGCAGCTTTTTTGATGAATGCAGATAGTTGAGCGATTCACTTTCAGGAGGATGGAATTAAGAGGGAATTGGCGTAAACAGGAGGTGGGAAATAATTTAAAACAGAAAAAAGACTTAATGTTCATTGTTTGTGTTTGTATGACAGTCTTCATTTTTGCTCTTAAGTACTACTTTATTCTGACAAAACCCTATCTGTTGAACACTAAAGCTAATTAGAGCAGTGATCATATGATAACTGCTGGTTATTTTTAAGTTCTTGGAATCCTCTGGTAATGAAGGATATTGACTCCAGAAGCCAGCTTGGGGTAGAGGGGTGGACACAACACCAGGGAAACATCTGATTACAGACCTAATTCCATTTCTCAAAAGGAAAATGTCTCAAAACCCTATATGTTTGGGTTTTGTTTTGGTTTTTTTAAAAGCAAAGACATGAACTGGACACTTCACCTGTCTCTCTGCCAGCAAACTTAAACAGTTTAGACCTGAAATGTTTATTTTGCTGTTTGTGTAAACTGTAGCAAGTGTTGGCTCAGGTAGCATTTACATTGCACAATTCTTCACAAACAAGTATGTTAATTGTAGAGCTAATATTGTATCATCAAAGACTGAATGCTTAAATGTCAGTTACAAATGGAGCCATGTCAGTTCTCAGAATTATAAAATAGCTTCCTTAATTTTATTTTTCTTGTAGATAATTAAGAGATGCTCTGTTCATTACTTGAGACAGTTGTTAAATATAGAGTCTTATATAACTGCATACTCAAAACCACAGCGTGATCGATGACGGCTTTTAATGGTGGTGAAGTTAAACATGGTGCTACATCAACAAGTTACAATGGGGTAAACTACAGAGTGCCTTACTTCTGGTTAGGTACTGTGCTGTGACTGCCCATCTGCTTACTGTTACCCCACGGTAAGTGTGAGGTCTGCTTCCACGAGGGGAGTACATAGACAGCTCCTCTTGAGACCTTGGGAGCCAAAAGGGCAACATGTAGTGATCCTGCCAGAATCATTGTGACTTCAGAAAGGCGTAAAATGGAGATAACCCTCAGTGGTTATGAAGTGCAGTGTTGCCTGGGGTTTTTTTGTTTGGATGGGTGGATTTGTTTGGTTTGGGGTTTTTTTTGTTTTGTTTTTTTTTTGCTTCCTTGTGGTACTGTACAGGTATGCAGACTGAGATCTGAACGTCAAGAATTTTATGCAGTCTTGGGCCTTCCTGTGGCTCTGGCCCCTCTGTCCACCAGCGAAAACCCAGGAATAGAAGATGATTCTCCTCATGGTTGACTTTGATACTGTCTTGTTGTGCAGACAAGGAAGGTCAGTTAAGAAGAATATAGAATTATGAGAACTCAGTTGACATGATAGACAGGGGTACAAGTATGGAAAAAATAGTGATTTGCACCAGTACAAAGAATGAGGAAGAAATGGCTTCTCAGTGACAAGAGAAACTTAGACTACACTTTACAAGTAGGTGGCTCATTAAGTGTTAAACTGGGCAACATACCAGCTTCTAGTGAGTTAGAAGGTTGATAACATCAATAGTTGAGGAGAAAATACATTCTCCCAAGGTTGTGAACTTTTTGACGTGTTCTGACTTACATGTCAGGGTCAATGGCAGTGCAACACTATTTAAACTGCCATTGATTCTGGATGTTTTAAGAGATGTAATGAGAAAAAAGTAAAAATAAAGAGACTGCAAGATGCTAACGAAGTAATAAGGTAGCTGATAAACAGTGAGGAAAAAGATATTTCTTTCTGAGTTTCATTTCTTTGACTAAATGACACACAGACATAACTAAATAGTTCTAAATTGATCATATGCTTATAAACAAATAATCCAATGTAGTGTAAAATACACTTTTATTAGCATACCAGCAATAATTCAAGTGTTTTTCTAGGGTTCTCTTTTGTTTACTGATGTTTTTAATCTTTTTCCTGCTAAGTTAAATGACTGGCTCCCTTTACTTTAACGTTGTTAATTTTAGAATTGTTGTCTTTCTACACATGCAATCTCTAATGGGTGGAGTTGGTGTGGTTTCACAGTCTATATATCTGGCAGTATTGCAGCCTGGACTGCTATTCATGCTTCTGCATGTGATCTTGCTCCATACTGTTAAGATGTGGATTTTATTTCTTTATTCCACCTAGCTTCTCTTTGGTCTGAAAATAGCTTTGGTTACTGAGGAATTGTTTTCTGCTCTAAGGGTACTGTCTGCATTTTAGACTTTTTATATTTAGTGCAAGAATGCCTAGGGCCTGCTTGAGCAAGTAAAACTTGCTTGTGCTTTCAGTTTTAAACAAGGTCAGTTTTGATCTTGAGTCCTATAAGCATGTCGGCATAGAAGTGGGTCCAGAATAACTTATTTTTTCCCTCTCATGGCAAGAATTAGTAACCTGGACATAACGTGCTACTGTAATTATACATTTACTGACTCAAAGTGGTCATTTCCTACCACCTTGGAGTACAGCAACTTTTATCTGTACCTGTTTGATTGTGTATGTTTCCCTTTAAGAAACTCCAATAACTTTTTTTTTTTCCCTTCACATCTTACATGGTGGAGAGGCTGAATATATTTGGTGCCTATAATATCACCAACACTTAGATAAGGCCTTTGTATTCCAAGTCCTTGTCTCTATTTGTGATTTAAATGCAGCATTATACCAACATGTCCTTTCCTGAATCTGTGATGTGAAATACAATGTTATCTTAGTCCTGCTTTGGATAAGGTGTTATTAAACTACACTTGAATTTATGTTTTCTGGAATGTTTCTTTCAAATGTCTGCAGCTTTGTTAGAGGAAAATTGAGTGAATTTCAAGAAAGCATCATAAAAATGGGTTGTTATGAAAACATCATTCAAACAAGTACTATTTCTGTAAAACTTTCCGTGCAAATACTTGGCTGGCACATCTAATTAAAAATACTGCTTTGTGCAGGGTGAGTCAGGCTTTTTAATTTCACAGCAAAAATTGTTTCTAATTCTAGTTCTATTTTGTGGATAAAATTCAGTTATTCTTGATCATAATGTTTGCTTCTCATACACTAATACTGACTACTGGTTGAAGTATGCAGGTGCAATTTAACTTTTTTGATGATATTCATTCCTTTAAACTGGTTAACATTTCTCTTCAAGTATGACCAGATTATTTTGTTCTGGTTCCTATTAGCAAAATAATTAAGTATGGGGGAAAAAGCCTTCCACAATAGTACAGCTACTGCAATTATCTGCTACTTAAAAACTAAAAACACCCCAGGCAAACTCAATTAAAATTAAAACATGGTGTATGTAAGCCCATAAGCTTGGACTATGCTTCTTTTCCCTCACATTACGTGCCTTGCAAGACACAGATGTTTCAGAAGCCCCTGCATTTATGGGGAGCTAGTTAGTAACTTTGCACCTTAGTGGAGGACTGTGGTGCTCAGGTGACAGCTGAAGTTTACCCTCTGGTGATGTTCTGACAAGACTTCTGCTGTCTTGCTCTGAAAGTCTATCCAGATAAAACTATTTTGAATCTGTTTACTCGAATGTGACTTATGGCCTAATTTTTGGAAATAAAACACCACTCAACCTCAAGTGTGTCTTTGGGTGTATTGCATCTTTCCTAAAGCTGATTTACCAAAGTTGCAGTAAAACCCAGATTTGTTTAAAAGCTGACAGCACTTGTCTCTTTTAAACCTCTGTCTTGTGTTTTATCTATAGTAATGACCAAAAATAGCATTCTGTTTTTCTGGGGAATATTTTCTTTTTGTCTTTTCAGTGTATGCCGAGAATATTTTCAGAATGGTGGGAAAAGAAAAGCACTTGAGAAAGATGAAAAAAGAGCACTTCTTGCTTCTAAGACCACTCCAGCTTTAAACATTCCCCAGGCTCCCAAGATTGAAGATCCCTTGCCAAACTTTGGCTTGACGAATCATGAAGCTATAACAGAAGAGTAAGTTTTACTTGTTTTTGAGACTTCTTTTTGCCCCTTTGTGTGATAAGGTTTACCTGGACATTTTTTCTCCATAATGTATTAGATCAGTCTGATGTATTTTTAATAGTTAAGAAAGGGCATTTTCATGTGAATATATACATGTTTCAAGAAGTATTTATGTTGTAGTATATTTTGGTAGATGCCATAAAAAAGTTGCTTGAGAATGACAACTTGGTCATCTGCACTTAAGTGTTAGAGCAATTTCACTTTTGTATGTCATTGGTGTACAATGTAATTTATATTAAACCTTGAGGTGAAATAAGGGAGACGTTAATTAAGTTAGAATCTAATGGCTGTTCAGCACTGTTGAAAATTCAATTGCTTATGTAAGTACTAAGTGCCAAATGTAAATATCAGAGTACTTAAAACTTTCTCTTCATAAATAATTGCAGAGAAACTCTTGATTCCAATTATACACTTCAAAAGCAATTTTGAATTATAACCCTTAATTTTAAATGTGCTAGCTTTCTGATGACTGGCTCTGCAGAAGTTGTAGTATCCTTGAGGTATTTTCCTAACAACAGTTTTAATTTTGTTTTTGACCTTCACTTGAGTAAGAATGTTGTTTTTGGCATTCAGGAGTAGCTTTATTATTTCAGTTACAGTCCCACCCTCCTTTTTTTCCTAAATAACATGGGTCATGTTTGTGGCTATTCCATGTGTGATGGAAAGAATTTAATATTTTGCAAGTATAATGGAATAATGAATGCATAAGCATATTATCGTTAAATGTTACACTTACAACTTGCTTCATATTCTTTATAGACCAGTTCTTACAACTGTCTGCAATTGTGTTTGTTCTGTTGTGTGAAGAGCTTTTTCTCAATATCGTAGCATGTCTTGTGTGATCAGCACTTAAGTTAGATACAGTATTAGTTAGGAAAGGAACAAGCATGTTACTAATGTTATTAGCAGATGTGTCTTTTGTGGCTTCTCATGTTTGTAAAGTAACTTGCAAAGGGCATAAAGATTCCAAATACCTATGTAGTTGAATAGTTACATGCAAACCAAAAACATTTTCCCTGCTGTTGTCCTATTATGACAAGAGAAAACAGATGCTTCCAAAATGAAAGTAGTGGCTTCTCACAAGCTGACTTCCCCCAGACTCCTCTTTTTAGTGCTCATTTTGCTAAGGCAGCCTCAAAATGAATACGTGTTCTTAATGAGAACTGCCAGGCACTTTCGCACAAAGAGCTGATGAGTTACTAATACCTTATAACATCTCAATAATGCTGGCATTTGCTAACACATAATTTTAGCATTACTATAAATAGGAGTTTGCTGGTACTTGTTTATTTAAATCAATAGGTTTGATGATCATACACTACTTAAAACTGATTTGTCTTCCAGTGGGAGGCCTTGTCATGGTAAAGCATTAGCTCCCTCTTTGCATGTGCTCCGTCTTCATACTTCGTACTGTTTATAGTGGCTGTTGCAGAGCTAACTTCACATGAGTTTCTTCTTGCTACGAGTAGTCTGTAGCCTTACCTTTTGTTCTGACTACTGTGTATAGAAAGTAGTTAATAGGGAAGTTTGTATTAAATAATTTTTAAAGTACTTGTTAATATGGTGAGTGATGGTGATTTTTATCTTCACTCTCAAAACTTTAAAAATACATACATCCATAAAGGCATACCAGGCAAAGGCAAGAGTCATAATATTTACCTGAGTAAGTAACAAATTATAGTAAGGTTTTTAGTAGCTGTACAGACCTTAAAGCAACAAGGCATAGCTGTTCTAAGTTGCTACCCAGAGAAATCAAAATTCAGTTTCTTCCTCTATGCATTATAAAAGAAATTACAGTTTATCAGAATGAAAATGGATTGCATATTACACAAAGCATACTTTCCTCCTGAAATGCTTTTCTACCATGTCTACACTGATCAATTAGTGAAGTCTGAATCTTGGTGAGGTCTTGGTACGAGGGGTGTGGGGGAACCTACACACACACACACGCACATATTTGTTCAAATACAGTCACTCCATTCTGGTCATGTAATGCTACAAGTAAGAGTTGTGGGGTTGTCTATAGGTACGGCTAAGCCTGTGACTTTTTGTTTTACTCTAGTAAGTGTAAGGACAATAATTTTGTTCCTCCCATATATAATCCTCTCTTGAGTAGTATTAAAAACAGGTTGCTTGTGTAGGAGCTCTTTCTGAGCTTACCTTTATTGGCATGCCATCATAGAGAGACTGTACTTTACTTGGTAAGGAGCAAAGCTAGCTCAGGAATAAAAAGTTCCACAGGTAGTAAAAAAGATGCTGGGAGATGTGGAGAGAAGTAGGAAGCACTCAGCCAGCTCTTAAAGGTGATGGTAGAAAACATCATAGGAACCAGAAGTGCAAAGTTTAGCGCAACTCAGTCACTCAGCTATTTTGATGAACCCATTTCCAGTTGCTCATGTTGCCCACCTCTCTGCCAGATTAAAATTGGTGAGTCTCACAGAAATAACTAATGTGACCAGTCCTTTTTTACTTTGATCTATATGAAAAGTGTTGTATTGTCCACAGTACTTCCTTGCATCCCAGAATGAGTTCTTATGTCTCTAACATTATAACTGCCCCTGTTGTGAAGCTGGACATCAAAGTGGCTCAGTCTTGCAAGATTAAAGTGGCTGTTATCTACTGTTTAACAGCTCCTCCCTTCAATAAATTAGTCCCCTCTTTGTTCTCTTTCTGAGTATTGTTTCTCTTCTTTTTCCATCAAATTAAGCAGTTCTGCTTTTGGTCCTCAATGATAAAAATCACAACTTTTTTGGTATGGATTCTTCTCAGGTGCTCCTTTGACTGTCTCTTATGGTACAACCTATCATTCCTTCTTTCATATGTATCTCAGCAAGCTAGACCTTCCCATTGGATATCTTTATGTGTGGATGTTATGGAAGATTTGAGGTATACCAGTGTTGCCACTCAGACCCAGATTTATATCTCTTCTGACAGCAGCATAAGGCTTCAGAATTTTTTTTCCCCTCTCATCCTTAATAAATAATAATTTAAAACTGTAAACTAGGAGATCAGGACTTGAAGTGATTAATTTCAGAAAGGTATGACCAGAAGGAAAGTCACTTTAACTGCTCTATTTCTATTTACTTCCAAGAGAAAATGTCACTTACCTGTACAGCACATATTATTCAACTAGGTGCATTTTTTAAGGGGGCTAATAATCAAGAACTGCAGTCCATTTAATAAAGTTCTTGAAATGAACAAGTGTGGGATATATTTAAAATGCACTCATTTCCCAGGCTATGTATACTTCTTTACCAGTTCCTGATCTTTAACTATTCACATTTTGTTTTTCTACCTGTACACTAATGCATTGGAGAACTGTAGATCCAAGATGTGCTTGGAGATTACCTACAGTAGCAAAGTACTTCCCTTGCTTTTAATGTTGCCTTGACTGAAAATCATTAGGAAACAGGAGGTTGAAGGGTGATTATCAATTAATTCAGCAAGACTACGCTTCTAACAAGGTCACTGGCTCACTGGATCAGTGGTTGTCACCTAGATAAGTTATATCCTTTAATGAGGAATCTGATTTAAGAGTTACAGTGCTGAAAAAGTAGGTATCTGAACCAGTGGTCTTCAGACCATTTGAATCGATGGTCTGTGTTCTCTATATATGTTCAGTGACCGAATCTAAGTGCTTCTGAAGACCTTCAAAATGATTTCAAGCACCTAACTGATAACTGGGAGCCTGAGAATTGCTACTAAGTGACTCATTGTACCTGTGTTCTGAGAGGCAGCAAAACCTGACAAGCAACAGGAAGTCAAGACGCAAGTGAGCATCTGAATCTCTGCTACTTTTAAGGTTTCAAAGTACATTTGCATTGAACTTAGACTACAAGGTTCCTTGGATGTGACACACCTATCAGAGTGAATTTGCCCTGTATCAAATGCCTTAGATCTGTTGTCCATTACTGCAGAAGAGAGTTTCTGGCTTCTGGTCAGCTAGGAATCTAGAGTTGTAGCTTTCTAGAAGTGTGCCCTTTCACCCTGTCAAAAATAACACTGCAGCCAAGAATGCAGGCTTTGTAAGAGAGGAAGACAGAATACATCACAGTGATTTTTTTTTTTTTTTTTTTTTTTTTTTTTTTTTTTTCCTCTCCACTCTACCATAGGTGAAATGGGCTCTCCTGGAGATTAGAGGGTTCTGGGTTGTGCTGCTTAATTTTAATCTGTACAAGTATTTCACGGAACACTTTAAATGGAAAATGTTAAGATCTCTAGAGGCAGTTTTCTCTGCACTACAGTCACATTCCCTCTTGTGTTTCCTGTGGTCCCATGTGTCTTCTATTGCTGTTACCAGACACATGTTTTTGTGTTTGAGTGAGAGAGAATCTGCCATTAGTGTCTCCATTTGCTAGACAAAAGAGATGTGCTGGTCTGAGAAACCTCATACTAGCCTTGCGTGGAAAAAGACACTACTTGACTTCAGCCTGTGTTTGTGATTTATAGCCACTAGGATCTGAATGGTCACTCTGCACTATTTCAATTCCTGTTGTACAGATTACGTTGTGATCGTCTTCATTCTGAAATAACACTCAGTACTGACTGACTTACAGGACAGCCTGGTAATGTGTGCGGTTTTAACTTAAAGATAATTGTTGCACTATTTGCCTTGGTGATGCTGGTATTTTGATATAAGTATCCCCTGGATATCTTCTAATCCATGTAGAAGCAAAATCCTTAAACTTGGCATTATTATTCTGCCAAATGCAACAAGAAATTTCCTCTTGCTTCTCCAGCATCCTCTCTGTGGTAGATCACTGGGAGTTTAGGAGGAGCACAGAGAGCCCGGATCTCTTTATTGCTGCTTAAAGATATTTTTTTCCTGCAGTATTTCTTACTGCTTTGTTGTTGCTATAAGCACAACCATGGCTTTGTTGGACTCCGTTCGCCCTGCAGATCTGTTTCTGAAAGTTTTTGCAGTTATCTGTCTCTCTAGGGCTGAATCTTTCCCAGAAAGATGACAAGCAATATTTTGGAGATGCCAGTTGGAATTGGCTACAGAAACTTGAAGCAAAAAGCAACATTTGCTTGCTGGAAATTTATCATTCTCCTCCCTGTGAATTCCCTGTGAAAGCTATGAGTTCACATTTTTTTGCCTCTATTAATGGATTTTGGGTGTTCTAAGATCTTAGAAGTCATGATGGAAATTTTTAGATGCATCCCCATAAATGGTCTAATAGAACAAGCACAAACTGTTGGGTGCTAGTGGTGCTGTGTATCTTTTTTATATCTTTGATATGTGGATGCACTCATCAAGTTGGTGTTTAAAGAACAGGTGGTGTAAAGTCTGTACTAGTGGACTTGAACAGAATTGTTTAACTCCAGCATTTACTGGTTTGTTGCAATTGCAAAGAAAGAATAAATAGCAGGGTCCTCCAAATTCAGAATGCAAGGAAAATAAACTAAAGAACAGTGTCTTTGATTGTAGGATGTATTCAACAGCTGAGTCCTTGATATTAGTGATAACTGAGTGCAACATTCAAATTCTTATTCATTTAAGAGGGACAGCTTATCAGGTTAGGCAAAATAAGTGCCAGGACAAGGCAAAACCTTTAAATGCGGACGAGATAACTGACTGCCAGTACTTCTGTACAGGTGCATTGATCTTATCTGATACTACGTTATATATACTGGTAACTGGCTTAGTCATGAAGAAAATGCTTATGGTTGCAAACTTGAAGACCACAAATGTTCCTCTAGGCATTGGTCTAGGAGACTATCCTTTGGAAGATAAGGATGCTTTCAGAGGCAAGGCTGCAGTCACTATCCTCAAAAGTTGCCAGGCATCTCTTTTTCTTTTTAAAACTATGTATTTAACTTAAAGAAGAGAGCAACGATGTCTTTAGCTTCATAAAAGCATTTCAGATTGGTTTTGCAGTTGCGTCACAGATGATGTTAGAGCTTCCCAAGAAAACGCAAATCTCATCTGCCAGCCTCTAGCATATCTTCTGCTGTGCTATAACAGGAGCTTCCACCAGACAGTAGAAGAATGTCCTCTCTTCGTTTCTTCGGCCTATCTTCTTTCTGATCTCCCACTCCTCCATTTAGGTTTTCTTTTTACCCCAGGAAGTTTTGGAATCTGGTTGAGAAGATGATTGGCCAGTTATTCAGTGTGAGGTTTGTTTGTTTCATTTTCTGTGATGTTTTGGGAGGGTATATATGCATCTCTGCAGCATTCTGGAACTAAAGTCTTAAAGTGTCCTCAGCAGTCTGTCAACCTCTTTCTATCACTCTAAGCAGTAAGTCATGATTTCTCAAGTTAATCCCCTCCTCCCCCTTTTTTTAATCATTCACCTTTTGTTGTTTGGTAGCATAGTTAAGTACTTAGCATTACAGCCATTGGCCTTCCTACCTATAATTTCACCTTGAATAGTAGGGTCATCATGCAGTGGCAGATAAGGAGATAGATTTTTGGCTTACTAAAATGTTCTCCAGAATTCTTATGGGATAAATCGTCGTTTTTGAGTACTTCAGGAGTACTCAGATTAGGACTCTCTTTCTTAAACCAGATGGCTATTTTTGACTATTTCTCATTAAGAAGCTTTTGGATATTCCAAAATAAAACTGATTGCATTGCATGAAATAGACTTTTTTTTCCCAAGTAGTTTTGAGGGAATACTTCATTTAATTTAGATGTTTAGAATAACTTCCGTACAACTCGAGCAGCCAGTTTTTAAGTTTGTGGCTCTGCATGGACTGATAAACTCTTTCACAGCATCCGTTGAAAATAGAATTGGAGTGAACCTCCAGCAGTCATCCATTTTTAAAAAATATTCGCTAACATAAAGCAAATAAAATGTTTTAAAATTTTTGCAGGGAATAACTAAATGCTTTCATTTTTAGATTTTTTTTTTTTTGCTCACCTTGGAATACCATTATGTGTTCTCTTGTCTTTATTAAACCAATTATGGCACTTCACATGCGCTTTAGAATGGGACTGACAAGTAGGTAGGTCATTGAGTGTTGCCAGTTTCTCTTTTTACACTCCTGAAATTTTAACTCTGGTGACTTGTGTGACTTCAACACCAATAAATACGACAAAAAGATAAGTGGGAAACACAAAGTAATAGAGAAAGCCTGTCTAGTGGACACACAAGTTGCCATTTTAGTTTCTTACAACAAGTACACAGGTTAATAGTATTACAGCTGCTCTGAATGTAACTCTTCCGCTTGAGGACCATCTGCTTTACTGATGGAGCTTGGTTCATTAGGTATCTCAGCAATTCAAGTAAGGCATTCACTTCTATTAGTCACTACTGTGGTGTTTTTTGAGAATTTTTTTGCGTTAGTTATCTGAAATTGTTACTCAGAATATAACTTCAAAAATGATGTTTGATAAAACTGAATTCTTGCTGCTTCTTAGATTGCTCCACTCCTTGGGGAAGATCAGATTACTTGATGTTGGTAGCTGCTTTAATCCATTTCTGAAGTTTGAAGAATTTCTGACGGTTGGCATAGATATTGTTCCAGCTGTTGAGGTATGTAATGTTTGCTAAATTTAATATAAATTTGATTCTCAGATATTTTAGAATGCTTCAAAATGACTGTAAAAAATGTTTAATACTTAAGTATGCATCCTAAATATCTGTACTTTAATAGGAACTGTGGCCCTCCTACTACATCCTTTCCCATGAACAGGCTCTAAACTGTAGTTGTGTTTTGCTTAAAAATCTGATTTTTTTTTCAAGAATTATGCCTTTATAATGCAGTTGTGTATCTTAACATTGGAAAATTTTAGTAGCCACCTTTAATGGCATTTCAGGTGAGTCCTTGCATCCTGAAAGGCATAAATAAAAATTGAGTAGGCTTACGCTTAGGCATGAACTTCTCAGAAGTTGCATTTGCTGACAGAAGGAAATGATCAGTGACTGTACTTGGTGAGTTTTTCTGGTGAGTTTTAGAAACCAGAAGTGCATTGTAAGGGGGCTTTTCTGTTTATTGCTAGAAATATTATTGAACTTCTGCAATTGTGAGGCCAAATTTATCAGCAGTTTTGGGGTATATTGCTTCATTTTCTCTAGGTGATAAAGTTTTCAAATGCATTAATTCTGCTGCAATCATGTGTTCTTTCTGTCTTTTGCTCTTTCGTCAGTCCTAATAGCATTTATCAACCAAGCAAAATGACAAAGTGGAATCCAAATGAAAAGATACAGAAAGGAATACATTTCTGACAGAAAACAGAAAAAACTTTGACCATACCCATCTTGACCACTTACAGTTTAAAATCAGGCTCTATTAAAATCAGTGGCCTAAGGTAACTCTCTTTAGAAGTGGAGAGGTGAGAAGTGTATGAGTACAATAATACACTTAACTTGAAAGTAATGTTCTCTTACTTGCTGCAGTGTGGTTTACATGCTAAATGCATGGTATTTTGTTGTGGTTACCAGGTTTAGTCCACTAATGCCTAATTTATATTTTTGCGTATATGCTTAGAGATAATGAAAGATACTCTTGAAAAAAATCTGAGTCTGATAAATTGCCTTTTAGTGTCATCTAAAACACAAAGAAACTTTGAGTGGACTCCACCTTGCCTAATTTGAAGAATAGGCATCATGATTGCCTTCTACCACTTAAGAGGCTGTAGGACTTCTGCATAGGGCTGTTGGGCATGACACAGGATGTAAAGGAGACACATGCCACTGAAGTGGCAGCCTGTGGCATCTAAAATGGTAATACATGGCAAGTAAATTTCCAGCTAAGATACATAGATCATGGGTGTCTACATCTGGGGTTCTAAGTTCCAATTACAGTCAGTGGAGATCTATTAAAAATAATCAGTGAAACCTAAACGTCTGCTGCTTCACGGTAGGTGAGCTGTGTTCTGACCTCGTGGGCTGTATTGACTCGCTCTCCAGTGACTATAATGGCAGCCTAGGCACCTGAAGTTATATGAGCTGAATCTAACCATTAATTTTGGGGTATGCCTAGTTAATATTTTGCTACCTAATCTATCATGCTGCTTTCATAAGAAAATTACTTTTGTTCTCATGAAAATCAGTTTAAATGTACAGTGACCAAAACCATTACTGGATGAGTCCCAGAAAGGTTACTTCTGTGGATGTAGTGGAGGAACATGAGTAATCCATGCCAGACACCAGGAGAGGGAGTAGTCAGGTAGCTGCAATTTCTGTGTACTAACCAGTTCTTCAGGCTCTCTCCCAGTACAAGGGAACGATAAGATAATTGATTTCTTGTCATCTGACAATAGTTAGTACCATAGCTTGATGATAGGGAAGTCCCTGGAGTGCTACTGTACAGACCAATGTAGTTGCTGTAAGGCCTGTCTTGGGCTCACCAGCTTCTCTTACTTCCATTCTTTTGGAGACTTTGATGCGTTCAGGGCACCTTGAAACCTAGCTAGCAAGCGTTCTTGGAGTGACATGGAGTAGAGCTTGTGCACTCAAACACATCTGCTAGAAGCAGCTTAGGCTTGTCTCCAAAAACAGAATTAATAAGCCCTGATGTATTCAAGTTGACTCTACTTTGAGCTGCATCAGCACCATAACCTCCTGAATAAATTTATCTTTAGGCCAGCAGTTGCCTGGGCTGACTTACGGTTTCAGAATAACAGCCAGAGTGTTCTTATGGTAGTTAATGTCATCTTCTGACCTGAAAAATTGATCTGACGACTTAGTGGTAGAAGCTGAAAATAGAAGAACTGGTAAAATCTTCTGATTTAGCAGATCTTTTAGGTAAGATACCAAAATACTTTTTGAAACACATTGAAGCATAGAGGCTTCTTAGGAAGTCAGTTTCTTGAATAAAGTTGAATAGAGGGTTAAATAATTCCTTCTTTAATAAAAATAGATTAATCCACTTTCTGCATATGGAAACGCTTTGGATATAGCCTAAGTAGTTGAGTAAAATACTTCGGCTGATTTGAGGAATAAGAAGGATGTAATTGTGAAAAAACTAGGAAAGGAACTGAAATGTTAGTTATATAATAAAAGAATTAATGTCTTCAAAATGTTTAGAATCTTTGTTTCATATAGAGAGAATGTAAACTGTAGAGATAAGAAAATGGAAATTTATTTCCATTAAAAGGTTTTGTGTTTTGAAGGGGAGGGGAACTGCACCAAGAAAAGATTAGTATTCTGTAGGCATTATTCACTCATTTTCAGTGTCTTTGGTGTAAGGTACACTGAGGGAAATGTGCAGTATTAGAAATGAGCAGGAGGGAAACTGAGACTGGGGTAAACAGAACAGGTTTCTTCTTGACCCAGTTTTTTTTGCTGGCTATTCCTTCAAACATTCTGCTTGTAACACAGATATTCCAGAGTACAATTAGCAGTGGTTATTTTCTTAGAGAAGTTTAATTTGTCTACATGAAAAAAAAAAAAAAAAAAAAAAAGACGGCAAACTTGTAATGCAGGGAGAATCTCCACTTTGGGAAAATCCAAATACAATTTCATACTGCTGCAAAACATGCTGAATATGCAGCAGATGTTGTATTGGAGTAAATATAGTCTGAGACAAAAGAGGCAGGAAGGGTACTAGAATTAAAAATTAGAATATACAAGTAGGATTGTATTCTTAAATGTCAGTGGATGCACTGAAATACGACTGCTGTTTCAGTGTGTAGGAGGACTTTAACATCAGTTCAAGACTTGTATATCTAAAGTATAGTAGCAATTTCCAGTTTAGCAGCATTTTTGTCCTAAAACTGCCTGCAGAGTTCAGATTCTACTCAAAACATACTTTAGTCCCGAAATTGTCTTTAACATTATTTCTACATAACTGTTTTATGAGTATTTTTCCATTGTTTAGAAAGACTTGCAGTCTAAATTGTTTTTTCAACTGTATATGTATAACCTCTAACTTTTTAAGCTTTGCATCTAAGTAAAATTAGCATGTTACTCTGAACAATTATTCTTCAAAGCATTTCTTTCTTTTAAAACTTAGTAGAGGATATAATGAAATTACTACTGTTAATTTCCTGTTCTAAGTATTACAAGGAAGCAGAATATAGCCCTGCAGGTATAATGGTTGCAATTAAAATTTCTTGATTATAGCCACATAATGCAAGTCTCTTTCTTGATTTTTGCATATTGGAGGCCAAGATTAGAGCTACTGAAAAATAAATCACAGATCTTTTTTTTAACGTTAATAACTTTTTCTAATTCACTGCATAGTCTCAGAAGAGAATGTGATTTTATATAAAGAGAAATAACTTTTTCTACTTGGAAACAATTTTGTGTATCGGTTGCTTTATGAATACCTTTACAATAGTGTTCTAGTGATCTTTTTTGAGTATTGTTTCATAAAACATGCTATAAATATTTTTGTGGTATGAAAATGCAGCAGATCTAATTCCAGCTTTCAGATGGGCTCCACAGAATGTTTTGTGTCTGCTTTCATGTTCACTTACCTGTTTAGAGTGTCTGTCATTCACTGCACATTCTCTAGGCATTAATAGCAATTTTTGTTGCTATCATGTCAAAACCTGTATCTTAATACCTTTTTTTACGAAAGAAGTCAGTCCCAGGTTTTGATGAATGTGAAGTGTCAAAACTTAAATGTAGTGAATAGCATACTATTATTCTTATTTTTTGAATGCTCTGTGATTAAGGATGTTAAGAACTTGTTCTTCTGTATGTTGCTTTGTGGTGCCATTGCCCATCTTTGACAGCTTGAGCGCACAAATGATCAACAGATGAATTTATAGCCCTTGCCTTACTTTGATAATTGCCCAAATGTGTACTGCTACACTTTGCATTTACAGCAAGGTTAAAACATGGACCTGCATCACTGCTGCAAAGCAGTTAGTGTACTGTAACTTTCTAATGTATATTGTCTTGCCGTAGCTGCTTTGTTCTGTACCAGTAAAGAATGACACTTTTTTTTCAAGTGACCAAAGTACTAAGTTTCTTGGATTCTTTTTGAAGAACTGGTGGAAATACTGAGGTATCAAATTTAGTTTCTAATTACTAATTTCAGGTTTATAAAAACCTACGAAAGGCTTCCAGCATCTGGAGAAACAAAAGCAATGTAGGCGTATCTGAGTTCTTCTTAAATCACTTGTGAGAGAGTTGATTTGATACTTTGTTCTATTTACGCTAAATTTGTTGGGGGGTTTTGTTTGTTTGTTTGTTTGTTTAAATTAACAGTTCTCGGCTATCAAATTTCTAGTATACTATTGCACATCTAAAATTTTGCTTTGCAACTGTAAAAGCTAGCAAGATGTGTTTAATTGTTATTTTAGATTGTTTGATTTAATAGCAAGAGGAATGTTCAGCAGGCTTGACACTTCCTCAAGGGAATGGAGAGGTTGTCATTGATTCTTCTGTGGATTTGGATTGAATTTGCTCTTTAAACTAAACTTGATGTTTGTTTGGTTTTCTGTTTTTCTTATTCCACCAGAGCGTATACAAATGTGACTTCTTAAATCTTCAAATCCAGCAACCTCTCCAACTGGCACAAGATGCTATAGATGCCTTTCTTAAGCAACTGAAAAATCCCATTGATTCTCTACCTGGAGAACTGTTTCATGTTGTCGTTTTCTCGCTGCTCCTTTCTTACTTTCCATCACCCTACCAACGATGGATATGCTGCAAGAAGGCACATGAACTTCTCGTATTAAATGGCTTATTGCTTGTAATAACTCCTGATTCATCTCATCAGAATCGCCGGGCTATGATGATGAAAAGCTGGAAAATTGCCATAGAGTCCTTGGGTTTTAAACGCTTCAAGTATTCCAAGTTTTCTCACATGCACCTGATGGCATTTAGGAAAACTTCCCTGCAAACAACAAGTGACTTGGTTAGCAGGAACTACCCAGGAATGTTGTATATCCCACAGGATTTCAACAGTATAGAGGATGAGGAGTATTCCAACACTTCCTGCTATGTTCGATCGGATACAGAAGATGAACAGCTAGCTTATGGTTTTATGGAGCTACCAGATGCTCCTTACGACTCAGACTCTGGAGAAAGCCAGTCTAGTTCAATTCCTTTCTATGAGCTAGAAGATCCTATATTGCTTCTAAGTTAATGTAGTCATTGAAATGCCCTTTCAGTCAAACCTCTTGCTTAACTAATTTTGCTATACTAACATGGGCTCAACACACAAAAATGGTTTGCATAAAGAAAATGCAAAGGTTTACAGAGTTTGCTATTTTTTTCTACTTTTGAATTTTAAAATTTATTCTTGTATGAAAGTGAAAAATACAAGTTTTATGCAAATGACTCATGTCATAGCATAAATTGCTGTTACTTTCTTTAGATTTGTATCACTAATTTTTTTTCCAGAAAGGTACCATTCTTTTCTTTAGTGCTGTGAAGTGTGAATTCTATTTAATTTGCTAAATGTTGTTTCAATATTTTAACTCAATGTGGTTGAGCTTAAGGCACTGGAGTTGGTGGGCTTCTGAGAAGTATATGTAGGAAGAAATAATTTGCACTTTAATTAAATGTGCAGATAGGTTAAGACACTTGGTTACACATGTCCCTTCTTAATTACGGAACAAAACTTTCTTCCCAAAATTTGTTTCACTCTGGTTAAGCCTGGGCTGAAGAAACTATAATGCTTGCACATTTGATTTTGTTTATTGCAGCCCTCTCGAGATAACACCAAATCGAGATAACACCAAAACACTGGAATACATTCATCCATAGTTATACATACTGTATAATTTCACTGCATATATAGTAGTTAGACATGAGATTTCCGAAGAGGTTATTCCCCCCCAGAGGACTATGGTACGTCTAGACAATTATGTTTCAATTCAAAGCTGGAACATGGTTTTGCAATTTTATGAGTGTACAAGCACTGACATGTATCAGTATTTCCCCAGTGATGGTGTTCTGTATTCTCGTCAAACTGTGTTTTTTGGGGGACAGGGTGGGTTTTGTCATGTTTTAAAGTAAATTATTTATGCATTTTAACAACTTTTTCTTTAATTGTTCTTATTTGTAGACCTCCCAGGTTATACGGTAACTACAGACCGATTTTGTAAAAAGGAACATAATTACAGAAGTTTTTCAAAGATACACATATTTGCACAAAGCTGTGTATTCAGACCACACAAATGAAATTAACATACACTATTTGTTTGCTTATTTGGACCCCAAAACCTTCTGTTTAGTTAAATAAAAACTCCATAGCTGTCTGAAATCTGGTCTGCACTGTAAGGAGATGGAACAGAAGTGTTTTACATCTATTAAGTTTTTTAATTTGTGTAATAAATTTGTGAGGTTTTGCAGGAAAAAACAATTCTGTTCAGTGGTAAAAATAGAAGATTCAGTATTTAGCTTAGATTTCCCTCCGTTTAAAAATAATGTCCAGGATTTTCAGATTTGAATGTTAGGCTGTTAAATCTGTATGAAAGTGCCTAATAATAAATGAACTAGGTGCCACATCATGGTTTTAAGACTGACTTCAGCAAAATGGTAGAAAATACTAATACATAAGTTTCATAGTGGTTGTGATGAAATACACCTTACACCATATTAAGCTACCATCTTATATCTATAATACAGAAGTTACCAGATAAACTGAAGTGGTAGTGTGGATTTTACAGTGCTTGCTACAAAAATGAAACTTAGTCCTTCCATTGAAGTTTTGCACTGAAAGTGTCACGGTTTGACCTACCTGTTTTTCTTTTATACTGTTTCCTACAAAGAGCCATCCCGCATTGGTCCAGCTTACACTCAAACATGATCTGGACTGCAATGCTTTATTCTTTAACATAAGCTTTTTGTGTCTCTTTCCTTACATTTAAGGCATCCCCTAATACCTGATTCAAATTTGTTATTCAATCTGAATGATACAGTTATATACAAACTAAACAATTACATTCTGATGTGAAAAAAAAAAAATTAAGTTTAGACATACAAGTATCATGGTCGACTTTAATTATTTTACAGAGAGTATTTCTCTAATGAAATACACAATGGCTTCAAAATTGGCTGTAAGTCAGTATTTGCATCTAATGCTTTACCCCTTCACTTTCACTAAAATGTTTGTCATTCAAAGCCTTTCTTCTTCCCAGTTAACCACTGACTCCAGCAGTGCTCATGTTAAAGCTAAAATATTGGTGCTATAAATTCAGCTGTTTATGGAAACTTAATCTGTGCATACTTCAAAGTGTACCTAACATTTTAACTGATACTCCTTTAAAAAAAAAAGAAGTTATATACCAGCTAACATATATGTTGGCATTGGTTAATGTAAATTGGTTTGTGATTCATACAAAAAAGCAATTCAGACCAAGATTTATCCCCTAAAAATAGTTTAAAATATTAACATGTAAAATATAAGCCTTTTTGGCAGGTTGGTGACACCATTGTTTTTGTGGTTTAGGGACCTGTGATTCATAACAGCTTGGGTTTTGGCTTTTTTGTTTGGTTGGTTTTTTGTTTTTGTTTTTACAAGGGACAGTAGATTGTGGTGGATGAGGAAAGTGGGATTTACAGAAATACTTATACCTCCCTGAACAATAAAGTGGTGATACCAGGAGTTGTTGGATATTTGGCTTTGGTGCAAGAAGAATGTTTCTAGGTTATGAAATATACGAATATTACGACTGTGCAAGAGATCTCTCGTTCTTAAGGTGCTGGAGAGGAGAGGGAAGAAAATGTGTATTCACGTTTCTGTTGTCTTTATGTCACTACTTTTTGTGAACAAAGCACATTTATTAAAAAAAAAAACACTTGAAAACCTTTTTAAAAATTGTTTCTTTGGGGTGGAGATGTTGTCCTTTTTTCTTCCTGTACAATCAGTTTATGCTGAAATCCAGTGAAACCAATGCATAGTTATTTTCTTTATTGTCAGAAAATAGTTCTGTTGGGTTTATTTTATAAACAACTGAATTATAGTAAAGATGTTAAACTTGGTACTTCAGTTTCAGCTTCTACATCTTGGTTGTGGTCTTTGCTTTATGGAAGGGTTTTTGGAGTTCCTCCAGTTGATCCCGTATCATGTTTCTTTGCCTGCCCGCTCAGGATGTGACCATTTTCTAAGGCAGTTCCTCTCTTCTTTCTCTAGATGTTCTTAATTTCTCCTCTACCTCCCTGAAATATCTTTGTAGCACCCATTGTACGCTGGCTCTTTGAGGTCATTGCTGTGTTTTTCTACGTGGTCATTTTGAGTACTGGAGGTGTTGGGAAAAGGATGGCAGTGGGAAAAGAAACCCAAAGAACTGAAAGTGCAAGGCTCCTACTCAGATCCAGATTCTAAGAAAATTAGATTTCAGCAGAACTGAAGTATGTCCTTAGCACTGCATAGCCTAGCTGGTATATTCTGGTCTCTTACCTGACAGTGAAGATCAGAAAATGTGATTTCACAGCTGTTCTCAGTATTGCTTCCCGCAGAACCCCTCTGTCCTTTTCTGCTTCAGGGAGACTTGCTGACTTGCTTTAAAAGTGTGATCATTCTAAGTCTTTTTTAATTGTATCTCCATCAGTCAGCAGCGTATCTTTGATTCCTTGCAGTTGGGATATATTCAGGTTTTCTGCTCCTTTTTCCTTGTTTCCTCAATTTTCCTCAATTCATTGTTTTGTACCTGTAGAATAGCAGGAAGATTTTTTTTTTTAGGCGACTTGCATTTCACAAACTTGCACAGAAGCTTAGTTGGTTTTTACCTTTTTAAGTAAAACATTCTGAAAGAAGTTCAATGAATAGTTGCTTAAAGAGTACTCCTATATCACAGTTGGACAGATACAGTACCAACTAAGTGTCCATGATGCTGGTAAGGCATCTGAAGCAGGTGAGATTTACTAAGAAACTGAGCTTTCTGCTGTTCTGCTTGTTAAAGGAAAACCTCTTTAGGGTTTGGTTTTGTTTTGTTTTAACCCATGTAACTTTTAGGCCTGTTGGCTGGTTTTATTTAAAATTTGAAGAGGGGTAAGGATGGTGGGGATGACTGAGGTTCTTGTGAATCAGTTGTCTGAATAATTGAGGCAGGAAAGACAGACGGCCAAGGTTTAGACGTTTGCGTACCCAGTTGCCACCCGTCAGCACTAGCGACTGGGGCGACGAAGGGGCTGGTTGCGGCGACGGGATGACAGGAACACAGGACGTAGCTCCCTCTTGCAGCCCGGAGAGCGCCTGGGCAGCGGCTGCCTGAACTTCATTCAGACTTGGCGCTACCCTCCTTTTGCCCAAGTGAAGCGGCCGTTACGATCCAGAACCTTCCCGCTCTCGCCCACCTGCCTGCAAGGGCCGATTCAAAACCCGCGTTTCCAAGGCGAAGCGCTGTCGAACACGCACGGCGAGGAAGCGTGCCTTCTGTAGAACGTGAGGGTGGTTTGGGAACCCGGGGCCGGTCCGGGACAGGGCTCCTGCTACCCAGGCGCGGGAGAGGCTGGACGGGGTTCGGCCTGTCTCGCAGCCCCGACCCGAACGCGGCTTTCCCTCTTCTGCGTCCTAGGCGCCAGCTGACCGTGTTGACGGGTTTGGGTGTTTTTTCCCCCGTGTTCTTCCAGCCTCTTAACCTTGCGGGGTTTTTTTCACTCTTGCTTATCGCACCTGGATGCTACCGCGTCCCCTGAGAGGGAGGCGGCTGCGGGGCCGGAGGCTGCCGCCGGGAACGCGGTTACGACCCCGCTCTGCCCCGCCGGCGCAGCCCCCCTTCCACCGACCGGCTCCTCGCCCGGGCCCGGGCGAGCGGGGCTCCGGCGGCGGCGTTTGAGCCTCGGCGCGGCCCGTAGGCGGGACTCCTCACTCGGCCTCAACATGGCGGCGGCGCTGCGCGGGGGGCGGGAAGTTTCCGGGACGCCTGTTGAGGTGAGTGGGGGCCGGGGCCGCGGCCGCCTCCCGCGGGGGGCGGTGGGGGGGCACGGGGGGCTCCGGCCGGCCTTGCCCCGGCGCTGCGTGCCGTGCAGCAGGGCCCCCCTCACCGCGGCGAGGCGGGGGCGAGGGGAGCCGGGCGGCCTGGCGGGCGGCAGCCGCGGGGGAACGGGCCGGGCTGGGGCAGGAGCTGGTGGTTGGGCCGGGCCGGGCCGGGCCGGGCGCTCTCCCGGTGTCTGGCGGCGGTAACCCCTAATAGGGGCTGGGTGCTGACACCGGGAAACTGCCGGAGCCGTTCTGCTGAGGTTTAAGCCGACTGTATGAAATACGAGTTTCTGTTTAAAGGAAGTCTCACGGAGTGGGTTTAAAAAAAAAGAAAAAGAAGAAGAAAGCTGAAGGGAGGTGGGTCCGGTATTTTAGATAGGCCTCACCTGGGCTTTAAATCAACTGCGGTTAAACTACTGACCCATCGCTGGGTTTTGCTGCTTTTTTTCTACTTTCTTAGACAAATTAGGGTAGAAACTGCTTTGGGAATGGAGTTCCTTTACATATAGGAAGGCTCTCGGATAGTTTAGTCTCTAAATCTCTACGTAGACACCAGGTTTTGCTTAAAATTGCGCTTGCAAAAGTTGACATATATTTAAAAGTGGGTGTATGCGTTCTGTTTTGGATCTCAACGTGATTTGCTCAGATATGTACAACCTGAAACTTTAAGGCCATTAGTTTAAAAAACAAACACACCACCGCCCTGATTTTAAATAGTCTTTGTCTAAACAGTGAAAGCCTTAGCAGAAATGAGTAACAAATAGCTATGTTTTAAAGAATAAGTCAGACATTGAAATTGTTCATTAAAATTGTCTGAATTACTCTCTTACATTTATTTGGCAATTTCTGCATGACGGGATGCATTAATCGTGAAAATGCTGCCTTCTCCTCTTTTCACCAAAAAGTTGACCACGTGTTTTCGTTAGAAAAAGACTAATGACTAATAGGGTGGTTTAGTAGCACACCTGTGTGCTAATTGGCTAGAAGATCAGGAAAAGGAGGTTGCATTCATGGTCTGAGCTGTCGTTTTGCAAATACTTAGTGCTCGAGCAGACTTTCTGTTTTTCCACTAGGAACAGGCGTATTCCCCTGCCCCGGCACTCGGTGCAGCACGTGGGGCAGCAGCAGAGGAGCTTCTCTTTTCTGTTTCTCATGATGTGACAGCAGCAAAACTCCACTTGGCACGAGCTGAACCAGTCAGAGTAGTTTTCTGTCAGAGTGGCTGCTTGCCTGCAAGGGAGTCTGCCAGGGTAACAATCCCACCAGAAAATAATTTAGCGACCGTAGCAAAATTTTAAGCCAGGCGGTAGGTGGGAGCTTCCGCCCTTTGCGTATGAGCCAGCCTGCTGGCTTCCGTGAGGCTGTTGTCCAAATTAATGTTTATAGCGTTAGCCCCTTGACTTGGAGGGGCTCCAGAAAGGCTCAGGAATCAAGATAACAGGGTGGCATGGCAGATGTGCTTCAGCGTAGCAGTAATCACGCGTCAGTGCTGTGGGTTGGAAGGAGATGGGAGATTGTTCCTCTGTATTTGTGGTTTGAACAAGACGTAACTGGGGGCAGCGGAAGGGCATGTGTAGGAGTGGAAATAAATGGCTCCAGGTGTCCGTAAAGCAAATGTTGATTGTAGTGCAAGAAACAGTGAGACTGCAGACAGTGCTATGATACCTGATGTATTGTGACCTGGAATATGATAGCTAACTTTGGGCTGTGTTATCTACATAAAAGTAGAAACAAATGAAAGGTGGAGAGGAACAGTAAGCATATTGCCAAGTAAGGGGAGAAATATTACGAGATCTTAAGCATCAGGCAACTCAGAATTAAGTTTATATGTGTGAAACATTAATAATAATGAGTACTATGAAAATGCACCATTGAAATCCAAAGAACTTTAACTTACAATGGCATCATGTAATAACCATTTGCTTTAAGTATATGGTATGTGTTCTATTTCAGTTAAACAGATTTTTAATGCGGAGTTCTTCCGAGTAATATCTGCAGTATTGTTAGGTGTTTAACGTAATTTGCAAATATATGTTACCAAACTTAATTAATTTAAACAATAGGATTTCTTAGGCCTAGTTTGTCTCTACACTAATTACTCAAGCTGGTTTTATACTGGGTGTCAGTCTTCAAATCAGCCAAAGCTTGTGGACAAGTCAGTCAGTTCTCTTTTTCTTTTGTTGTTCACTGGTTTAAAGAACGAGAATTTAAAAATCAAAGAGGATAGAGTCTAAGTTTTGAGTTTCAGTCAGGGTGTCCTGTCATACTTCCCCCCAGCATTATAAATAAAAGCAGTAAGCTATAACCTAGCTCTGAGTGTTCTTGACACATTGGTTGCTCTGTCATACCAATAACTCTTCAGAAGTCTCTGTAAGATGGGCAATTACATAATTTCTTAAAAAATTAGAGAGGCTATTTATGAGTCTTCTTACATGTTGGGGACTCTGCCCATAACCTGTGTAATCATACTCTTAGATAAACTTTTTGTCAATAACTTCAAAAGCAAAAGGCTTACATAAATATAAATACTACACCGGATTTCAGTAAGTTTTAACTAAGGGAATTTGGATGACTGGTTGTTCTGGGGCTCTTTGTAATTTGTGACACTTCTCAAGAAAATTAGAGACAAAAAAATACTGATGCTGATTTTCTTGTTTCTGTACTTTGTTGTGATCCACCTGTTGTTTTCTGCCTTACTTTATCTGGAGGTATAGGCTCTGTTTTATTCATTCAGTGACTCCTGGTTTAGAGTTTCTAGGCACAAAAGGATCAAAATTGGAAGTATATGTGGTTCTCTTTACATGTAGTTTCACAGAAAGATTGTTCTCTGAGTAATTCTTATCAATTTGTCATTATAACACATTTTGTGGACAGAGTAGGGTTGTGATTTCAAAGTACAAAGTACATTTTTTGCCCTTAACTAAAGAGCTCTGAACTATGCCTCTGGCAACTTTGTGTTAAGTAGAAAAGTATATAAATACAGTGAAATGGAGATTTTCATGGAAATAGAATTTCCTGAATAACTTTTTTTCCCTAATTATAGCAATTAGTAGCATTGTTTATGTGTAAACTCCCTAAGATTAAACACCAATAGGCTTACAGTGGTCCTCATGTTTCAAGGCTGAGTTCAGACCAGGAAGAAGCTTATCCCATAAAAGAGTAATGATCTCCAGTGAAATCTGCCTAGCCACGTTTTCTTACAAAATTCCCCTAAAAATACTACTGTCTGTTCCTGTACTATATTTAAAAGAAAAGCATGTCAGTTAAATGGATCTGAGTAGGAGGCACTTATGTTCCAAATATAATATTTATCCTGATCATTTTATTTGGTTTTTTTGTGGGGGAGAAAAGTGGCTTGGAGGGGTGAAAGTGAAGGCTTTGATTTTGCATTAAGAAAAGTCTCAGAAAATATTACCAGATCAGTTGATACATCTGTGTGTCCACTCCCCTTCTGTGAAATGGAGATAATGATAATATCCTTTTTCATTATCTACTGTGGGTTAAGCTCGTTAACGGATTATGAAGTTCTTTTTGTAAATCCTGTAGCTATTTGATTACTAAAAAGAAGTCTTGCAAAGCATACTGAAAAGGTTTAGTATAAAGTGAGAACTTACCAAATGTAATGGTGAAGTAAAATAATGTTTTAAAAGAATATTGAACTATTTTAGAAGGTAATGGATGTCATAGCAATATTTTGGATACCCACAGATACCTAATACAGATACCTAATGGATGGATTTTGTGGAAAAACTGCACAGGCCAGGTTTGGTTTACCTTTTCCACTCGTACAAATTATGAAATAAGGTTTACGCAGAACCCATTTTATATTGGTTTTAATAATGACCCCAATTTGAATGACCTTTAACAACACGCTTACTTCATCTTTATTATGTGCTTTTTAATTTAGATGTTAAACTCCCTGGTGAGAAAGGATGTGTCACGTTTATGCTGTATATGATTACAAGGAATTATTTGCCAGTAAAACTTTTTTAATTCTTCTTCCAGGACTTCAGTGATTCTGGACCACTGTTACTGAAATGATATTACAGAAGGCAGCGATTGCATTGTCTTTGTTGGATGAAACCCAAATATTTACTTTCAGTCAAGTGGGCGAAACCCCCTAACCGCAGTTTACATGTGTAGGTCACTGCGTTACTGTGTTAGTCATTGTCTGTATGCAGCAATGACAAGGCTAGAAGAAGCAAACAGAGAAGTGAACATGCACTCATCAGTCAGATACCTTGGCTATCTTGCCAGAATCAACCTGTTGGTTGCCATCTGCATGGGCCTTTATGTCAGATGGGAAAAAACTGCAGATGCACTGATCTTGGTAATATTTATTCTTGGGCTCTTTGTTCTTGGAATTGCCAGCATACTGTACTACTATTTTTCAATGGAAACAGCAAGTTTGAGTCTCTCCAATCTTTGGTTTGGTTTTTTGCTTGGACTTCTCTGTTTTCTTAATAATTCTGCCTTCAAAACGGATGTCAAAGAAGAAGCTACTAAATATTTGCTCCTCTCCGCCATTGTTTTAAGGATATTATGTGCTTTGGTTGAGAGGATTTGCGGTTGTATCCATCATCGACCAACTCTGCTGACAACAGTTGAATTTTTGGAGCTAGTTGGATTTGCAATTGCCAGCACAACTATGCTGGTAGAAAAATCTGTGAGTATTATTCTGTTGGTCATGGCTTTGGCCATGTTGATTATTGACTTACGTATGAAGTCTTTTTTGGCAATTCCAAATTTGGCAATTTTTGGAGCCATTGCATCCTTACTCTTTTTTCCATCACTGCAAATCCCCACAAACCCTTTTGCCTTGGCATGTTTCTTCAGCTGCCTGATTTCAGATCCCCTTCTCGACGTTTACTTCAGTGGACTTTCAGTTACTGAACGATGGAAGCCCTACTTGTACCGTGGTAAAATTTGCAGAAGGCTTTCTGTCATCTCAGTTGGAGTCATTGAACTAATCTTTTTCATTCTTGCAGCCTTTAAACTACGTGATTTGGATCTCTGGTATTTTGTGATACCTGGTTTTTCTATTTTTGGTATTTTCTGGATGATCTGTCATGTGATTTTTTTTATAACTCTTTGGGGATTTCACACAAAACTAAATGACTGTCACAAGGTATATTATACCCACCGTGCAGAAAACAACAGCCTTGACAGAGTTATGGCATCTAAAGGAATGCGTCACTTCTGTTTAATTTCAGAACAGCTAGTATTTTTCAGCCTTGTCGCGACTGCTGTTTTGGGGGCCGTTTCTTGGCAGGTAAATAATAATCTCTTTATCTTGATCTCCCTGTTGAGAACACTCCTGAGAATTGTTGGCTCCGTAAAATTCCTGTGACATTTGATGGTGTGCTGTGGCACAGCAATTCAAAGTTGGAACCCTTGGTTTCACCAGCATGCACTTTGAATTTAATACTTTGTGCTGCCTTGACTATGACCTGTTAAGGCAACTGGAACTTACCAGCTTCCTTATGTTGGCAGAATGGGAAGAGTTAATGCTTCTAGGGCAAAAGAAGTGTGCTAAGTATTTTACGTTTACCTACTTAAAAAATTGTTTTGCTTTTGAATTCATTGTGCCATAAAATTTGTTTTCAAAGTAAATCATGGTGTTGAACCCTAGTAATGCTCACTATATTGAGGGCTTTTCTTCTGGACTATTTTAATTGAATCAAGTCAAATTCATGTTTTAAGAATGTATTTTTCAATAATTTTGCTTTGTGTTTAACCATTAATGTGGAGTTAGAGATCAGCTGATAAACTGGTAAATTGTTGGTGTAGCATGTGCTCTGTGTCTTATTTTCAAATCGGGTTATGCACCACAGGATATGTCCTCTGAAAGACCAGTTCTTAAAATCACACAGCATCTTTGACTTTTCTTTCCATTTCTGAATTAAGGATGTTATCTTCTCTTTAGCAGAAAACATACATTTCTCTCAAAATGTTTGTTCAGCGCCCAAGTTAAAGTACGTTGTGTGTTGTCACAGTTGCAGCAGGGTGTTTGGTGTCTACTTTCTTTTTAAAGTTGATCTAAAACAAGACAACAATCATTTTTGTACCCATGCATCTCTTAAATGAATTACATATATATGATAATAATATATAAAAATTACATATTATTTATGGCAGATCCAGTATACAGAAATGCCTCTATAGTGTTTCCAAAACAGTTTGCTGCCCATTCCTGCAGATTTTCTTAGATTAAATAACTTCGTGGGTGAAAGCTGTTAAAGAACTTGGTGGAAAAGGAAATTGACAGTTATATTGTAAGGTTTTGTGCGTTGGTTGTTTGGTTTGGTTTTGGGTTTGTGGCGTTTTTTGGTTTCAGGGGGTTTTGGGTGGGTTTTTTTTGGTTTTGCTTTTTTTTTTGCATGAAGAGCGTTAGAGGTTAACAGACAAGCCTGAGAGGAAGGCTGGGTGGTTATGCTCTTTCTTTGGAAAAGTATCAGCATGCATAGCAGTAGTGTGGGGGCTTGCAGAAAGGACAAAAGGAAGAAATAGAACCAAAAAGAAGTAGAGAAGAAAAATCCCCAAAATGTATTTACAGGAAGTGAAGGTGCTAATGCACCGAAAGAAATGGGAAAATGGTTTGGGAGACAGAAGTAATAAAGGTGGAATATCAGCATGCTAATATTGCTAACTCCCATACTTTTTCTTCTGAAAATTGTGTGATTTTATCAAAATGCTAGTCTTTTATTTTTATATGCTAGATGACTGTTTTTCAGTAACAGCAATTTTTTACCATCTCAATCAGATAGTCTTATTAATTTCTCTATCCTTGCCCTCCTCCTTTAACATCCTGAGACGCAGTAGTTAATAATTACATAGTTTTAAAATTACTTGGATGAAGTCATTCCACCTAGTTATACTAAACAAAGCAGTTGGACCAAATCAGGTGCATTTAAGTTGTCCAGATAAGTCACTGGAGAGAGGCAGTTACTTTTGGTGGTGCCCAGAGCCTGTCTGCAGGGAGGTAACCACCAGACTTGGACAGGATCTGCTGCTGTACCCTTCAGGGGAAGGGTTCCCTCTCCCTCTGCCGTCTCTTTAAAGCACACAGGCGCTTCCTTTAGAACTGCTTCATTACTGCAAGCTGCATGCCTAAGCGAGGAGGATTGGATTCATACCCATCTTGTTACTTTTTTCTCTTCACGTTGATTGAGAATTCATAGTAATTTTTTTCTGTCTCTGTCCTCTGCCCCAAAATAACTGCAAGTGTTACTGGTCATTTTCAGTCCTCTCTAATTCTGAAGAAGTGTGGTTGTGCTGTGGAATGACTTGTGTGGGACCATTCACAAGAAGCAAACCGGCAATGTGGCTAAAATCTTAGTATTTGTTATTGGCTAATTTCAGTTTCTAGCGTCCTGTGTGTTAATAAGATAAGCTGTTGCTCATCACCTCTGTCTGATAGGTTGTATATTTGCCTATTCAGTGGGAAGAGGAGTAATTGTAGTGGCAAAAGTGAAAGGCATCAAACCAAATACTTTCACTTGTCAGGAGATCCAGTTTTTTATTATAATAATTTATTTTTAGTATTATATTTACATTTCTTTTACTATATTTATATTTCTTTCCTCATGTATTTATAATAACGAATTAGCTTAAGATTATGAACGCAGTTGTCTCCAACTAAAAGCTTTTCTACTTCAGAAGATGTTGTGGTGTTTGCCTTGCAGATCACTGTGTCTATTTCATCTGTTGTCAGAAAATGAAATACTTTATCAGACCTGGCCAGAACGTAATTTAATAAATGGTTGCATCATTTATTATAGTGATTGCAGGAAGCTGCGGCCTTTTCTGTATTTTTCTGGATAGTGTCAGGTTTCAAAATAATTAGAAGAAAGCAAGCAGTGATGTTTATGCCCTCTTGCAGGGCATTTGTTTTTTTCTAGAGGTTTAAGGAAACTAGTGTTTTTTCTTCTTTGTAGGGGGAATTCAAGGCCTTAAGACTCTCCTTTAGAATCCTTTGCTGGATTTTTGAGTCTCCTGTTTCAGGAGGTCTAACAAGCTCAACAGTAATGCAGCAAAGAAGCTTCTCCCATGAATATATACTTTCCTCATGGTGATTTATATGTATTGTAACAGTTAAATAGATAAATCAGACTGTTAGAGATCACTCTCTGCCTTTCCTCTTTAAAAAGTAATAGCTCTTGCTAAATACCTAGTGGGTTGGGTTTTGGGGTTTTTGTTTGGTTTTGTTTTGTTTTTAGGAAAACTGCTGCAGAAAAAACCTAGTGACATCAGTATGTGATAGAAAGAATTCTTAGGGCTATGTTAGATGCCTTTCCATGAAAACATCAGCTTAAAGTTTATTAAGGGTCAAAAACCCAAATTAAATATTGGGAATTACTAGGAAAGGACTGGAGGTACCATTATAACACTGCAATGCTTACTTGCCATCCCAGAGATGAGAAAATGAGGGAGTGTTCAGACAAGGGTGATGAAATTCATTATAGACATAAAACAGTTTACAGGGAAGGACTGAATAAACAAGGATGTTTCAGTCAGGAAAAGAGAAAACTAAGTGAGAATATGATGAACATGTAAAATATGTGTGATGTGGGAGAAGGTAAACAGAGACAATAAATGATCGGTTTCAGTGCAAAAGTTGAGGGGAATCAAGTTGGAAAGAAGCAGGTTGGAGCCAGACAGGTGGGAATAGTTCCTCATACAGCGCTGAGTTAGTTCCAGGGCTGCGTATCATGGCATGCGGTGTGTGCCGAGCGGTTACACAGGCTCAGGAGGAAGCTGGACAAGTTCATGGGAACAAATTCACTGAGGTTCACGTAGTATATGGAAACCACATCTGGCTCAGGAAGTCCTTGAGCCACCAGTGGTTGGAGTACTCTGGAAACTTATGTGCTTGGTCTGTCCTTACAGTCTTTCCTAGGCATCTATTTGGCTTCTTTGGAGACCAGAGATTCTTCTAGATGGACCTTTGGTGCAGCCTAATACAGCTGCTCTTACATTCTTACACTATGGAAATTTTTTTACTTAAATTTTCAACATATTTTATTTAGGAATGCCAAGTATTCCTCAGTCGCCAGTTCCTGAAAATGTGTTTGCTCTTTTTAAAATTGTTTAAAATATTTTTTCGATGTGTAAGATTAACAGTTTTCAGTCTTTGCAACTTCGGTTTGGGATTTATGTAGTCGTTTTAGTAAGTGCTAATTATATTTGAAATCTGTTAAGTGTCACCTGGAAACTGAAGCATTTTTGATTTATACCTTTCCTCACTCTGAAGATGTGCTGAAAGCTTGTTTAATGATACTGCATTTGATAAGAGAGGTGGCTTGAAATCACTTCATGGCCTGCCATTTGACCTCCTGTATAATGAATAGAATTGGCTAAAAATCTGAGCCTTGGAAAGGTACTTCCTAACAGTCAGCTATAAATAATTAGCCATAGCATATAAAAAAATCTAGCTCAGCTGTGTGTGTTAGGTTACAGCCAGAAGTGGGGTGGTGGAGGGGAGGGGTTCTGTTTCATGGAAAACTTTGTTACAGGCACAGTATATATGCCCTTTTAACGTTTTTAATAACTGTAGTATCTGTGCATCATATAAATCTCAAGTGTATGAAAGGTCAAGACCTAAAGAGACAGTTGTCTGCTAATTGGTGGCTAGAAGTATCCTATTTGATTAAAATTGCCAGAAAAATATCAAATCTCCTTTTGTGGAAAGGCTTTTAAAGTGAGGTCAGTTAACTCGCTGTTGCACACACAGCGGTTTTCTGACTCATGCAGAACTGTTGAGGCTGGAAGTCCTGTTAGCCAAGGACCTTTCTTTAAGGGGAGCTTAGCCCTTGTAATAAAACCAAGGGTTGAAAGTCTCTGTTCCTGGTGCTTCGGTATGTGCACCAGGGAAGAAGTGTGCTTGGGAAGAACTGTGGCTGCTGAAAGCAGAATCCCTCTCCAACAGATCAAGCTTTAAATGTAAAGAGCAGAATTGTCAGGTCTGTCTGAAGCTGGAGGATAAGCTCAGGAAGCACGAGAAGTAGAAAAGTCATTTGTTAAAGCTGGTTGCATTCAAAAATGGAGTAGCAGCTTTTCAGTGGGACATGTTTCAGCTGGGACATGGTCTGCTTCTGAGAATAATCCCTGCTTTAGCTGGAGAGGAAAGGCACCTTGCCTTGTCAGTAGAAATACATGGGCGCTTTCCGTGCAAAATCTGCAGGAAGTGGTCTGCACCTGCCTTTATATTTGTGTGAGTAATTTCAGTCCGATCAATAGACTCCTTAACTCCAGATTTCTCATTTCAGCAATTACTCACGTGTCTGTCCATAATTAGGCCCTTGGATGGGACAAGATCCAGCAGAAGTCATGCAAATGACTCAGGCATTACTTCTTTCAGAAGCCAATAAAATGATGAAATGATGAAAAATTTGCAGATGAGGGTCTTGGAATTCACAAGCAATGATCTTGGAAAGGTTTAGGGTACTCTCTTTCTCAGAAACTTAAAATCAGATTTGTTAAGTGCTCTATGCCAAGGTAACTACAGGTTTTCTGAATTACTGGCCAAACAGAATTATTATCCCTGGAAGACCTGTATTTAATATTACCAAGAGATAAATGAACTGTGTTAGAGACAGGTAAAGTAATGGAATGAAGTACTTTCAGTACATTATTCGTGGTTTTAGTGAATTTTATGGGTTAGTAAAATAATGGTATTCATGATATGCTTGAGCATGTGTACTTAAATGGACAGTACTATTGAACTTGAATTATTCATGGAAGAAAAGTTAGTTTATTGTATATATGAGTATTTTCTTGTTTTGAGGAGAGTTAGTGATTTTGTACTCTTTATTGTGATGTGATCGCCTGGTGTTTCTTGAGAGCTCAATCTACAATGCCATAACAAAATTGAAGATGGTGACTTTTTTTTAACTTCTCTAAAACCAAGATTATTTCCTGAATGGTAAGAAGTTTTCTAAGTAACATTATATTTACTTGCACATACTTTTGTTAACATCACAGATTAAGTAACTTTTTTGAATGCAAATCATATCCAGTCTTTCTCATTCATTTTCCCCTGCTTTTCTTCCTGACTTGTATTTTTAATCCAGTCCTCCTCAGGCTTTGCTTGTCCAGTTTAATTTTTTTTCTTTTTTTCCCCCAGAGGCCCTTCTGCATCCTCTGGCCTCTCTCCATGGTTTCTCAAATAGGCATGCCACTCCTGCTTTTTTTTTCCTCTCTGTCTGTCTGGTCATCTTTAGTTCCCCCCTTTCTTTTCCTCACTGACAGTTTTTCCCCTCCTTGCCAATTTGACTTGCATATCTTTGCCTTGCTATATCTTTGTAGACTCGTCTGTTCAGTTTCTTTTGTAATACCTTTATTCTCTCTTTCCATACGGTTTCGTCATCTCTTAAGCTGGATCCTAAACCCCCCTTGCTCACTGCTCATCATTTCTTCTCAAACTCACCTGCTATCCTGTTTATTTTTGTGGCCCGTCTTCCTCTCTGCGGTAGGTGCTCAGCCTTCCTTGGCATCGACCTCTCCAGTCCTGTCCCGAGGGCTACAACAGGTTGCCTGCTCCGTCCACGGTGGCAGCAGACCTTGCTGCTGTCGCCACCACTTCCAGAGGCCCTAGGTCATGAAGGGGATCTCTGGTGACCAGAGAAAGAAAGTGTTCCTTGTTAGTCTAAAGAATCTGATTTATGTCTTGCTGTCAAAATCTCCTTGATTTCAGAATTCAAATTTTTATATTAAAAAAAAATCAGAAATCCATTTAGTATGCTGTTAAATTGACAACCACTTCTGGTTTTGCTGGGACAAATACACATTGATTAAAGAACAGGCTTTCCCGTGGTTGGAACAGAAGTCAGGGATGGGAAACGTAACTCATTAAATCTGTCTGCCAGTGAACGTGACAAGTATTTTCTGCACACTGTTTTTTAGATTTTCCCAGGGCTCTTTTAATAGTCAGAAGTAATGGATTATTTATTGTTCTCTAGAGACTATTATTTCATTCAATAATTTGTTATAAGGCGGTTTCCTCTGGTAGTTGATCAACACTGTAACTTTACAAATTTTGTCTTTAAGCTTCTTTTTACCTGTAATATACATATCTTGTTTTCATTTGGAATAAGCTATCTGTCAAATATTTGTAGATTAGTTATCACATTATCCTTTTTTCTCCTGAGCCTTCTCCGTCATGAAGCGTATACTTCTTTGCTTTTGCAGAATCACTGCAGAGTAGCTAAGCAGAACTTTTTATTTTATATTTACTTACGCGTGTGTGTGTGTGTGTATGGATATATAAAAATAGGTAAATATTATTCAGCTTGGATAATAGAAAGCAGGGCAGAATTTTTGCTTATAAATACACAAAGACATCTTTGTAAACCTCCTTAGTTGTTGGTCTGTTACATACAATCCTGGGCAGCCTGCTGTAGGTTGCCCTGGTTGAGCGTGGGGCTGGACCAGATGGTTTCCAGAGGCCCCTTCCAGCCTCAACCATTCGGTGATTCTGTGATCATCTCAGCTGACATCTGTTTAGGAATTTATTTCTATTTTAATCAGAAGGGCTTTTCTGTATGTCTTTGTAACTGGCTTCAAATTTAAACTAACATTTCTTTTTTTTTTTTCTTCCTTCTCATTATTTTTGTCAGTCACATGTCAGTAATGCTCCATTGTTAAATACAGTTCTAGAATTGTTCCACTTCCAACAGTGGTTTACTCCTTGGGACTGGAGTTGTCCTATCCATCAATATAAAATTATATATCTTGGCTGTAAAATACCGCTAAATTCTTCTGGTGTTTTAACAGTTGCACTTAACAATAAGCATTACTTGGAAAGCTAAAGAAAGTGGAAAGATAATACTACTAGTGAATTTCACCCATCTTTTATTGTTTGTCATTTCAGTCATCAGAGGCAAGAATTACATTTTTTTACCTTTTATACATTATTTGAAATGAGGACACACTATGTATTTCCTAAATATTCATTTAGAAGAAGACAGACAAATCAAAAATCCCCCAAGATGAAGAGATAAGATGGCTTCTCGTGTTCAGTGGGATTGCTGAGACGGTCCCTGTCTTCTGTTTGCTTTTTGTGCAGTCTGTCTGAAATCAATGGGCACTTTGACTACAGGGATGTACTGCAGGCTGAGATTGCCAGTGCAGTCAAAAACAGAATGAAAATTAGTTGAACAGGTGAAAGAACAAAATCCCTTTCTGGCTCTGCCTGTGCATACATGGCCATCTGCTCCATTAAGGACCAGTCATCAAATCTTTTGGACTTAGTAAAGCACTGACAGTTTCCACCTGGCATCTTAGCAGTTACCTTATGAGGGACCTATCTTCAGATTTACTGTAATTACCAACTTAATTAGATACTATTTTTTGCTAGTTCAAGTTCTTACAGATATTTTAAAATGTCACCAGTCATTTTTTGCAGTGCTGAATTAAAATGTTTTATTATCTTACTATAGAGCTGCTCTAAACATCATTAATCATTCTTATGTTTGTTAGTGATATATTTCTTCTAAATCAAAACGTTGAAGAAGTGCTGACAGCAAGTGCCAGCATCTTTACATTAGATAGATGTCTATACATGTAAAATATCCATACTAGCAATACTTTCCTACTCCATAGCATAAGATGGCCACTAAATGAAGACAAAATTTAAACTTCACATGGAGCTGAGTTGATTCATAACATTATAGAGCTTATTTCCTATTCCTCATTAATACTTGGTACAAATTGAAAGCAGGATACAGAGCAAGATGGATAGCTGAGATGATCCTTACAGTTTCTATATATTCTTGTCTCACAAGTACTTGTGAATTTTCTTGCCAGTATCTTCATATTAGTAGGAATACTTTCAACAATTAAATGTAAATATTTTTTTTTAGAAGTCAGACTCAATCAGAAGTTTGGTGAAAACTATTAATCTTTGTGATGATCTCAAGTTGTGTTACAGTAGAACACTGTAGGCTTAATAACTTGCATGTGGTTTAGGGGATTTGGGAAATGCAGGGAGTGTTTAGAACAACATGGCATGTTGTAAAAAAACTTCTACAATAAAATTCATATAAAGTAATAATATAATAGTATTCTTTAGGATATTATGGTAGCTGTATTTTTTATGGGCAAATGTGTTTTTTATTTTATGATGTGTTCACTGTGATCGAAACACTAATGCAGTGTAAGAGCAGTTTGCTCTAACAAGATCCAGGAAAAGTAATATTTATGTATGCCATATTTATATAGGATGGAAAAGCTGAACTTGTCATAAAATGCATGTTTCCCGGTCCATGCATTGTCTTTCCAAAGTTTAGAAAATGCTCTAACTAACTGATGATGAATAGGAAACTTTTCCAGACAAGCTGTTCAATTTCTGCAGGATCTAAGTATTCCCTTTTTTTGTAACTTAAAGCAAATTATCCTTCTGGTATCTACAGTTGCAAAAGTAAGTCTCCAAATCTTGAAACTAATTTAGCTGGAGAGCTCTACTATTTCAACAAAGTCTTATATTTTACAAGGTTTCTGTAGAACAAAAACTAACCAAATCTTTGTAACTTTTTATTGCTGCTGCTCCGAGTCCTTTTCATTTCAGAGTGCATTTGGGAAACTGAGCAACAAAAATGAGCACTTTCTGCTGACATATTTGATACAAAAATTATATTGTCTTAGTTACAGGATTTTTTTCCTCCTTATTGACAACAAAACAAGTTGAGGTTGCACCATAATTGTTAAGGTGTTTTAAGCTTTGCTGCCTTCTGGTGATTGCAGGTCATTTGGGGGAAATTATTCTGAAAATCCTTACTCTCTGACACAGAACTCGAGAATCACTATATGAATGCTTCTCTGCACTTGTCCTAAATGCATTCCATCTGCTCACTCACTCATTGATCCTGACCCTCTGAGCGCAGGCAAGACTGGGATGGGGAAAGGATTGTATCTGGAAGCGTGCAAGGTATCTCCTGAGATGGCTAAGAAAATGATGTACATAAAAGTGATTGTGAATCTCCTATAATGTGTGTGCTTCACAGGCACACATTGCTCCTTGTAGATTCAAATTATTGCCACCAAAACGTCAAATTACATTATACCACATGAAATCAGATTGCAGTATTAACACTCGCATTATCACCTGTTGATGAACTGGTTATATCCAAACCAGTTTTGTAGCTCCAGTGTTAGCAAATCAATAAGCATATTAATTGCACTTCTGTGCTAAGATGTGCAGAGCTATGGGTAAAGGGAAGCTCTCCGTGGTTGTTCTGTAACATGATTTGATGTCTGCTCAATGTCACGTTCTCGTGTCCTTGAGAGCGAGAAGCTAAATAAATAAACTTTTCATTTGTCATGAATTGTATAAAGCTTAGTAGGAGCTGGATATAGTTTTGTAGTGGTTTCAGATGTTGGAATTTGAGAATAATGCTATCAGTTAACAGTCACCAGTTAATTTGAGAATAGTGCTATCAGTTAATAATGCTATCAGTTATCAGTTAATATCAGATTCTGGTGTTTGTGGTTAGAAGTATTGCTGTCACCATTTCAAGGACACATAGGTGAGATCCTTCCATCAGAAGTATAATGGGACACTTTTTAAAACTGGGACAGGTAGCAAACAGTATTCTTCCTTAGGTCAGGAAGCACATTAGATGGGTAAAGCTATTCTTTCAAACTAAGTCATGTAATATTTGTGTTTAAAAACTGAATATAGTTGAGTTGATGCCATGTGCCAACAAGAACTGAGTTGGTTTGGGTGTCATTTTTTTTCAATATAATTTACTTTCCAAATTATTAATAGCTTTGTCTATATGTTAGGCTGAACTACCAGTTCACATCAAATCACTGAGTGTTAAACAATAAGGTAATATCCAGGTTTTTAAAAAACATTAATATTGTAGATTTATGCAAAGAGCGCGAATAAAACATAGATGTGGTCAGAGGCCACAGGACTCTTGTCAAGACAGAGATCTGAATTTATTTCCTTTGCTACATAACAAACATTAATAGCTGCACCATGGATATTAAAGGTCTTGGTTAATTATATGTTATAATACTGTTTCTACCTTTCCTAAAGCATTTAATGCCTCATTAAACCTATTCACATCATATTAGAATAATTAAAATTAATCTGTATCTGTTCTGCCTCTCACTGACAGCTGGCATTTCAGAAGTCCATTTTTATTTTACTGGTACTAGTGGTTGAGACTTAACTTTTGAAACTCCTTTTTTTTACAGAAATCATCTATGTATCAGTGACTGTAATCTTTTCCAAAACTGCTTTTTACCTAAAAAAAACCAGGAAAGCTCAATGTAGGATATTAGCTGTGTGAATGCTCCAAAGTCCCTGTAGTGGACGTCCCTTCTCATCTGATGTTTATGTAACTGATAAAGAATTGTCTTTTTAATTGCAGTAATGTTCACAGATGTTCTCAGACGTCATCTTTCGTGTGATACATAGTATTCACAAAGAATATTTTAAAAATATTGCATTAAAAAGCAAGAATAGTTAAATCTATATTTTTAGTGATGCAATATAGTATGCTATCATTTGATGCTAGATACATAATATTATGTGTTCTACTTTACTGATTAAGGCCTGATCCTGCAGATATTTACAGATGTACTTATTTTATGCACATAAATAATTTTGTGGCATTTTATTTTCCTGCTTAAATGGGTAAAGCTAAGCTCTGATCAGCGCTTTTAAACCCAAGTCCTGTGCTGTTAGCATTTTCAAATGCATTCCTTTCAGAAGAGTGATCCCTGCTTACCAGCCGCTTCCTCCCCAAGCCTTTCATTTGTCTTTAGAGTACTTCGCTGTGTAATACGTGGAAAAATAAGTATATATTATGTAGAATAACTTGCATGTTTCAGGACCCAATTATGTGTGATCAAACACAGGGAATTATTCATAAAACTGCAACCAACAGACTGGAAGGATTTTTCATGCGATACCTAAATCTCTCTATTTACTTTTTAGCCAACCAATGGGATCTTCATGAGTGCATTTCTCATCGTTTTACCTCTGGAGTCCATGGCTCATGGGCTTTTCCATGAGCTGGGAAACTGCTTGGGAGGAACGTGTGTTGGGTATGCTGTTGTGATTCCCACCAATTTTTGCAGGTATAGTTACCATGTATTTCAACTTCACGGTTGTGTAAGTGCAGTGTTAGCTCCTAGGGGCAATGCAGTGCTGTTGCTTCTATTTTTCAATAATTAAATACAAATTTAAATAACAGGCAGATTTTGTATTTTTCCTTTTCCTCACCTTCCAAAAAGAATGAGTAACTCCAACTCCACCTTTTTATATGTATTCAGTTTGGTTTTGGAAAGCCAATGAATGCTTTTAAGCATAGGCAGATTCCACAGTCCATATCTCACTCAAAGGAGGATTGGGGCATTTGACTGAGTACAGATATTTTACATGAGGAGATTTGATAAACCAAACAGATCAGTTCGAACCAGTTTTGAATTCTATTAAATGAGATGGTGTCTACATTTAAAGGACGTTGAAATTAGATTTGTGAATGCACTACATGTCAGTTAGTGGTATTGTGAATTTACAGCTGATTTTTTGTTCCAATATAAATGTTACCATATGAGAAATGCTTGCGGTGGAGGGATTGTACTATTATTATTTGCCTGTTTTTGTGTTTCTCTTATAAGCTTTAAACTTGCAAATGATACTTTAGTCATATAATTAAAATTGTGTGTACGCATTTTTTGTAAATGATAAACAAGAACTATGTAAGTTATCTATTTGAGTTACAAGAGAAACAGAGTAGTAAGCTGAAGTGAGAGGCTTAAAAACAGAACTGCATGGTTTATGAAAACTGCCCAGCTTGAGTATGTGTAATGGATTTAGTGGATAGGGAAAAAAATTAATGGGCAAAGAAACAGAAGGTAGCGTGCTGATCTTAGATAGTGTATCTTAAATAGTGTAAAATGCTGTAAAAGCAAATTTTCTGAGCTTCTGATCTACAGTCTTCAGCTGCGCACTCTTAAAAAAAATCCATGTAGTCAATTATTGTTAGGGATTCAAAAAATAAATTTTCAAAATTTACATTACAGTATAAATAAATTCTTTTTGTTTCCATGGCAACAATTTAATTCTTTCATTGTATTATATTATTCTGGCTCTGGCAGTTCCCTCTTGAGTGAATTAGATACTCTTGAGCAACTGTTTAGGACTTCACAGAACTAAAATTTCTTATTAACAAAGCTTGACTGTTTCAGTGATGGGCTCAGTCTTCACTTGCTGAGACAAACAGTAATGATGATGTATTCAATATAACTGTAGTAGTGGAACGTTAGCCTACGTGAAGGCACTAGACAGGTGAGGAGGTGCAAAATTTAATCAGGTGGACTGATAAAGAAACCAGGTAGCTTTACACACTGACTTGCAAACAAAATACATGAAGTATACATACATACATGCATATATATAAAAAACAGAAGTCATATTTTATATTAGTAGAGTAAGACTATCTTCATATTTTCACCTACAAAACCTCTCCATGTCTGTAACTGAGCATAAATCAGGCCAGTTTGGTACAGCTGTCAGTCACACTCCTTATCATTACCGTTATTACATTGGCTGAAGAGTGATGAATGCATTTCTTTTTCTGAAAATACATCCTGAAGAGCGCTCCCATAACTGGGTGTCTTGCAAGACCAAATGTCTTATTGTCGTGATTAATGAATAGCTATGTAGACTTAAAAATAAAAGCGTGTGTGTATTTTTAGATATATATGTATTTTAATATATATTTTTATATATTCTATATTTTTATATAGAGTATATATAAAAATACAAATAAAATGCATTTTGGAACCCAGGGACTCTATTGTTATATGTATATTCATACATTATAGATATATATTTATACACACACACACATATCTATATATACATGGTTTGTTCCAGGTCTAGTTTGTAGTTTTCTTAGAACTTTAATTTTCTAAGCTGTGAATACTGTTATCTGAAATGCATTTCTTATGCTGAAAGATCAGCATCTGAACAGCATACACAAGTAAGAATTACTGTATTTGTGTGAGAACCATACTGAATAAAGGCTAGTTTGGAACAGAGAGAAATTAATTCAAAATATCTGAGCAAAATGTGAGCTTGGATTTCTCTTTAGTCTATTATTGGAAACTAGTTTGCATGATGTTTTGTGCAGATTAGAACTCATTCTCCCTGCGCTTCTTTCCAGTTGTGTGTGAAAAAGTGCCTGTCTGAAGGCAGTGCTCTCTCAGTGGGACTTAATGGAATTGTTGAAGCCTACCTAGCGTGTTCATGTTACAGCTCCTCTCTCTCTCTGTCTCTCAGCTGCAGGAATAGCATGGGGTTGAGTAAGGACTAGAAGTGAAGAAGTGTGGCAGAAGGGAGGGGGAAATAGTGGTCCCTCACTCAAATACAGTATTTTGAATTGTTTATAAACTGTACGTTTCAAGTCAATTTGAATTTAGAACAGTGCTACTTTATAGCAGAGAAAATATGTACAGGGCAAAAAATCACCGGTTGCTAGAAGTCCACTAAGCACGAAATAATTATAAATCATAATCATAGCTGTTCTTCTTCTCTTTAGTCCTGATGGCCAACCAACTCTTCTTCCACCTGAGCACGTGCAAGAGTTAAATCTGAGGTCTACTGGTATGCTTAATGCCATCCAAAGATTTTTTGCGTATCACATGATTGAGACATATGGTTGTGACTACTCTACAAGCGGACTGACCTTTGATACCCTTCACTCCAAGATCAAGTCTTTTCTTGAACTTCGGACAGCAGATGGACCCAGACATGATACCTACATTTTATATTACAGTGGCCACTCACATGGCACTGGCGAATGGGCACTGGCAGGTAACTGGTTTGGGGATTTTTTTATTAATAGTTTTGGTATTGATAAACTTTCCAAATCAATTAATTCTTTCTTTAAAAAAATCAATACTGTATTGTAAAACTTTGAAGTTTTGGTCACATTTATTATCTGATAGTCCAGAATGGCAAAGAGCTACCAGTCTTTGGAGATCAGATTGATACAAGCTGCTGGCAGAAAAGGAAGAAAGGAAAGGGTAATGTATAGAGCACAGCTGTTAAGAGATTCAGAGGCTACAAGGAATCATCAAAATGGGCAACGTTGCAGGCTAACTACCTCTGCTAGTGGAGAGAATGGAGAAATGCAGAAGCCCCTTTTGTATGTAGTTGACTTGATCTAAAGAAGCAGCTCTTTCCTTACCTTGCCCTGTATGACAGTCACGTATGTTACTGTATGAACTTCTGTGTTATCTTTAGTATTTAGTCACTTTGATAAAAATCCTTGTGCGGCTAACTATTCTTTTAGTTGTTCTCAAAATTGTCTAAATATTGTTCACCCCAAGTGTACACTTAGAACTTTAAGCATGATTTCTTATTCCCCTTACAATTCAACAAGGTAACTTGAAAGATCACTTTTTTCCTCAGAAAAGTAAAGTGGAAATGACCCCCTTCTGCTCTAAAGACAGATTTCCCTTGTATTTTGAGGAATATTTGTTCCCTGTAATGAACAAGCATAATCTCTTCTCATTCCCTGGACATGGCAAGAGCCTGCACACCTACCTCTGAGTGAATTATACAGCGTTCTGTGTCACTGTGTGAGCTAGGCTGTCATGAAGGACTGCATGCATGTCCTTAATATGTGCTCTGTTTTTTGTAAAAGAATTAATAAAAGAAATAGGAGGCAGGTCTACAGTCCACACTAGAAAAGCAGGTCTTCAAATACGCAGCAAACCTTGTGTCATGAAAACAGCTACGGTTTACTGACATCTGACAGTTCAGGAGTCATTGTGGGCGCAGTGTAGCCTCAAGACTATGTAAAGGGCTGGTTTAATGCCTTGTCATGTGCTTGGCATAGACTTCACCGTTTCCCCTTTTCCTGGCTCATTTTGATCTCTTTACAATGGGCAGTTCTATCTCAACTGTATTCTTTGGTAAACCTACTGAAGTTTTCAAATCATTGATAGGTTTAGCCTTGCTCTCCTGCTGTATGGAATGGGGCTTCTGAGGTTGCTGTGTGCAAAAAGTGAATCCTGTAGTAAATACCTTGAAAATTTGCAACTGTTTTTCTTCCTGGGACAGAATTAATTCTCTTGGATTGCGCTCTGCCTGCAAGCTCCTGGCTGTTCGTCAGCAGTCTCTCTCCAGGGGCATGTGCTCTTGAACAGTGTAGACAGATAACTAGCTTTGTGTGTGGTCATGCTGAGGTGTTCAGGTGCAGGACAGGCTTCCAGCCCAGTCCTGGCTTAAATCTGGCCAGCCTGGAGTGTGACAGGGGAGCTCAGGTCTCTCTATACCTGTTCAGGTAGCTGTAGCCTAAATTATCCTAAAAGTGAAAACAGAGTTTAAAGCCCAAGGTAACTGTTAAAATAAAAAGAAAGTTTCTGTGCTAAAAGGTACAGTGTGTAAATGCAGTGGTGTTCAGCTTTCTCACAAAGCTCCTTTTCAGTTCTCTATCCAAGCGTATCTTCAGCTTTTACGTGGAGGTAGGTATAGTCACATAAAGGAGAGGAACAGGCAGCTGTCACATGCCTTGCATCCTTTATTGTGATTAATTTTAGATAAATCATGGAGTGTAACCTGATACTCCTTCTAGATAGCACTGCTGAATGTAACTTGAAGTGTAAACTGAAAAGATGAAGGCTGTTTGACGGCGTAATTGTACCGCATGTGTTGGACAGTGGCGTTTCATGACAGATGGAACATTTGGTCATCAGCTCCAGTAATGCATACTGTCCTCTGACCTCTGGAGAGGATGAAGAGAAATGGCAACAATGAAATATAACATTTGGATCTAATAGAAAAAGTAGCATCTCACTGCCGGCTTATGCTGTGATACAGCACAGCAGTAGCGGTGTAGTCTTTGCTTTATAGTGACATCTTTTAAAGGAGGCTTACTGGATTTATTAGTTCGCTAATGATGTTTCTCTGTTGTTGGAAGCTGAGATGTAACACAGTGGTATAAAAGAAACTGTTAACTAGTCATGCATAAAGTATGAGCAGTGAAACGACCTGGGAGGTCATGTTCTCTGAGTGAAGGCAAAGGCAAGAGCTGGGCTAATGAAGCTTTGTCTCTGTTGCTGAAACTGTCGGCTTAACTGCCTGCGAAACCTGCCAGACAACAAGATGTGGCCAGACGCATGGACTTCTTACACAGCTTGGTGCCTAAATCTTGCACTGGCTGATAAGTCCATGCGTTTGAGGTCAATAGGGTTAGAAGCTGAGAATGTGTTTGTGTGTGTGTATGAAGGATGAGATGGTTTTCTTTAGGCAGTTCTATCCAGTACTGTTTTGAAATCACCTGCACCCCTGCATAGTTACACTAAAATAAAGTTTATTTATAAGCCTTTAAATTGTGAACAAATAAAGAAATTTTTACTGCTAATTGACACAGAAGGCTTACCTAGAAAAGGGAAACTGCTTCTATATAAGTCTCTGCTGCAAATAACTACAGCAATTTGGGGATCATGTACCAAGACAAGTCATTACTGTAAGTTTGTATATTAAGATTTTCTTTGGTAGTAAATTTTCCAGGTTTGCATTTTTTTGGAGAAGGTTGTAGCCCTGTAATTTTGCTTTAACTGCGATAGCATACTCAAAGCTTTAATACTGAGCTAGAGGTAGAAATATAAGTGCTGAAATATGCAGCTATTCTGTTTGAGATTCATCTGGGCAGTTAAATTCTTACTAATGAGTTTAAACGCTGCTAGATGTACTTATATTACACAATGAAAATGACTATGGAATTAAAATGCAGTTATTTTAAATCACGTTTTTCTACCTTTCTTCTAAAAGTCTTCTTTTTGGGAAAAAAAAAAAAAAAAAAAGTTGACATTTTCAAACTACAGTGGTTGTGTTATAAGTCTGTTATCATAGCTCCAACCTGCCACCACCTAGACTTACCAGTTCTTCACATTAGTAGTCATTGTGGAGCCAATGGAGATTCATTCACTTGTTTGCAAGATGTTTTCCTTAGGCACTTGAGTAAGTAGTGTGCTTTTCAAAGCTATGTAGATCCTGCAGTATCCATTACACTTAAGCAGAAGGACTCCCCACTATAGGTAACTTGGTTTAATTACAATCTGCTCTTGCAAAGCATTGTTGGAGCAAGAGCTGAGATGGAACATGAGAAGTTGGACACTCTAGCTGCAAGTGTTTTCTGAACTGATAGGAAATAAATATTGTGGAAAAATTATTATGAGATTTTTGTTTCATTGAGTTGTAAATCCATACCAATTTTCTTGAAGCTCTGAAGACAACTGTGTCTATAGAGTGAACCTCACCATTTCTGGTCACATGAATTTTTAAAGCCAAAGCAATGGTTATGCCTGTAGGTGGCTTTCCTGTTGTGCTTTGAAACTGTTAGCACATGTTGTGTTCAAAAGTCCACTCTTTTCCTTAAAAGAGGGGTTCTTTTTAATATTAATAAAAACTTACTAAGAAGAGTCCTTTTTTTCCCTTAAAATTACTAAGATTTAATACAAAATAAACTCTATTTCAGGTTTTCTTTCCCTATTTTGCTATATCCAGATTTCTTCAATAGGCTGTAATTTCTTTCACTGTGAGGGAATTCCTTTTTGTTTTGTTTTTTTTTTATTTTAATCAAGGGTGAGTTAATGGCCTCATCTGCCACAGCAAGTCAGGTGGAATCATTTAATACCTCTCTGGAGATCTGCAACATCTACAAACAGGGAGGATCAGTTGAAAAACTTCTATCTGTCCAGGTTGTTAAAATAAGGGATTCTTGGAACCCGCAGTCAAAATACTACAGAGGTTTCTGTTTCTTCATCCTAATATTAAATCTTTTTTTCCTTGTGGCAGGGGGCGATGCTTTACGACTTGACACACTGTTGGAGTGGTGGAGAGAAAAGAACGGTACTTTTTGTTCTCGGCTCATCATCGTTTTAGACTGTGAGAACTCTCAGCCTTGGGTTAAAGAAGTAAGAAAAGTAAATGACCAGTATGTTGCCGTGCAAGGAGCAGAAATGGCCAGAGTTGTAGACATCGAGGAAGCAGACCCTCCACAGCTTGGTGACTTCACCAGGCAATGGGTTGAGTACAACTGTAACCCTGACAGCAACATCAGCTGGTCTGAAAAGGGACGTACAGTGAAAGCGGTGTATGGTGTGTCGAAACACTGGAGCGACTACACTTTGCATTTGCCAACAGGAAGCGATGTGGCCAAACACTGGATGATATACTTCCCACGCATCACCTACCCATTAGTACATTTGGCAAACTGGTTTTGTGGTCTCAATCTGTTCTGGGTCTGTAAAGCGTGCTTTAGGTGCTTGAAAAGACTGAAAATGAGTTGGTTTCTTCCCACAGTGCTGGACACAGGACAGGGTTTCAAACTCGTCAAATCCTAATTAGCAACCAAAGAGAAAATGAAGTGAGAGCTCTGGGAACTTTCTCACTGTACCCTACTTACAACTTTTTATATGACTATTTTTCTCTGAAAAAGTCTGCTACACTCACTTTATTCAGCTCTTTGAGCAGCTACAGTATATGCAACAGTTAGAAACTGCAATCTTAAACAGAAGAGGGTAGGACTATGATATTTGAGTTTTGTTACTGCTCTGTATGTACATATGTAAGAGACTTATTTAATATGACCATGCATTTTGGAGACAGTTCGCATGTTCATACGCGTTACGTAAAGCAGCCTTTGTTCAGAGTCACCAGTCTGATGGACAGCAGCTCCTGCAAATGTTACAGCATGCTTGTGATTTATATCCACTGTAAGGTTCAAATACAGGAAAGGAACCAAGCTAATATTCAAATCAATTTATATGTCCTTGAAATTATATGCTGGGGTCAAGGGTATTATAAAACAGCACTGAGCCAAAAAAATAGAAGAATGAATAGCCATTCTAGGTAAGTAGCTACTGAGAATCTTTAGTTTCATTTGCTTTTACATCTTCAGTCCCTGCCTCAGTTCTCTACTGCCATCAATGGAAACTGGCCACAGAAAACAAGGAAATCAGACAACCCTCTAATGTTCTGATGCTGCTCAGTCAATGTTTTCTGAAGTGCAGTTTGAAAAACTTTCAGTGTTAATTTCAAAATTCAGTATCTTGCTGGTGATCTTTTTTAATTAGTTAATTCATATATGGAATAAGAATAAAAAGTGCACTGAGAATTTTTCCATCACCTATTAGGGTAGTTCTGTCTTTTCCAGGCTCTAACTAGTTTGTATTTTGAAAAGCTACCCTGAAGAAAAAAAAAAAAAACAACCCAAGGAATTTAACAAAGAAAATAATCCATAGATAAAAAATGGAAGTACAAGTGTCGCCTTGCTTCCATGTTTATCTGAAGTCTTTGCTGTGCATAAGACCTTGATTCTGTAAAATGCCAAGTACAGGATTGGACCGATGAGTTCATTATCTATTAAAACCATGAGCAAAGCTTGTCAGAAAGAATGGATTATTCCTGTAGGACAGAAGTGAATCCTGAGTATTCCTCACCTCTGTTCTCTCAGCCACAAGGTCCTCATCTTAATCCTTCCACTTACAGAGCTGGATGGGACTCTAGAAATCCTGTCGTGGCCTTTCCTCTTCGGTCAGAGAAGCTGCATAGCTTTCTGATCTCATTTTCTCAAGGACAGAAAATAAGGAGTGAAAGAACTAAGCGGCTAAGACAGTACAGTTTGTGGTGGGTTTCTTGCATATGTGTGTGCAATCCAGTAGACCTAGAGTTTACTTTTTTATGTTTCCATCAGTATTTTAATAAAAATGTTAGGCATTAGCTGATACTTGTCTAAAATATAAGTTATTAATTTTTTTTTTTTATTTAAAGACATGAAAATACTTTAGGAGCTCTTTAAGTCTTTGCCATCAAGGCTTTTTCTAATTCCAATTCCAACTGAACTTTTTAGCCAGCTAAGTTAGAGAATCTGCTAACACCAATACCTGTTAGTAACTCCTGAAAATAAAATGTGTGATTAAATTATGAGATCTGCAATAGCCAGAGTAATTTGCACCCACCAACTTCAAAATGGTGATTTTGTAGGATTTACAAGTGACAGCCATTAAGTTTCTTCATTAGTGTGTATTACACAACTTTGTTTAGCAAGACATCACCCCCCACCCCACTTTGCCTCTCTCTATCCCCTTCAATAAAGTGAAGAGGGGATAAAGAAATGAGAGGTGAGATGAGGTATCCTAACAAAACTCAGTTCCATTGGGTCTTCTCTAAGTAAATGCTGTGATGGCAGCTGTGTCACAGATTCGAGAGGTGGCTGTTCTCAGTAAGGAGAGAGGGTAATCGTACCATCTAACTTCAGGTATCCAACTTAAGTTCCTAACGTGGGAGCCTGAGGTAGGAGTCATCTCATTTCAATTCAGATATCTGAAAGCTAGACATCTGAGTCTGTGCTAGTGACCTGAAGTGCTCCAGTGCTCATTAACAAAGAGAAATAAGTATTTCCAGAAGAATACTCATTTGATCTCTATTTTAGGATGAATTTTCCTGTGACTGTGTCTATTAGATTTGTTTGGGTTTTGCTTTCATAAGCCAAAGGTCAAGCAGACAAATCCCTTCTGTCTGTCGAATGACCTTAGAGCTCTTCTGTTCTAAGTCATCCTCTGGAGCCTGGGCTGGGTACATAAGCTCCTCGTTCAAGCACATAAATTGGATACTTGAAGTTAGGCCGAACAAGCATGTGTCAGGTTGCAGAAAAGCAGCACTACCTCCTTTGCAGAAGTCATTTTCAGCCATTTCTGGTCAACAACCCTTGACTACAGAGAAAAAAGATTGCATAAAGGCAATCATTTGGTTTGTAAAATCACCATTATTTTGACTGCTGTTTCAGTAAAAGTTCATCTCATTGCACCATAAGCTGTTCCAACTTGAGCACTAGAAATTTTTAACAAAGTCCTCGTAAAGCAACACCGTAATACCTGATAGTCACCCTGGGAACATTTGAAAGTCAAGAAGTTAGTCCTTTCTGTTTTGGAAAAGCTTTGAATATCAACCATAACACTTCCCACTAATTACAATAGGTAAATCTTACTCTGTACCTGCTACTGTTAACATTTTTACAGACCTCATCTGTATCTTTCTTTTTGTACATCAAGGGGAACAGGAAGAGTGTGGGACTCCGGACCTGTCCTGGGACTGTGAGCAGTATCTGCTCTGCAGTGCGGTGATGGGCCTAGCTTTGGGCAGAACAAACGCAACAGTTGGTGCTGATCTTTTGCCTGTTTTTTAAATGGTTTCCATCTTACTTATCAACTGTTAGGTTTTCTTTAGGATAGACTGGGTGATCATGAGCAGTTTGCTGAAAGTTAGATAAAGAGTCAGCTAAAAATATAGCAAAAAGATTATTTGCAAAACTAATCATGTGTTTCAGTTTTGTTTCAGTTTTCTCAATTAAAGAACTCTAGTTTTCTGAATTTAAAATAGTTTTAACATGAGCTAAGGTATTCCTACTTTTGATTTTGTTGTTTTTTTTAAACAGCAAAGGTATGGTGAAAATCTGATTTAAACTAAAAGAATGTTTACAGCCATTCAAACTATGAGGCCTTTTTGGACAGAGACTGTCTTGTGTGTTTCGAAACACAAGAAAACCAGGGCTGCGGGGTGATGAGCCTCAGAAATTCAACAGCATTAATTCTCCACTTCTACACTGACAAATATCAAGGGGTCCTACTGTGACCCACATTCCCATTGGAATTTTTCTCCAGCTCCTGGCGCTCATGCACCTCCACGAGTCTCTGCCCAGCCCCGGGTGCGTGCCTGAGGGACAACGCACCAGGAGCTCCTAATCCCCGTGAGGAGTTACCCCTCTGCTGTTCCCTGTATGAAATACTGGGGCAACGCCTGAAAGAGAAATTTAAATCTAATTCCAAAGAATGTTACATATGCTATCAGTTATGTACAAGTTGTTTTTCTTTAACAGGAACATGCTTACAAATTGTCTGGATGGAGAAAATCTAAACTTTTTTTTTTTTAGAGGCTTGTCTCTGTACTGTATATTCAGACATTTTGTTACAAAAGGTTGTTATAAATTTATATCACAGTAGTAATTTTATATTGACTGTGTTTCATTTACCTCCTGTATAGTATCAGCCTTGCTGAAACATGCAAATGCACTAAATTCTACAAATTTAAGTCTTTAAAAGGAATTCGAATTGCAAATTCACAGTAGTATTTTTCTCTGAACAAGCATTGGGGAAAAAAGCCATTCTTCTTCATTTTTGCACTACCAGAGTTACATATTTGCAGTTCCTTATGCTTTGTATGCCTTGTTATTGTTGTTGTCCAGCCTTCAGTTCAAGTTTTTCCCAGAAAATATTTCTTCACCTATATTGTTTTCCCTTTATTTTACAAAGGCATAATTAATGCTATGCTAGCTGTAAAGCATCTCTGTTGCCAGCAGTAGACAATGTAACTGGGGTAATTTTCTTGTTTATAAATACCTTTCTGTGGGAGGATTTTTACTGGATGTACTGATTTTAGATCTGTAAATAGATTTTGTGTGTGTGTGTATTTGTGATATTACTTAAATATATTTTGCTGGTTTGGATGCTCATTTCCAGTTCATGTTTTTGTTTATGCATTGATCACTTCCCAAATTTCTATGCTCCCTCTTGAATTACATGGGGTTTTTTTTCTGTACAGTTTGTTTCAGAGGGGTTTTTTTTAGCTAGAAATTACAACAGGGTTTACTTAAAATCTAAGGATTATTTGTAGTTTAACAATTTAATAGAAATGAGAAATATTAGCTTAAATTATTAATAACTTTCACCTTGTCATTTTTTTATCAGTCAACAAGCTAGTAAAAACATTGTTTATACTTTGCAACATTATTTTATAGAGACTTAATTGAAGACTTCACTTACATCAGTATTTGTATTTAGTCAAACTTGTCATCTCCAGTAAGATGGAGTTAATGGAGGGTTCCTGTCTGAGTGAGATCAAGCCTGGGAGACGAAGCAGAAGGAAACTGTGACACTGCAGGATGGTGAGGACAGAGCTGCACATCTGCTTCTCTCAAAAACTGCTGAGGAGGTTCCTGCACTCCCTCCCCATGAAACAGTCCCAGCAGTACTCTTAACACGCCAGGGCTTGTTAAGTAAAGACTTAGGTGGGAAATGGAGGGGAAGCAGAGCGTTCAGCGTGGCAAGGGATGCCGGGCATGTCAGTGGTAATCCAGGGTCCAGAGCTGCAGAGAAGGGCGCTGCACAATTAGCAGTGCTTTTAACACATTGACTAGCTGAGTACAATGAAGATTTAGTGGCACTTTTTTCTTTTTTTTTTTTTTAAACAGAATGAATTTAATTTTGACTCATCCTTCTAATTAATGATTGAATCCATTACTTTTGCAACTTAGTAATCAGTGTTCCTTTTTTATTAAATTTCTGTAGATCCTTTCTGTTCAGTCTCAAATTCAGAGGTAACCCTAGAGAGCAATGCAGCTCACCCTCAGTGCTGCCCTGCAGCTATTCTAAGTCTCTTTGAATGGACCGAGGCAACCCACGGTATGTCTGCATCCATGGCACTAGGTTTGGTGTTTTGGTCAACTTTTTTGGTGACCTAGCAAATAAAAGTCAGTGTAAATAGCCATATGAATGTTCAAATAATGTTTCTTCTTAGGTGCTATTACTTATATTATTGTTGGAAAACAAGCATAGCAGAAAAATTCAAGCACATTGATTTGGAGCAAGAAGCGCATAAGGCTTTGATCAGTGTTAACTACTGCGCCAGCGCTGCACTCGGCTGGACTCCGTCAGCTCTTTAATACATTGCCCCCTACCACTATGGAGTAAAATACAAGTTCGCTATTGCTGCTGTATTATACTGGAGACTGGAAAACTGGATCCAGTAAAGGCTCTCGGTATTATAGAGCTCACCTTTAGAGATTCAGGCCCAGAACGAGTACAACTTCCTCGCACAACCAGATACACACCGTAGGCACTTGTGAAGGGTTGGTCACCCTGCAAGGCAGCAGTCCGACTCTTCGGAATACTGAGTAGGAAGCTATTCCCAACAGGTGCCTGCAGCATCCAGCTGCTTACAACTAGTGACACAGAAATTTAAGATTTCCCTCCTCATCAGCACTGAATTATTTTCTCTCTATTTAGTAATTATATAGCCACTTCAAGGTGTAGTGAAACATTCTGGGCTCAGATACGACTGCACAGAGCTACGGAACTGCCAGTTCAGATTCATGCCCGTGCTGAAGCTGATGGAGAAACGCAGCCAGCTTTGTTGATTACAGACAGTTCTATAGTTAATAGCTGCAAAATAAATCACCGTGAACCTGACTTTGCCATCCCACAAATGCAAAGCCAGGATACTGCAAGACAGTCTGTGTCGGGAGTATAAAACAGATGACTTGGCTTCCTTTGCAAATCAAAGAGAACAGCCTGATTCAGAGATTGGCAATAGCCAGAAGAGAAGTAGAAACTTTTTGCAAAAAAAATGTTTGCTTTATAAATTCTGTATAAGGTCCCTAGATACCATGGTACTGAGTACATTATAAATGCATAAGAGATCCATTAAGAGAGATGGGGAGGGGGAAAAAAAAACCTGACAAATTAGGTTTATATAGCTGAAAGCCCTAAAGATTTCTTCTGCCTTTCAAAAGAGTATAAAGATTTTTATCCTTAGAGAAAGGTTAGTTCTTTTCCCAGGAAGGAAAGGGCAGAAGAAGAGGAAGAAAAGGAAGAAGGGAAAAAAAAAAAAGAAGCCAAGAGGAAAAGTAATACTATCAGATGGGTCAGATTCAGCGCTGGGGTCAGGAGAATGGGGTTCACAGACCTAGAACTAGGGCGAAGATTCAGAACTGATTAGTTTTGTTTCTTACAGATGTGGCCTGTGTGTACTGTCAGGCTGCCTTACCTTCCAAACCAGGGCAGCAGCATCCAAACCTGCTACTGAACATGTCCCGCACCAGCTCCCGAGCCCTGCCAGGGAAAGCTGTCAGCCTGGCCAGAAGCATGCTGTGGCCCGTCCTAACAAACCAACAGGATAGACAGGCAGGTTTCTATTCTGGGCTCATGTCCTGGCACCATTTAATTTACCGTTATAAAGATGGCTCCTGAAAAATTATGACTATTAAATTTTTAATACAGTGCCTGAAACCAGATAATGCTGTACAGCTACAGCTGGCCGAGTAGGGGGGCTTTTATAGTACGAAGGCAATAGTGGATGTTACACACCCTCAGGCATGTTCCCACAGCGGTGTCTGTGTATGAAAGATCTGTGGCACTGAAGAAGGTTCCCTGTCTTGGGCCATCGCTGGTCAGGAAGATGGCTCAGACCACTTAAGCCAGGTCTCCAACTCTGTTTCATTTTTACTCCCAGGTGAGTCTCTAGATGCTTCTCCGGGTGAGGAGACGTGGTACCTTCCCGGCTGAATTTGAAGCAGGTTTCTAATATCTAAAATTACTCAGTGAAATAAATTGTTTAAAGATCGAGCATGTTCTGATAAGAGATTTGATGAATGCAGACAGAATACAGTGCTGGCATACACAGACAAGGTAGGTGAACTACATCCAGAAGGACAGAAAGCGAGGCTGGAAGGGGAGCAGGAAGCCCTGTAAAGGAACCGCATCCTGCTTGTCTTGCACCCAGACGTACCACAAGACTGCTTGATTTGGGGCAGGAAGTCAAATATTTTGTAATTCCTGCTTGTTTGGCATAGGTTTATAAAAATAGTAAAACTAAGATAACTACCAGGAAGGATTCAGATGCCTGACCTACAGCCTACCTCATCTACAAATACAGAAAGTGCGTTGACAGGCCAGCAGTCGGGAGTTTGCCCCATCCGAACAAGCCACAACAGACTGGTTCCACCCCCAGACAAGAGGAAGTAAGCTTTTGGACCGACCTGGTCTTGATGCACAAAAACGTGTACATACGCGTCAGAATTAGCTGTGGGAGACTTGTAATAGATGTACGGAGTCTTCAGTCATCTCCAGTTCTGGGTAAGCAATTTGTCCTGCTGGGGATGTCAGACTTAAGCTTAGCAAGTGTGGGGCTCCTGGGAATCTACTCCAAAGCTTCTAATGCATGGTACAAAACTATTATTTAGAGACAACTTCTGTGAAGCTGGGGGAAAACACCCAGAACCCGGCCATCTGAAAAGCTAGTGCTTTTCTGGAATTCATTGCTGTGTGTCAGCTGCCCTGTGGCTCTTCTGAGGAAACAACAAAAGGAATTGATGGCAGCCAGGAAATTGCTACGCACAATCGCACAGTGAACTGTTGCCACTGGAAAGTTAGCAGCTCTCGCTCGCACGTACCCTGGAGAAGGTTTGTTGGTCGTTGCACGATGCTAGATATCAAGTTGCAGCTGGAGTACTGTTACCGTAGTGCATTTTCTAATTCCCCAGCTCTTCACTAAATAACCTTAATAGAGAGTTAAGCTGCGAGTCCTGCCAGAGGGTGTTGCAGATGCTTATATGGATTAAAGAGATCTAGGACAGACTCATGGCAGACAGCTGCACCACAGACTCTGAAGCACAAAGCTAGTAACCCTCTCAGTAACCCTCAGGACTCCTCTTAGCTACAAACCATTTGACCCATTCGCATGGCTCATCCCATTTTTGGCCAGTCCTAAGAAAAATGGTCCCGGACTGGATGGGGCTTTGACCAGACCCCATGCAGCTGCTCTCATTTTATGTTCTGCTCCCCCCAAAAGACCACAGCCCTCCTGTCTACCCAGTGAGCAAAGCACAAAACAACCCCCAAGACCAGCATGCTGCTCAGTGGCTGCCAAATGGTGTCTACCATGTGTCACCTCAGGGCTGACAGAGCGTGAGAGGGTTAGTAGGTATCTGTTTGAGAATCCCAGGATGTTTACAGTCAGTAAAATACCCCAGAACCATAAACTGTGAAAATATTTTCATCTCTAGGTCCACTTTAAATTGTAGGACAGTCACAGTGTGACCCCGAATGCCCACAATTGTGTCAGTATGCTGATTCGGCCTGTAATGTCAAAACTGAAGTACCCAAAAATAGCACTTTGAGGAGGGAACTCATTCCCTTTTTGCTGTCTTTTGTCTTCTAGTTACAGTCAGTGCTCTGTATATTTCCAGCAATCCAAGGATGGTTTCAGTTATGTTAGTTACAGTTTTGATGTCTTCAGAATTTATGAGGCACTTGGCTTTAGACCACAAAAAGGAAATAAGTCAAGACCAGTCACAAAGCTGTCAGTTCACAGCTCATTCCAGCTCATCCATCCTTCACTTCTTATTTATTTATTTGGTTGTCTTTCCCACAGCAGAAATCCCCAGTTTGAGTGCCGTAGCTCAGATACAGCTCCTATTCAAGCCGCGAGACGTACCTCAAACCCCGCTCAGGTGAAGCCGTGACGAGAACGGTACACCCAGAAGGCTGGGGAATAACCACCCAGCTCGCAGGCAGCGGAGTGAAAGCACCCCAGCGCTCACGTGGGAGCATCCCGTATCTGCACAGCTCTGGACACCCACGTCAGTGCTTCTGCCAGTCCATATACCCTACAGTCTAATAAACATTGGTTTATCTACTGAAAAGTCAAAGGAAGACGAAACATAATCCAAGAACTCCTGATTTTATGGGATACAAAGTAGGACCTAGCTAGCACTTTTCCACCAAACATCATCCTGCCACCTGTGCAAATCCAGCCCAGCTTTTAGCCCTCTGGTAGGGTTTCCTCAGCAGACAGAAACAGCTCCTTCCCTCACCTGAGCTGTCTGCAGCCTCACACGCATTGCACAGCAAGCCTACGCATTTGGGTGTGCACGGCGCTAGAGAAGAGCCTGAGAAACCCTGCCCTCCGGGAAAAAGGGGGGGCCAGCCCCAGCCCCTCCACCTACTGTCGGTGTGTGGTGTGAAGGTGGGGTGCTGCTCCACACCCAGGATTTGAAGCCTTCATATAGAGAAGGCAAGGCGCGCAAGCAGGCATCCAAGGCCACCAGCAAGGCAGGATGCGATTGATGAACTGTCAATAACGTCAACTGAAAGCCCAGCCACGGATGGGTAAATAGCTTGGGACTGGGAACCGTGAAGTCCGTTCCGGAGTTAAACGTTCAAGTTAACTTCTGGAGTCTTCTTTCACCATTAAAATGTTATTTCAAAACCATACTGAGGGAAGGAGAAGGAGGCAAGAAGCTCAGCTGGCACTGCCGGCGGTAAAGCTGTTGGTTGGCACTAAAGTCACGGTCAGAGCAGTTTGCAGTGAACGACACAAGGTTCAGATCACCAAGGTGATTTCAGTGCTTATCCCTCATCTTCCCAGAGCCCCATCTAAACTCTGCACCAGTGCCTGCATTTGTCAATGAAATGCTGGTGTCCCCTCAGTCCTGCTTCTGCGTCCGGCTGGAAGCCCACAGTCCTCAGGGGGCTGCGTAGCAAACCGCCCCGCTCGGGGTTATGAGCACCTCTAAGTCCGTGAAGTTTTACCCTGTTCATCTCTGTATTGGGTTTGCATGGCAAGGTTTTGGTAGCCAGGGGGCTACAGGGGTGGCTTCTGTGAGAAGCTGCTGGAAGCTTCCCCCATGTCCGACAGAGCCAATGCCAGCCGGCTCCAAGATGGACCCGGCGCTGGCCAAGGCTGAGCCCGTCAGTGACGGTGGTAGTGCCTCTGGGAGAATGTATTTAAGAAGGGGGAAAAACTTGCTGCAAAACAGAAACTGCAGCCGGAGAGAGGAGTGAGAACATGTGAGAGCAACAGCCCCGCAGCCCCCCAGGTCAGTGCAGAAGGAGAGGGAGGAGATGCTCCAGGCGCCGGAGCAGAGATTCCCCTGCAGCCCGTGGGGAAGACCATGGTGAGGCAGGCTGTCCCCCTGCAGCCCAGGGAGGTCCACGGGGGAGCAGATCTCCACCTGCAGCCCGGGGAGGACCCCACGCCGGAGCAGGGGGATGCCCGAAGGAGGCTGGGACCCCGTGGGAAGCCCGCGCTGGAACAGGTTTTCTGGCAGGACTTGTGACCCCACGGGGGACCCACGCTGGAGCAGTCTGTGCCTGAAGGACTGTAGCCCACGGGAGGGACCCATGCCAGAGAAGTTCATGGAGGACTGTCTCCCATGGGAAGGACCCCACGCTGGAGCAGAGGACAAGTAAGGAGTCCTCCCCCTGAGGAGGAAGGAGCAGCAGAGACAACGGGTGATGAACTGACCCCAACCCCCATTGCCCGTCCCCCTGCACCGCTGGCAGGCAGGAGGTAGAGAATTAAGGAATAAAGTTAAGCCCAGGAAGAATGGAGGGGTAGGGGGAAAGTGTTTAAAGATTCAGGGTTTGTTTCTCATTATCCTACTCTGATTTGATTGATAATAAATTGAGTTAATTTTCCCCAAGTAGAGTCTGTTTTGCCCATGACAGTAATTGGTGAGTGATGTCTCCCTGTCCTTATCTCGACCCATGAACCTTTCGTTATATTTTCTCTCCCCTGTCCAGCTGAGGAGGGGAGTGATCGAGCGGCTTTTGTGGGTACCTGGCATCCAGCCATGGTCAACCCACCACAATCTCCTTGCAGAGCTTGACCTTGTGGGTGCAATTAGACAAGACCTACAAACATGTGCACTAAACAAGAGCTAGTCAGAGGGGAAAGAGACTTTCCCATTTAACTGGATGACTGGCTCCAGTACTTACCGAGGACATTGGAAACTGGCCTTGATTGCCAACACACCAGCTACTTTAAACAGTATTTAAAGCTATTTGGGATTAGGTTTCCCCACTCAGGAGAGTGGGATACTCTTGAGTACAGCACATCACCTTTCCCCGAGCCAGCCCACCCCACCACGTGAAGTGAAACACTTCTGCGATAAGGACTGGAAAAGATGCTCCACCAGAGACTCCGGTAACACCGGGTGGGAGGTGCTGTTCTCACTGAGCAGCCACGGGAAGTGAACTGTGACCACCCACGCCATGGGGGAATAGCTGTAAATACCAAGTTTTGGGTAAATAAGAAAATTCCTGTCTCATTGCCAAACAGCTGTTGATTTATTAGGGCAAGGGGGTGTAAGGTTCCAGGAGCAGCTTGTCCTTGTGTACAACAAATCCCATCCTGTAGAGCCTCGTGGTGTTTGCAGGAAAGCCAACGGTGGGTATTTACTTACCACCCTTCGTCTCAGGAAACCATGCATGAACGCAAACACAGGAAGCTGCATTTTAAATGTCAAAATATGCTTTAAAAGCTTCATGTCAGCTATGCTTTTCCAAGCTAGAAAAATACCAACAGCTTCGAGAATAATACAATGCAAGAAGAAATTGAATTACTTATGTTTTTTCTTTCTTCCCTTCATAAACCACACTCTCCTGAAGTCAAGCACTAATATATTAAAATGTTTTTCAGCAGTGGCATTTTGCACCTCAGGAAGACCTCATAATTTTATTTTGAATTGCATTTGCATATTCAGTTAGTCAAATCCATTTCCTCTCATGATTAAGCATGCTATATAATTGATATTCTTCTTCCCTGTAGCGTGACACAGCATGTGACGCAAAACTTGCCTTCATAAGGATACTCATGAATGCTAAAGCACAACACATGCAGAAAAGCATATTGCATTCCTGTATGCTCAGGCTAGAGGAAAATAGCTGTAGTGCTCCATAACTTAGCTTTCTTCAGAGGATTGGATGGTGCCTTTGATCTGAGAGAGAAATATTTGCAAGGAAATACCAAAGAAGCTCTCTCCACTTCTAATTTTGTTAGTTTCAGGCATGTTGAGGGAAATGAGCTGATCATACGGAGAATGTATCCATTTCTTATAAGGAGGACACCAACCCTGAAGACTATTTTAGGGGTTTTTTTCCTGTTTTATTTTTGTGTTTTAGTTTGGTTTTTAAGTATTGAATTCACTTTAGGAAACAAGCCAAACTTACACTTAGTGAGTTGCTCCAAAAATGCACAAGCACCCCCGTGGGTTTTTTGCCCCATGCAGAGTATGGGCAGCCAGAACAGAGCCCTGTGCTTCATCAAACATTTAGAGAGGCATCACATGCCCAGCCACCATCTCCCTGGATTTAAAACTTTCTTCCACCTAACCTAGACTTTTCAAACTTGTCCTAATTGAAAAGTAAGCCCCTGGCAAGTATAAAATTTTAATATTAAGCCACCTGAGACATCCAGTGAAGAAGAAAAGTTTTTAAAGAAATTGAACCTGAGAAAAAGATAACCACTGAAGCAACCACTGGAGTAACTGAAGAGCTTAGCAAGCAAGGATCCAGGTGTTGAACACAGGCTTAGAAGCGGTGCACTGCTGCGGCGCTGGGACGGCGTGCAACATGTTCTTCACATGCGTATGCGTACAGGCCCTGAACGTCAGCTGTACACGTTTCTCCACTTCTATACAAGTCTTAGTTTCTTATTCAGATCAATGTTTCTAATTCTAAAGTGATTCATAATACAAGGTAATGTCATCGTATTACAAGACGGCTTCATTTGCAAGTCCATTCCATGCCAAGAGCAAGGCAGCAGAGTCCCCGATTCTAAATACAAATCTATTTCATGCCAAATACCCTTGCCAAAGCCAAATGAGCTGGCACCAAATGGCTTCACAGGAACATCCTACCGTCAGCAGCGCTTTCCAGGCATTACCGGTACCTTACGACGACTCTTCCCACCCACCCCCCCCAAGCTGTTGTCGGTTTGTTCTACCCTTCTCCAAGTAGCAAGCATGAGAATTTCCTTTCTCAACCACCACCACACACATTAAAAAAAAGCAGGTCACTTCAGTATATTGTACCTCGTGTCTGGAAATATTAAACATTACTATTAAATATTTATATAGTGAAGCAGTTCTGTCACTGACAGAGAAAGTGGTCAGTGTTGGAGTCTGAATCACAAACGTTAACAGTAAACCTCTCGTTTATACACAGACAGGAGAAAAACTTTACGTGGGATTCAATTGCTTCAAGTGCTTACATGAATTATTCTGAAGACTTTGCTCAGCCCAAATGCTCTTTGCCTGTGGAAAAGCTGAAGGTTTCACTTACTAGCCTAGTGGGAGCTGAGGATATGAGAATATTTTAAGGCCTCTCTTGACAAATAAGCATGTTCCTCTCAGGAGGAACCAAAAAATTAGATCAAAGCTCTGCCTTCTCTCTATTAATTTAATCATCATGAGCCAAATTATAAGCTAGTTTCTTACAAACTCCCACTAGAGGAAGCTTTCCCTAAGAAGTAACTGAATAAACTCCAGAAGAAATCCCAGTGTCTCTCCCCATTGCTCAGCACACACAACACATCCCTGCAGTTGCAAAACATATTGCCCAAGTGCTTTAACATTACGGGTAGAATATTTGTTACTCAGGAGTAGTTACACACATTAATTGATATATTTTACACTGTATTGCCATCCACGGGCACTGATAGCCAAGTATAGCAAAACATTAAAAAAAACCCAACCACCAAATAAAAAAAGAGAAACAACCCAGAAGAGAACCTTCTTACCTGATAGCTTGCTTACGTGAAGGTCTAGTTAGCACCAAACTGTGCTTTTCAAAAGCAGCTAACACATCTCCACGACCTCCCTCCTCCTGAGACAGTGAGTCACCTCCAGGTCATTACCAGTGTGTCAGACACAGATCCGCTCCACAGCCCTGCTAACACCCACACAGTCCTGCAGAGATGCGCTTGGCAGCCCCCGCTCCTTACAGCCTCCGCTCTGCTCGTCAACGAGCAGCAGCTTTGCCGACAGCTCCAGCAGATCACAGGTGAGGAGCCACGTCCAGTAACGAGTTTTCCTGGTTGCCCCTGATGCGGTGCAAAAAGGTTTCAGGGCTCAAGGAGGGAGAAATCCTTCCCTCGGGTGTGGGGGGATGTGTTTCCTCAGACCTGCCCTGGCTGAAGAACCTCACCGTGGGGCAGGTCATGCCTCTAGAGATAGAATAAATGACCAGCAGTGTTGGGGAAGCAGCACACCAATACCAGATTCCTAATCTCTGCAAAAGCCAGTCACCAGGACCACCCAGAAACCTGCCGCCTCTGCTCATCAGCCGTCATTTAGGCCTGAGCAAGTTACTTGCTGGCTGGTGATGGGATTGTGCTCTGCTGATGCAAAGCAAGTACAGCTGGTGCAGGTAGGATGTGATATATTTTCAACAGGGTGAAAGCGATTAAAGAACCTTATCTATTCCTCCTTGCTGTTACATTATGTGTATGCCTTTGTTAGGGGAGTCCCTTACTTCGAAGCGTGGTTTAGCACAGCGATATGTTTGTCGGCATTAACGCACCGTGCTGTAAAGCATCTACTTCTTCCCACAGCTACTGTAATTGGTAGAATTGATGGTCTTCCCTCTGGAGACCCACCTCATCCTCTGCTTCCCTGATTAACAAAGCCTTTTCCTGAATGGCTGGTGAACTGATGTCTAATTAGCTGCAAGGTAAGGATGAAGTATGAATTTGGAAAACTGAAAGGCAAGTTTCAAGGCTGGAGACTTCCATTTAACAGCCTTTTAGTGTTGAGATTATACATTTCAAGACACAGAGGTAGAAATTATGAGCAACTAGAAAGCTACTCTCTCCAGAAGAACATTATGCAGCCTCTGGTGAAGGCTGTCAGAGCAGCATTCCTGCTATGACAGGAGGGGGCTATTTTTTATTAGTAGTAATTTAAAATAAATTCCAGTGAAGCTGTGGCTGTGCTGTCTTCATGCTTTGTGTAATTTTGAATGGCTAGCCTATGAATGGCTGGTGAGAATTTTAAGACCTGTTTTGTGAACCTACCATGAAACATTGCTTGTCTGTCTTTAATGAAATATAAGAAAAAATGAAGCAAGATGTCTGTTCTCTTACAGCTCAGAAGGAAGTTTATACTCCTGTGATTTATTAAGCTTATGGCTGTGATTTTTTTTTAATGCTTTGTTTAATATTGTATGCACATTGCTATTAAATATCATGAATATTGCTATGAAACTTAATGAATATTGTAAAAAATGGGGTCTGAGCTATTCATAAAATGCAACATACAATTTCATGAAAACTGGGCGTGTGTTGTCTTGGAGTCTGCCCAACTTACAACATATTTCACTGAGATCTTAATTATTTTCTTTATACACTGGCATCTATATTTCATGAAAACGTCAGGGAAATTCTTTAAAATACTTTAGATATTTAATGAAAATTGCTGAATATGAGAGCAGAACTTTTTTGGCTGAAAGTTATGCTTTTATAGAACTTTTTTCAATCATACAGATGTAAAATACTTCTTCATTTAAAAAAAAATAGAATTCATTTTTCTGTAATAAAAGAGGAAAGCTGGTAAACTTAAGAAGAGTAAGTAATTAAATTTTGATGCTTACAGAAACTATTGCATGAATTTGTCAAAATCCAAGAGATCACAAGTTTCCAACTTTACAATTAGCTGCCCACTTTGTTTCAGGTATCTTGAGGATCAGGATCTTGTGTGGGAGAGAGCCCTCAGCTGGATGTCCTGTTTCATATGGCCCTCAAAACAAACCTTCTGTTCTTAATGTCCTGTGCTATGACCTATGCAGAATATAAGCTGTGATGGGGGGGGAAGCACCTTGTTTCAGTCTACTTTCCAGTGAAGCCATTTGCCTGTTCTTTATCTGGGGGAGTGATACTCACTCATCCCTGTTTTCCCAAGTCTTGTTGCTTATGGTGAGATTTTCTTCAGTTGTAACAGGGCTAACCCCTCATCTTTCTCTTTCCAGCCTTGAGAGATCCTGAAAACAGTCCTCAAAACACTTGCTGTCAGCCTTCCTAAACTACTAGATGTTGTTCAAGCACTTCCTCCCTTGATTCATCTCTCCTTCTTGTTCAGAATTGTGAGGAGGGAGGAAATTGTCCTTGACAGCACCGATGGCTCATGTTCCACTACTGTAGATTAACATGCGGGTAGATTAACATGAACTTCTTGGATGACTTAAAAGATGCAGTCTCCCACACCCTTCAGTTAAGAGATGTTTGCATCTTCCCTAGACTGGAGACAAAAAATTGTTTCCCTGCCTTGTTTCCCTCAAGTATGATACCATGTCGTCAAGATTCTTCTCTGTATCCTGCTGTGATATGTGGCCAGTGACGGTAGGTGGGTGGTTTTTTGCTGTGGACCATTGCTCAAGAAGAGCTGACTGTCAGCAGCAATGGTTCCCATCACTGCAGTGGGAAAGGGAAGAAGAGCTTTCAGAGGACATCGGCAGGGAAGTGTTTGGGAAAGCCATGGAAGAAATGTCATGCTTTGAATGCCTGCAGGAAGTAAGCTAACAATTGTACAGTGGTTTCCACTGGCAGACTGCATCTAGTATTAAAAAGCACAGATGTACTTGTTTAAGAAGGTAAATGGAAACTCAGCAAGACACAGACAGATTGAATCCCTCGCAAAATGCTGCTGGCATGTAAGGGTGTAGCTTGATGTAGTGGAGCAGATGAGAAAGGAGTGCTGCCTGGCAGTGTTACAGCTGTACATTCAGTGTATCCTGCAGATAGGTACAAAGTTCATTCACTGGTTATAATAACCCCTGTAGGATTTCCTTGTAGAACTGCCTTGTTAGGCAATTAAATGCTCTATCACCATGACATAATTCTATGAGTCATCTGTCATAAGTGTCATCTCAACAACCTAATGATAAAACTGAATCAAACTGCTTTAAATGATGCCTCGCTTCTAGACTGCTCCAGAAACTTACTTCACTGTAAGGTTTTATTGCCCTAAATCTAGTATGTGGCACACTAAAAACACTGCCATGGTAGACAGGTTGGTTGCTGATGCCAGAATCCTCTTGGACTTCTCCCTCGTCAGCCCTGTGAACCTGAAGCTGTCCTCAGCTCTGAGGTCCTAGCTTTGTCAGCAGCCCAGAGAGGCTCGCTGCGGGCTGCTCTCTGCCAAAATGCCATCCAGCTTGTTGGAACATGAATATGATAAAAATACCAGTGGAGGTCTGGGGTTTGCCCAGTTTCCGATGGAGATGACACATAATAAACCTGCGTGTGCATACGTATGTTCCCAGTAACTTTTGAACGTAGTAATCAATATAAACCTCGTTTCATGTCAGGCTAGAGATGTTAAAGATGTTAGATTCCTACAAGTTTCATGAAAGTATCCAGAGGAGATGGAGAGGGACCTCTTGAATGAAAGGCTGAACCCACTTCAGGTACTAGTTACTGCATACAGAAGTGAATACATCGTGAATGTCCTTATTGCTCTAGCATAAATCATGGCTAGTGTCATTAAACACCAAAGACTCCAGCTAGGAGATTCAAACCCACAGGTAACTCATTTCCTTTGTTTTTTGCTACTCATGAAACCCACTGTTTGTTCTTTGGGTCTTCTACAATTTGCTTTTACCTCACTGTATTAATAAAATGGGCTAGCCCAGATGCCTCCTGGTTCAGGTACCTCCTCAGGCAATACTTCTCTAGCCCATCCTGAACCTTTCGTTCTTCCCCAAAGTCACAGAGATCTGCCCCTCGCTGGCTGACACAGCGCTGCAGTACCACAGCCGTATTCCGCTGCTGCTGATGCCTGGGATGTGCAGGTAAAAATGCCCACAATTTTCTCCACAGCTGGATAAGGCCTGAAGGCAAAAGGACTACTTGGTCCTGGTGTGAAACACACTGGAAGGACTGCCATACATTAAAAGTGTATCTTTGTCTGTACTACATCAATAAGCAGTGGACTTAAAGCACCTTCAAAACAGACTGAGGAACAAACACTGTCTTGGCAGTCAGTACGCTCTAACGATTTTTGCATTGTTAGTCGTTAGCTGCGGCTGCTTTCATGAGCAGTAGCTAAGCTTAATGTGAAATAAATACCCCTGTGAAGACACATCTTTAGTTTGGGGCTTGTCATCTCATCCAAACAGCTGCAGTGTTCCAGGAAAACAGCAGTTGTTAAACATTCATTCTCTATACCGCTTTCTTGAACTGTTTTGTAATCTCCCAGACACGTTTGTGGGGCAGTTAATGGTATCCAGTGAACCGACTCAGCCAAAAAAACCCGAGTACCCTCAGAGGGGGAATTTTCACAGAGCGGGTAACGCAGTATCACAGCCCAAGCTCAGGAGAGCCCCGAACAGCCCCCGTATCTCCGCAGCGGACCCCTGCCCTCTGCCCCCGCAGCTGCCTGGCTGCCTTTGTGCCGAGCACCTGCAAAGGAAGCAGGAAGCCGGAGCCTGCCAGCATTATTCTTTACCGACAAAACAAAAAGTGGCTGGCAAAAGTTGAAGGTTGCTTTGCGGTGTCTAATGCCCTCCTCAGCTCGCTCCAGATGGAGTCTGGGACAAGAAGACTGGGGTGATTAGAGGGTAAGCGGCTCTCCTAGCCTCTAAGGTAAGAGGCCTAATGTCAGGTCTTGCAGAAGGACCCCAGGTTCGCAGGCTCACGAGAGATGAGTTCCTCCAAGATCCTGGTACACAGTAAGAGGCAACTGACCTCTATCTCCTCTAAACCCGGTTCCTCCTACTTCTCCAGTTTCACCCCACCAGCCATTCTCCCCAGAGTTGCCCCAACACTTCAACTTTTCCCATAATTTGCCTTTCCCTTCATTGCAACCTCAAGTTTTTTCCTCCCCAGCTTTTCATCCTGTAGTCTCTGCCCCTGACGAACATTCACGGGTCATTTCTTTTCTGAACTAGCTGAATTGCAACCCTTGTAAAGCAGATAATTTCATAGGATACTTCCTTCAAGTAAAAAGAAGAGAAACACAGTTTCCTGCAACAGTCATTTCTAAATTCAACACTGATTTCTGTCAATGACAAGCATGAACTTTACACAGACTGGATGGTGTTGCAGTTCAGTGGCCGCAGTATGTCCCCGCCAGTCATTCTCAAATGGCAACTTCACAAGGCCACATTTTATTGGCCCAGGAGCCCACCTCCAGTCTCCCTAAAGAGAGAATTAAGCTTTCCATGTAAGTCCCTCAGAGGTGTACAAGGTGCTTTGCTCTGGTTAGGATAAGTGTGGAGTAACTAAGAACATTTGAGATATAAATCAATTAATGATTTGCAGGTCACATCTTCCCAAAAGATGTGACCTTCACTTGCTAGCACTAAAAAAGCCCTGTTTTATGAAATGGAAAATGAATTTCAAGACTCCTGCCTGAATTTGAGTCACAAGTGTTATTCCACATCAGCACAGGACATGCCAGATTTCAAGGTAATCTAGAGTACATGTGTGTATTTTAGACTTCCAAAAGAGCCAATCTTTACATTTGAAGGGCATATCAACTTCACTCTAGCGAAGTCAGCACTGTAATATGATCCCCAGTTGAAGCTGAAGGCTGTAATTCATGAATGCACAGAGATTACCTAGGAATTCCTGTTGTGGTGACCTCAAGCTCTTGGAAAATCCTACCCCCGCTTCAGGTGTGCCTCTGCTCTTCTTGCAACAGCTGCTAAAACGTCAAAGATTTACAAAGATTACCCATGAATTGCAATGGTTCAGTTGCTGCGACACGTACATCTGAGACTGCAATAAAAATGGAAGGAGCAGGGCAGAAAACAGGAGCATTGCAATTCCTCCGCATTACAATGAAAAACTGGATTATACTGGCCAAAGGGATACATGCATTTCAAAGAGGTCTCTTTGTAAAGCTAGCATGGCGCATTGCAAGCGATTCTGCTTGACCTCATCATAGTCTGCATTTTGGTTTTGTGTAAAGGTACAACAAATCACTGCAGTGAAGTAAATAACAGTCACGGACTTTTCTGGAGTATACACCACTATCTGTTAAAGCTGATAAGGTAAACAGCACTGCTATTAAGTCTTCAATACCTTGGATTAAAATGAGTTTTTAGTAATTGCACTGATTCAAAGCTGCTTCTGAACTCATTAGTCACAAGGGGTCTCTTTAATTTCTCCCTGCCATGTTGGACTAAATGGGATTTTGCTGGTACACAGGGTACCTCTTCTGTCTATGCTACCTTTTTTTTTTTTTTTTTTTGCTATCAGTAACATCCCCCCAACAACCTTTTAAACAGAGAGCTTTCCTGTAAGGACTCAGTTGTATGAGTTGTATGCATATGAGAGGCAGGTAATTCTCCTGTTACGGCTATACAGAGCATCTAAGTTGAAACACAGATTTTGCATTGAAGAGGGAAGAAATACTGTCACCAGTGTTCCTTTAAATGCCTCCTCTACATTAAAAATGTAATCAGTATTTTCTTAATAAAAAAACAACTGGGTCTGTAGAATCTCTGAAAACTAAGCCACATGTTTTAGTAACTAAATTTAAGAATGCAAATACCATCAGTTTAACTTAAATTAGCCATGAAATTTTACCTTCTTATACAAGACAAGCCTAGCATAGACCTACTGTCCTAAGACCACCTTCTCTGGCTGTATTTTTTGAAAACAGGCCGACTCAGGATTCTGTCCAAAATTGCTGCAATAGAGTTTAAAGTTTCCCAGCTGTATCTCTGAGATCCCCTCTGGAACAAGTGAAGCTGAGTAGGAGGTTATGTGTGCACCAGCAGGACATATCCTGGTAGAACAGTTAAGGATTAACCAACACATGCAAAAGAGCAGCTAGACTTACTTCATGCTGTGCTACCCAAGACCTCTATTAGAGTCAGGCCTTTCTCCTCCTGATCTCACCAAATCAGGCTATGATGCACAAAAGGAAGGAAAAGGCTTCATGCCTACCACTTTGTTTTATTGATCGAAATGAAAATGAGTCTGCTGGTTTGGTTTTATCCATCCAGTACCGAATAGAGTTATCTACAGCAAAACTCAGACGTGCTGTTTCCATATGTTAAAAGCTATGAAATCTGCATGTTACGAACTCTCTGTTATATATACAATCCTAAGATTGTCCATTTTGCTTTCTGGAGTTTTTTTGAAATCAGAACCAGTATGCTTCAGGACAGGAAGTTGGAAACCAGATCTTCTCCTTATGAGACAAGCAACTGAAAAAGTTGTGCAGGGAGTTAGGTTAGGAAATGGCTTCTCCTTATGTTGTCCATAGAGATATAAAAGATGAAAATTAAAGAGCTGAGGAAATGAAATCAAGTCTCAGAGCTGGCTTTTAAACCTTCAGATGAGAGGTTTAAAGGACATGCTTTCTCAGGTAGAAGAACCATCTTGATTTTCAGAAGAGCCCAGGTCTAGATCAAATCCCCCAAAACACTCAAGAGGAAATCAGACACATAAATTCTACTATTTCGCATAGCTCTGGATGTCCTTTGTGACTTATGTAAGAATACAGAATAGCTGCTTAGAAATCTCTTTGTAAAGCCCATCTTTCTTATTTCTCTTGCCTGAAAGACTTCAAAATTTCTGCAGCAAGCTCCACTGCACAGTGTAGCTATTTCCCAGGTACCTCACTATCCAAGAATAAACACTGTAAAACCGGAGTGAATGTGGAGAGTGAAGTAAAGGACAGCAGTCCTGCAGAACCACAAAAACTTTCTGAGTTTGCTGGCTAGGTCTGGGTGACATGTGTGCATTGTCTGGTGAGCCAAGGCTTGTAGCTAGAAGGGTCTGGATTAAGCTTTGGAGGACAAGGGAGCGAACTTCAGGCTCAACCAGGTTGCTGGCACATAAATTCCTTCTCAGACCTACAGCAAGTCCAGGTTTCGTGCTGTGGATTCTGCTATACAGTGCTTAGAACTAGGTGTTGCAAGATCACTTTCATTCTCTTTATTTTTACCTTATAATCTTGGGAGGATTCAGATCCCAAATGTTTTACTAATATTTTCTGAAATATACTTCATACATCAAGATTTATTTATTCTGGCAGAGTAACACTGTATCTTGTCCCCAGTCTCACCATTCAGGAAACTGATCCTTTTTAGTATCAAGGGCTGTAGTCTGCAAGTTACAAAAACCTGACCCAAACAGTAAAGACCAGCTCTTCCTGTATTCCTGTTGGTTCTGGGAATACCCCAGTGCAAATGGGCTTTCTCTACATTCAGGGAGCAGAGTGAAAATCCTCAGTGTACACATCTCAAACTGAGCAAGTCAACAGGCGATCGGAGGGCATTTTATTACAGGTTGAACAGGGCATGCTGCAGGAGGGCATGGCTAAAACATTTTTTAGATGGATCTTAGAAGCTGACAAGATGTAGATGTCTTGCAGCTAAACTCGGAGATGTCTGACTGCTTGGCAGGCCCGAACAGGTAAAATGCCATATTATCTGTACGAGAAGCTAGTGATCCAGCGAACCAGGGCAGTAAAGCTGCCCGCAAAGGGGACAGTGCAAAGCCACGTCATCAGGCATCGGGACCAAGACCTGCCGAGTTCGCGCAATGCCTCTGCCTGAAGCAACCAGCTTTGCTGACGAGGTTCAGTAATGGAGCGTTATGCAATTGCACAAAGTTATGCAGCTGGTCAAATGCTTCTTCCTACTTCTACTGCTATTTTTATATTCCCAGACTGAAAGCTGGCATGCAGACACTAGCTGGCCTGCGAGTTGTATGTGCTTTGTTTTCTTAAAAACTGAGCTTAGCTTCACCTCAAGAGCTTTGGAAACTTCCTAGGCTAATAGATCTGTTAAATTTAGGCTCTGAACAAAACTCTGCAATTCTGGTTTTTTTCTGGGCACTACAGCTATCAAGCAATGTTGAGAATCAGGTCATATATTCCGTAGCCTTTCTTTATATAACCATAGTTTAAAAAAATCCCCACCACCTCGGCATTAATATGTCATACCATTAAAAGATAAAAGGAACTTCAATGTAAACTAAAAATGCCTTTTGAGACTGTTTTTAAAATACAATATTATGATGCTACAACAAGTTAGATTAAAGCCTGAAACTTAAAAATAATACTAAGACAAAGTCCTTTTACTATGAAGTTTTACTGCTGCTTTAAAAATAAGCTAAATACCTGAAATGGATTGAGGTGATACACTAGGTCTGCTCATTTTTTTGAATGATTCACAAAAGCATGGAAAAGAGAACTGTGCCAAAATTCAATTTATTTTTTTTTTTTTTAAACTATAGGGTTGTCACATAAACAAAACTGGTTTCTAATCTGTGCAAAAAAGACAGCAGGAGCTTTTTAATGCAGAGGCGAGAGACATGCAAGCATCTGGAGCAAAGGCAGTAAGAGAGCTCTCCAGAGCAAGAGCAGGGAGAGCACAGAGGTCACTGGTCCTCAAGACCTGCAAGGAGCGACTGTCCCTGCAGGATCCAAAGCAGGTACCGAGGTAGCCACAGTAGTTGTCTGAATTATTTACACTGAGAAAATTGAAATCAAATACTCTGGTGCTACAATAATGGCTCTTTTTAGCAAGCTTAAATAACCACTAAGCATGTGAAAGGTTGACAAGAAAAATATGAAGACACTTACTTTATTGATAAGGCCTTAGTAAATCTGTTTTCTTTACATTATTTGTCCTCTGAAGGAACAGATGATCACCTCCAGATTTTGCTGCATTGTGGCCATAATTATGCCAGTTAAAGCAAGGTATGTGCAACTAGGCTTGGGTAAAAATAAGTGACTGAGAGGTTTTTCTTGTTTAGTATCATCGTAGATGGACGTGCTGTCACAGGGACTGTTAAATGCAGAAACAACATTCTGGTTTTCTGGTTAAAATCTTTCATTCTCTACTGAAAAGGGAAATTTGCAAAGATTCTAGAATATATTTTTTAAATTAGCAGTAATTCTAAGTAGTCTAACAGTGATCTAAAATGAGTAAATATAATGCTTTAATGCTTTGAATATAACGAGTATAATGCCTTTAAGAGACCAGTTTTTCACGACTGCTCCTCCTCAGTCAGCTCACCCAAGTTCAGTAAGAAAAAACAACATTCAGTGCCTCCTTAGGAAGGAAGAGACGCCCCACAAGGTATACTGTAAAATACTGGGAATACTGTAAAGCACTAGCACCTCCCAGAGGCTGCTGACTGCTATTAGCTCTGTAGCACCCCAAATAGTCTCTTCTCCCAGCTAGTAGTCTCATTTTAGGGGCGCGAATGTTGACAGAGGTGTGAGTTAACATGTGAGGTATCTTGCAACTACTACGCAGCAAGTTCTCAGCTGAAGCCCTCCCCGAAGTTACAGTCACACTGCCTTCAATCACAGCCAGTCAATAATCTGGTGAAACAGAGATCTTCCTGCTCCAGGAACGAGACCTAAGAGCTGCAGAAAGCTGGGGCATTCAGCTCCGTTTGGAATCAGGAATATGAAAGCAGTTTCATTTGCTAAATGGAAAAGGTTTTAAAACAAATTTCAACTAGAAAAGAAATCTAGAAATATAGATATTATATTTAGTGGGAATGCAGACTTGTTGAAATCTCAGCATTCTCAGGAATTCTTAGTTTTGATTACGCTGCTTAATTGTAGTAATATTGGCTCTGCAGACTGAGGCTGAAGTACTGGATCATAATACATTACAGCAGTGCTCTCCATTCAAGGAACGGACAGAGCAGAGTGCTGAGATGCATCTTCATCACACAGCAACATACTGGTACCTTTGATCTAAAAGCTATCATCCATTCTTGTGAAACCTGATTCACTCTCCCTTGAGATTAAAAGAGAAAGACTTTTGTGGCTTCAGTAGCAGCTAGATGTGGTCTCTGTTGTCTACAGAACCATCATTGCCACAGAGAAAGTAAAAGAAGCACCAATGGAATTATTAGGCTTTCCCTTTTTATAAGTAAGTGAGAGTGTAATAGAAGATTTGCAGTCCTACGAAAATCAAGGGGAGAAACAGATTCCAAATCCCTGAACAAAAGTGTTTCCTGAATAAACACAGGGAGTGTCACTGGTAAAAAAAATTATATGTGGAGAATAAAAAAAAAGTAGTTAACCCAGAATCAGAGAATATTTTTAAAATAGAAGTATTTTAATATGCTCCTTAATCAAACATATTGTATTAGATCACAAAGAAGAACTATAATTTAGGCACTAATGCCTTAATGTAAAAAAAGGAAAAAGAATGCAAAAGAATGCATTCCTCCATTCTACTATATTTATGACAAAGTATGCAAGCAGTATAGGATGATATTATTTTGAAAATCCATTACACAAAGCCTCCTGTCAAATATTTCAAAGTGACTTGAGACAAACACAATTTTTTTTGATACTTTAGTGAAACAAAATACTGTATTTAGAGAAACTTACTACGATGATAAAGTTTCACTGAAGTGGTTTTGGCTTCCTCAGAAATGAATAAATACTGGCATTGATGCTGTCATGATTAGATAACCCTTGACACCAAGAGCTGCGACACAGTTTAAGTTAATCTTTAGCAAGGATAACTTGTGTGAATGCCACCAAAATGAATACCAGAGACATAAATATAACACCACTTAAAGATACATGCTGCTATTTCTTAGACTCTCCATCTCCAATATGCAATGCTGCTTCTCCCTGCCAAGTCTGCTGCTGACTGCTCTGGAAAGTGCAACTGTCTGAATTTTTACATGGATGCAAAATTGTTCTAAACAGCTGCACCAGACAGCCAGACCTCTGCTAAACTCAACAAAAGCAAGGCACAAGGTTCCACCAAGGACAGCAATCCTTCTTCAATTTTTTGATAAGTAACTATACCTTAACTCAGGAAGCCTGGTCCCTCAATGCAGGGGCACAAGCTTGCAATTCCAATTCTGCATGGTACCAAAAGACTTCAGAGGAACTTTTGATACTCCACATCACTTCAGTCCTAGTTGTACTACAGGCCACCAAATTCAGACCGTTACCTTTGCAAAAGTCTGAACGTGTCAGAAGTTAAATCCTCAAATTTGGAAGGAATTAGGCTGATTAAACTGCATTTCAAACTGATATGTGACTAAGCATAAAATAATCTCAGTCCAGAACTAAAACTGATAGATATTTCTGCAGGAAATTTGTTTTATTTTGCTTGTAATGACTAGACTGAACAGTAAAATGTAATCATTTATAATCCTACAATTCCACAATATTAAAATATCTTCACCAGATAATCCATGCCAATAATCCAGGAATTGGTTCTCCAAAAAACCTGCATGATCATCTTACTTTAGCTGGCACTGTACCACACACGTCAACATATTCTCCTCTTTGTCCGTGTAACCAAATGGATCTAAATGAAAACATAGACTTGATGAGATTAATGGAGTATTACCTAACCCTGAGCCACAGGAAACATATTCTATGGTGAGATAACAAAGACTTCCTGTTAGAGGATGATACATCCTAAGAGTTAAACCTATTAACCTTTAAACAAGTACTTTGAAAAATAGGTTGGAAAGCCACCAAAACCCAATCAATTGAAGTTCAGGAAAATCCTTCTTTAACATTAAAGAAACAAAACATGTGAACGTTCCTATTCCTACAGCCATTGATTTAAATAGAAATAAGACACAAGACTGAAATACAAGGTGTACATATGCTGAAGGGTATAAGTTCACAATAGCTTTCTCAAACTTGAAGTTAGGTAAAGGAATGAAAATGTCTGATGCTGATTAATCAAATCACATGCTTGAGCTAAATGGAAAAACAATGTAAGCTTATAAATAGTCCCAAAGTTCATACATGCGTGCAAGACAAACCATCACAGTATTTAGGTACCTCCACTATGTGTGTTCAGTGCCAAAGTCCAACATCTAGACTCAGCTGTTGCCTACATCGGGAAGCATTTAACTCCAGTTTCATAGAAGGATGTAGGTGCCCAAAGTAGAATTTAAATCAAACACATGCACTTAAATCCAGCAGTGACAGTCAAAACAACAGACCTCCACATTTTCACCAGTAGAGATGCACACAGTTCTTGATAGAAAACACTGAAACAACGAAATGATGGGCGATTAAATCCACAGTCTCACCTTGTACCACACATTCTCTCTTTCCAGCCCAAAGAATATTTTCTTTGGAAATCTTTGGAGTTTGAGAGCACTCTTTCACTGAGCTAAAACTGCCTACCTCAGGAGTTAAGTCCTATGAGTTCAAATCCTCTTCAGGAAAAGGGAAGAACTGCAACAGTCTCCAAATCCAAAGTGAGTGGCCCAAGCTGTGAAACAAAACATTTGACATTTTAAGAAAGATTGCTTATCACAGCATTTCTAAGAGTATTGCCAAAGATATCAATTTCTTACTTTCAGGGAAGCATACTTTGTTAAGTAAATGTAAGGTTACAAGTATTTACCAGTGCTCAGAATGTATATTGTCTTAGAAAAATCACTTAATTCTTCAAAACTGCGTAAATTAAGGATAAGTGTGCCTGCTACAGAAACATCAAAGCTACTTTAAAATAAGAGCCACAGCCTTCATTTAATCTAAACTGAGAAATGCAGAATGAAATCTCATGCTAGTGCAGAAGGTCAATGGGAGGAGGTCCAGAGAACCTGAGAGAGTAAGTCAGAATAAGTCTGCATGTCAAGCAGACAACATTAAGCCTTGGAAAACCCAAGGTAACGCATGCAGAAAGGCACAATGTGTCGAGTCCCAGACTAACTGTACCTCTCGCCAAAGAAAAAGTCTTGAGATTAAAACCACAGTTGAATGTGCTGTGACAGATAATAATGCAAACCGTGTTAGAAACAATGAAGATGCTGGGAGGAAATAAGAGTATATTTCAGCATTTTTATATATCACTGAGGTGTTCTCCTACAATACTATTCTGGACTCACTAAGTGAAAGAACACATAAAGAACATACATATGCAAAGACAGTCAGGAGAAAAACAAAACAAAGTTGGGAAAGGCAAGTATGAGAAGACAACCAAAAGACTGCAATATGTTGATTCAGAGAAGAGTAAAAATACTATAGAGGGACAAAAAATAATGATACAAAGAAGGAAAATTGAATGCTTCTGCCCACTTTTTCTTAAAAATACAAGAAATAATATATAATATATTTTTAATAAATAACATCTACAAGGCTTCCCATTCTGATTTAATGTACCTCAAGTGCTTGTCGTCATATTCTCTTTGGCTTGCAGCAATCATGAGGAACCTCAGCTGAATTCTGAATGCCCTTATGCCTCATGTTGGAGCAGTCCCGTTCCTCTTGCAGTATATAATGTTCCACAGAATTACAATGGGAAGCTGGTCTGGTCATGGAATCCAAATTGGAAACACAAGTTGAATCATCATCCTTTCTGTAAATTATAAACCTATTCTTTCTTTTCCAAGTGAGTGAGTTCCTTCATGGATTACAAGATGAGCAGAAAGCAGCTACAAAACTGCTGTTCAGATTAGGTATTGGGGAAAAAAAAAAAAAAAATCTAAAATTTCGCTTATATTAGTGAATCTACAGAAGCAGCCTGAGTTATAATGGAATAGGCTATAGTCTGCGTAATTAGATCAGTTGTCTCATAATAGTATCTACCACAGTGAGGTATACATTTAAACAGTAAAAAATATAAAAATCTTGACATCTAATCCATTTGTAACAGGCCACAAAGCCAAAGTGAGCTCCAAAGGGTTCTGTCCTGTCCAGGTTGTCTTAAAGATCCCTGATCACATCACTGGTTAGAAACTCAGTGTTTTCCTAGTTCAAATTAAGCTTGGTCAAAGAAAAATGAGAAAGTTAATTAACAATGAAAGTAAAGATTAAATAATTCTTTCGTAAGATACAAAAATATTAAATTGGTAAGGAAGAATCTGTTTTTCAACTAACAAAGTTAATATAACTTTATGGAAAAAACTGACAATCATTATATTTTCCTCCTTTAACTATATATGAATCAAATCTTGTATCAGCATCCCTCATTTTGCCTCAGACCAATGTCAGAGAAGTCTTCATTGCTCTATAGAATGCTTCAACTAAAAATAATTAAAAGGTGTTACTTATACCTATAAACCTTCATTTTCTTACATCCTCAGGCTACCACCGCTACAGTAACACTACTACTAGATAACCCACTCTGTACAGAATACACCGTTATCTTTAAAGAATATAAAGTTGTAGAGTCAGAAATACAAAAGGAGCTTGGTCAAGTTGAAACTATGCTTTAAGAGTTGGAAAGAAAAAGCCTGAATACAGAGAGTGAGAGATGTTCTAACATCTCACCGGGGTGGCTGTGGGAGGGAGACGATGGAGCTTTAGAACTGATGCAATAGAATCTCATCTGCATTTCAGAGCTGCACGTCACAGCTGCAGTGCTGTTGCACTGAACAACAGAGTTACTTCACTGCAATTTTTCAGTGGAAAGAGAGAAGAATTTATGTTCAGAAAATGGGTATAAAGCCCACAGAAACAGTACCAGGAACATATTCAAGAGAGCTGAAAAAACACAGAGATCCAAGTTTTTTGGGCTAATCAAATTTCAGGTATTATTTTTTGTAGTGTGGTTGTTCCATATGTTATTTGTGTAAACAGATATGGACTAGTCTGCTTTATGCCTCTTGCACTGATGATTATATCTAGTCACAAATTCTGTGCTGAGATATACAGTTCTTGCCTAAAAAACAAGATGGAGCAATAGAAAAACATTACTCTTTTTTCCAAATTACTTTTGTCTTTTGAAGCCAACGTAGATCTGGTAAGGAGTCTCAGTCAACATCCATGCTTAAAATACAGGGGCATCTGGAGAAGCCACATGCACTACAGCAAACCTAAATTGTCATGACTGATGTTTACATCTAATCAGCCCCACAGATGTGACAGGATAATTCTGCCTGAGTTGTTTACTCTCAGCACTCTGAGTCATATAAGGTGTCAATTACACTGAAGTTAATAAGAAAATATTTAATTTACTGACTGCAGGATCATACAATGAATCAGCCTCTGAAGAAACAGGATTAGTTAAAAACGAAAAAACCAATAACTGCTTGTAATTTTTTTTTTAAAAAAAAACACTATAACAATATAAAATCTAGTTCAGTCTTATTTTCCACATGCAACTCAGATTATTTAAATTCATGAATAATGGATACATTTCTTTTATGATGTCTTGTTGCTTTCTATAGTGTGAAAAGACAAGCATTATGCAAATATAATATCTTAAAAACAGTTTCTTGTCAAAGAGGCATCGTTTTCTATTTTTCTGTTGCCAATATAATTGACAAAATACTTGATACCACTGATTATGCTTTTTCTTGTAAACCACTTATTTTATGGGCTTAAACAGCTGTGTTTTCGCCTCTATGAGTTTGTGATTGCATTATAAAGTTGTAACCATGCTGTGAAAGAGCAATAGGCAAAGTCTTAGGCATACTATCCTACCAGCTGGTAAACAGCATTTCATAGCAATAAAGGTATAATTCAATCAACATTGATACATTTCTAAAAAAGGGAGAAGGTTAATATTATTCTCCCCTCCTCCTCCTCAAGTAGTCAAACCCACATGAAATAAACAGGGACTTAATTTACAAATCTGAATGTAGATGTTCTTGATTTATATAGAATGTCTTCAGAGATCTGCAAACATCTGTCACTATTAACAATTCTAGGTCTCACCCTGGGACATCTTGAGTTAATGCAGCTCTCTTCAAAATTTCTTTTAGGATCCATTGTATCTGCTATAAAATTAGACCACAGGCTAATTCAAAACTAGTGGCTCCAAGATTAGAGAAAACAAGGTTACAGTTAAGGCATAAGTCTTGTTCATTCCTACATTACACCATTTCTGCAAATGAAACCTGACTAACTTCTACAGCAATAAAACAGTTACAACAAAGAGGCAACTTCTGGCCGAAGATTTTGTTCGGAAACACTTATTACAAAGTTATTTGCCACTAAAGCACTTCAAACTTTTCAAGTACCACACCAGTGATTAACTCAACAGACATTGAATGAAAAACACCGTTCTGAAAAATATCACTTTCAGTTCAATGAGATACTGGGGATCAAGCTAACAGAAACTTCATGAAGTTCCATGAGAAGTGCAAAGTTGAGCACCTGGGGCAGAAAACTCGGATGTATCGTGACAGACTGGGAGCCAACTGAAAACCTCCTGGGGTCATCATGGTGGATCTCAAGTTGCATATAAGCCAATAGAGTGCCCTCATATAAAGCAAACCAGCACACATTAGGACGATTATGGCCAGCAAACTGCAGGAAGTGACTACGTCTCTTTCTGCTTGGCATTGGTGAGGCACACTTGGAATAGGGTATCTAGCTTTGTGCCACTTACTTTGAGCAGAATATTAAGGTAACTGGAGAAAGTACAGGAGAGGGCTCTTGAGACAGAGAACAAAGGCCTACAAGAGGAGGTTGAGGGAAAAAGTCTTGTTTAGTTTGACAAGGAGGAGATGAAGGCTGAGAGGAACTAACTGCAGCCTACAAGAACTGACTGAAAGCAAGTTACAAAAATTTGGTGTCAAGCTTTTCTGACAATGGCCTCACATTGAGGTTCATACTGAGCATTAGGAAAAACTTATTCACCAGGAAGATACTGAACCTCAGAACAGGTTACCCAGAAAGGCCATGGAAACTCCATCCCTGGAGATTTTCAAGACTCAGCTAGACAAAGTCGCAGCTGACATGACTTAGATTCAGCAGCAGTCTTGCTACAAGTGAGAGGCTGGACTAGATGACTTAAAGATCCATTCCAACCAATATTTCTATGATTCCATAGAAACTGAAACCCAGCATGTAGTCTTAAACATGTTTATCCTTGGAGAAATAACAAGTCTTTTTATTTTTTTTTTAAACTATAGAAAAAAGAACCGCAATTTGCATTACACAGCAAATTGTAATTAAACAAGTGCCATTTTAACAAGAGCCACCTTTCTTTTTTTTCAGCTACGCTAAAACGAAGCTACTTCAGCAGGGAGAAAGCTGAGATCTAAGAATCCCAACTGGAGGCAAGCACCTTTGAGAAATGGAATTCAGACCTTATTTCTCTCCTCTGCATTTCTGCACTCATCTTTGCAGTTTTGTTGAAGTCACTTCTAGAGGCGCTTCATTCTCCCTGCTGTGTGTTAGGCACCTGTGCTCTTAGCAGTAACTAGCAAAGTTAAGGCCTGCAACAACCAGGCAGTATTTGCCAATGCAGCTTCTGCACTCTGCAGTACCTCTGCTGAAAGAGATGTGTTGAAGACATAAGGGAGAAAGTGGTTTTACTTTTAGCTATTTTGTAAATACAAAAAATAATAAATTGGAATACACTATACAGTAAAGATTCACAGGATGTACTTCATACAAAGGATACTCTTAATTAGCTGCTTAATTAACACTTCAGTAGTGTTAAAAAGTTGCAGGACTGTCCTGGTTTGGTTTCCTTTCCTTCAAGCATATACCATGGCTGGAAGAGGTATGGAAAGTGAATAATAAGCTTAAAACCAAGAAGCCCTTTCTCGTTTCTGCTGTCAAAAGTATTTTTAAAAAGCACATAGCTCACAGTTGTTGGTGACAACCAAAATCTGTCACTGCTGACTGTGGCACAAGGACCAATGTTTTGCCATCATTTGTCTGGCTTCTGAATGTTAAAATGTTCCTTCTACCAGGGAGGGTCTTTTTCTGTAATGATGAAGGAACACAGTTTTGTCCCTGCGCATGTATGTATGTGCATTTACGTATACTGACCACAACAATTTAACTAATCAACATTTACTTCACAGATCTGGAAGTAATGTTTGCCATGCAGGATAACTGGTACTTTATCCCTGCGATGACACTTCTACTGCTATTACCATCTTTGTTTTTTTTCTTCATGGAGCTAAAGGCTTCCTTCTCTCTTGGCCACTCTGAAGCAGTCTTGGTGATTCACAGAATCCTCCCTGAAAACTCACCTTCTGAAGAAAATAAGGCCAGGTAATTTTATGTTTGAACATGTTTGTACCTGGACAACGGTTTAGGAATGAAATTCAATTTGAACTTCTGTTGTACATTTTTTCATAGAATTCTGTCTGTTCCAGTGTTGCACTAAATTGGGATATGTTCCTTATTCTAGTTTTTCCAAAACACGCTTTTGTGTTAAGTAAATCTCATTTGTATTTAGTTTTCTACTCTTGGTCTAGTTGAGCTCTAAGTACAGTGACACAGGGCATGCTAGGACTGCATCAACAGCTCTGAAGGTCGCTTGCCTTTACCACTAGCCCAGGTATGGTCTGACAGCACAGAATCAATGCCAACACAGGTACGTTGAGGCCATCTTGAATTTTGTCTGGCTTCCCAGCAACAATCCTTAATACCTTCAGAGCTCTCTTGTGGTCTGAAAAGATTGTCATGGATTAGAATGGCCCAAAGTTTCACTTTCTTCCATATTTCATGATGGTAAAATGCGGAAGAAACATTGGGAAAGGAATCGTGTAAAACTGCTTATGCTAACACTGCTATTCCCTCCCTTGGAATAGCAAATTTTGATGAGGCTATTTTAGCCTCATGAAAACAAAAATCTCATCTTACCTTCACATTAGTGCTTAGATAAACAAACAAAACAAATTACAGAGAAACAACAACCAGAAATGAGTTTACATTTGCACTTCAAATTTCTCACTGTGTTGTTTCACTGTTTGACCTACACATGCAAATACACTCTATATTTAAAAAAAAAAAAAAAAAAAAAAAAATTGTTTTGAACTTTCCCTGCAGGTATAATACTTCTTCCTTGTGCCTCTAGCCAAAAAATGTTACTAATCTTTAATTGTTTTTACTCAGTTTAATCAATTTGACATGTTCAAGGGAAAAAAAAAAAAAAATCTTTCTTGGCAATTCAACTTAATAAGAAGAACCTCAACCCCTTCTAATCATCAACCCAGTATTGTTGGCAACTATTGCTGAAAAGCATTAATTTAGGTGTTTCTAGCAAGAAAATAAAAATCTATGCCTAGATTTAAAAAGTCATAACTTGGTCATTTGCCTGCAGTAATTTTATTTGCAGTTTTGCACATGTAATATTTTACAGATTAATCAGCAAATGTAATCTACCTAACTGCCTTCAAACTCCACCACTCTAAGCCTTTCATTCCTTACCTGTCCATTCTTTCCATATTGTCAATTAAAAAATCCCCCCAAACCCAGCCCACACTTTGGGTAGGGACTAAGTGGAACTCTGCTTCATCTTCCATAAAAGCACTATGTACTTCTGTATTTCCATAGAAATGCTTCTCAATAAAATAAGAAAACAGAACATTCTAGAGGAAGAGAAATAGGCCTTTGGGAGACATTTTCAGTCAATAAGAATGGATATAGTATTACCTCCTGATGTTGCATCCAGTTCCTTCACTGTCTTCATATCTGATATCCTCCTTAAAAAGGCAGTGTTGTCTGGATATCTAGTTGGAGTGCCACACCTAAAAGGCTGCACTTTTTAATTTGGAATTGATTCATTTGCATGCACTTTCCTTAATGCTGCATCGAAAGAAAACAGACTTTCTCAAAAAATGAAACAATTTCAATATTTTAGTAAAGGAAGTTTTATGGGTCAGAGACACATTTCTTGAAAAATTATGTCATAAATTCTTGAATGCATTCAGAACAACGGCCTGTACATAAATAACTATAACAACAGAGCTGAGAACGTAAACACACTGATAGGTACGGAAAATGTTAAGTACTGTAAATACAATGGTATTTTATACTGGCATAGTTGTAAGTCTACCCCTCTCTAACCACCCCTGAAGGCCTGCCCCCCCCCCCCCCCAGAGCTGCTTGTGCCCAGCTCTGATACAGCCAGTTGTGTAAGCTTAGCTCTAACTGCTAAGCAAATTGCAAGGTGAGAAAGAGCAGTGAGAGGACCTGTAGAGTAAAGCCAGGCAAGATAAGAAAGGTAAAACTGCAAATAGAGGATTACTGAGATAGGGATCCTTAGCAGTTTAAGGGGAAAAGAACAACAACATATAAGGGTATAAAAGTTTTCAGGAAAAAACAGGGAATCAGAGAATGGCAATTCAGCATCACCAAGGATCTGTTCTAAGGAGGAACAGAAGTCAACCTTCCCCCACTTGACTGATACCTGTCCGGCCAGCGAATAGTCTTCAGGTGTCTTATTGGGGTGGGGAGCATACTAATGCCTGAGTAGCTCATTAATCCTAGTGAACTTTTGTGTGTCTTAGCCAGTAAGACACTGATTTCTGCATTTGACTTGAATGCTTTCTGTATGCAGAGTGCTCTTGGTGCGTGGTAAGAGATGCCTGAACAAAGTGACTCCTCCGCAATCACAGGGGGAAAGCAACTTACACAATAAGGGATCTACAAGCACAGTGTACAACCTAGTTGCAATAGAAATAAAGAGGTCTGGCTATACACTGTAGAAATATCTGAATTTAAAATAGTGAGGGGGTGTTCTCTGAAGGTAAAACTCCATTTTTTTTTCTCCAAAGAAAGGAAGCTATTCTTCTTTAAAATAATAATAATTAAAAAAAATCTGTATTATGAGGCCTGCAAAAAATCTTAAGACAAACTAAAAGGTTACATGTCATGGATACTTGCAATTGCAAGGATCCTGATTCAATGACCCAAGACGTCCCCTTCCAGTCTTAAGTTCATTTTTTTTATCATATCTGGTTCTGTTTCATGGTCAAACAAACAAAAAACCCAAGCTTTGCAAAATCAGTCCAACTTGCTCCTCTAAATTTTATACTATCAGGTGTTAAGAATTTTAAGGCATGCATGTCAATTTTTGCTTTTGGCTTGAAGTTTATCTACACAAAAAGGACCTAAAAAGGAACAGACAGGTCAGGAAAGGACTACCAATCATGGTCAGTTTTTTGAAAGGAATACTTAGACAACTTCTGTATCTTTATTTTTAAGCCATGCATCCTGAAGCCAAGGAGAGGGGGCATAGGAACTAGGTCTACTGCCTCAATGGAAGAAAAGGAAATGACTGAATGACTTATTAAAGTCAAAGTTACTAATAAGTGAGGAACATTTCATTATTTTAAGTAATAACAAATTGAAAGACTTAGGAAAAAAGGGTCTGATCAAGTCCATATTCATGTTATTCATAATCAGTATCTTAGGGTGAAGTCTGAGCACCGGCATAAACATAATTCCCAGGCAGCATCCTGCAACTCATAGAAAGTCTCAAAAGCCTAGTCTCTATTAGAGAATTAAACAGGGCCAGGACAGTCTCAAGCACTGTCTTGCAGTTCTTTATACTGTTTAACATATTTAACTCCTAGCATGTTCCTCTACTATGGCTTCACTGTGTCAGCTACCACTCTCCCAAGTTATGCCGTATTGCTAGGATGGCACGGGCCAGGCACATGCTCCCAACAGACAGTATGATATGACCTCAATGTTTAATGTAGATAAAAAAGAGAAAAGTTGGTCATATGAATATAAGTCATAATGTGACACTTGCTTTAAGAGTCAGAGAACAGGTTCAGGTGTATTTTATTTAGTAATACAGACATAGCCCTATATTCTGGACTAGCAGAGGAGAGGAGTTTTGCAGAGACAGCATGCTGAGGACCGTGTAAGAAATGTATCACATTTCCCCAGAGCAGGTTGTAGAGATTTAGAGGTTAATATCCTTCAGTATTCCTAAGTTTCAATGAAGGCAACAGAAAGGTACTTTTTTCATAGGGATAAGAAGTTGTAACTCTCCCTAAAGACAGTATTTGTAGGACGAAATAATTTTATTGCCCTATTGACCATAAGTTATTATAATGATCTATATTATAAGAAATACTGCTGATAAAAATATAGTTCCTGTTGAAGGTCTTATCTAACCACCAACAAAAAAAAGTATCATTATAACTAAGTTGTTAAATTATTAAATCCCCACTACAGTATAAGTAAAGAAAACTCACATAACACGCTAATGTTGATATAGACTTTTTCCTCCAGAAGGAATGGCAATAAACCATACTGGTAATACACCTTCATAACATAACTACATTCACACTACAATTTGTAACATTTACCAACCACATTAGCTAAAAATAAAATCACATTCTTAGCGGACATTATAATGGCAAGCAAGTACCTTATTCAACAAAATTGGCTTATTTTCTAAAATAAATGCTTGCAGTAATAAATAAATGTTTCCTTGTGGTCTTGAAGCACCTGCTAAATACCAAGTGAATGATCTATTGTAAGCAGTGTTCATACACAGGAATTTGGGGTACTTTAACTTAGACTTATATTCAGATCACCTAAATTCTGACTGAAATGGAATGCAGGCAAACTTTCAGTGACCAAAAAATTTTCACCATTTTTGGGACACCCTTTAGATACTTATTTTGGGAAGGCAGGAAACAAGACAAATGTTTCCACCTTCTTTTTTTTTCTTTTTGTCATCATACATTTTATAATGTCAATGGAACCTATAATCCAGGATTATAATCTGCCATAAACATGGAGTGAAACTGCACTCAATATTTTTGTAACTACTTTGGGACGAGGAAATTAGTAGACACGAGTAGTCTAAAAATATAAAATGTTTCATAGTATTCTAAACAATTCATTGATTCTAGGCAGACAAAGGCAAAATATGGAAGATAATACACTAAAATAAACACTTTAATAATTCTTACAAAAGAATGATGACTGTGGAATAAATGACAGTCCAGCCAACAATAAACAATAATAAAAGACTGTCCAGCCAACAAGCTGTTGGGTGTCCAGCCAAGAAGCTGGTTTCCGTAATTGTGTGAGGTACACTTAGTGACCACAGGTGTCTGAGAAAAAGAAAAGCCATGGAAAACGTTTTTGTTATTATGAGGATTCAGTTCCTTGCCACTCTTCAGACAAGTTTGCCTAAACAGAATGATTCTTTTTACTACAGCCCAATCCATTCTTTAAAAAGAATTTAGTCTTTCTTCTTCGAAAAGGTGCTGCTGTAAGAAAATGAAAATTAATCTTATTTGGTATTAAGAAATATTTTAATTTTATATTCATTCATGGATAAGTCTTTGAAGGCATAGGTTTGTTCTCTTTGCATTTTCTTCTTACCTTTAAAAAGGTATTAGTAAGTACCAACTGAAAAAAGACGCCAGTGTTCTGCCTATCTCACCTTCATTATTAGGTAGCTAGGATAAAACAGATGTTTTCTCAGGTGTTCTCTGCCTGATAAGCCATTGGTCTATGACATAACTTTCTAAAATATACTTGCATGTACTGTATATCAGATTAACTTTCCTGTAGAAAATCTTTGAGGTACTGCTGCAAAGTATGTCAATGTTACCATATTTTAGTGACTTTTTTAGAAGCAGTTCTTGCACATCACAGAGGTTCACAAGTCTTTTAAAACAAAGCAGTATTTGCCTAAAACTTAATTGATAAATTAACTTATTCAATGTGAAACAAGAACAAGATACAAAGTATGGACCTATAGACATTTCTGTGTTTCAAGGAATTCCATCTGTTTATGCCAAATGTTACAATTCTTTGCCCTGAACATTCACTTTAATTAATCTCTCTGCTGACAGGATCCCCCAAAAAGGAAATGTTTACATATGCTTTTTTATACAAACCTTATGTTGAATAAACAGATGTCATTAATTATTCTCAATTCCTAAATCTAAAACATCATTAACCTATAGCTAGATTAGAAGACAAATCAGTAGTATAAAGATTACAAAGTAGGAATCTGGTGGTTAAATAAATGAATAAAGACAAAATCAGGTCATTCAAAATTAAGGTCCCAATTAGACATCCAACAAGTTGAAAGTGTGGACATGCACAAATAGCAGTGACCCATACATTTTTACATTTTTTTCTGGCACTGCTTGCCTGTTTCTTTTTCTTTTAGTTTCTTTAAAGTAACTATAATTTTGGATCAGGAATTCTTTCTTTAAGGGCTCTTTATTGAAGAGTTACTGCAACAGAACAGCAAATTTTACAACAGCACAATCTTGCTTAATGATTTTTCATAAAGATAATCACTGTGGAAACCTAAATTGGAAGACACTGTGCTTTTACAGCCTGAGAGGGGTATTATAAACGTGCTTGCACTGCTTTTGTAGCTGATTTCATAACATATCTTTCCTATACCAACTCTGAAACTATCACCAAGCTCGGCTTTCATGCAAGTACCATAACTTCCTAATTGGAAGTATCAGGTATATAATCTCAATTGTATGAAATCTGTTTGCTGCATAGAGAGGGCCCTATTCCATGCGCATGGAATCTGCTGTGGAGTTGACACATGACTGTGTTTCCTTCATTAGAGATAAGAGAGTACCTGTAGCTTTCATGAGCCATGTGTGAACACGCTGTGCATCCACGCAATATTATCACTATAAATTTTCAAATGCCTTAAACGACAGCATTACCATCCAGAGATGATAATTTCAATGCCAATATTTTTAACTGTTTCACTACTGATAACTTTTAGCAACTATCTAATTAGTGCCAAAGTAGCGGCACAATCACAGTTTCTTACTCCCACCTTCCCAGGAGGCAAAAACTATTCCTAGCCAACCTGCTAAATCTTCAGCTATGGCTGATAACAACATTACTACAGTTAGTCATTTTCAATATAAAATCTACAGTATGTCAAAAACCTCAAGGTACCTAGAACATCATAAACTGATTCAAATTAAGTGTGAAAACAGATGACAAGGCCCCCTGTAGTTATGTTTGCACATTTAATTCAATAACTAAATCATTCTGAATGGCCTATTGCTGTGTATTTCTCCAGCTGCAACTAAAAATGCATCTGAAGTAGCTACAACATAACCACTAAAGTGATACCGTGAAGATCATGAAGAACACATCTTGTCTGACACCATGCATTGGCCCTGAAGTTGAATGTTAATGAAAATGCCTTTGATGTGCTATCTGTTTAATGTGGCACTGCATATATTTCCCTGTTGTGTCTATCTTAATCCAGTACTTGTAAAAATCAAGCAGCTGAGGCCAATGAGTAAATTAATTTTTGTTATAGCTGAAAAAGAAGCGAGAATCCCAGGGTTGGGTCCTTGATTCCCATGGCTATTAAATGGAAAAGTGCACGAGCACCCTCTTTAGAAAACACAGGGAAGACACCTTAGAGATACTCTCTCTCCATATGAGTAACCTTACTACAAGGCCACAGAATTAAGTTTCCTTTTGAAAGCCATCGGGACCGATGAGGTTTGCACTGATGTCAATGCACGCCAAGCAAGGAGTGCTCCGAGCTGACTAATGGATTTAGATTGAATTAGCCATTTAGATGGAATTCAGTTGCTTTGCTGCCCATTATTAAATCATAAGAGATCTTACAGAGGACCTACATAACTGCTTCCCAGGTTAGAATGCCTCTAGGCTTACTCTAGCAGCCATCCTGAGGCACTGGAACTTTGTAAACCAAGGTAGAAGAATGAAAATACTTGATTTCATTTGCCCCCACAGCTAGGCAATGCCAGAGAACAGTCAATCAATCTGTCTGAGACTTGACCTTCTAACAGTAAAATCCAAGTAAGATGCAAAAGGTATTTGGGCAATCTGAATCTGCCCCCAAGCCTTGAATTCAAAGGGACTAGGAGATTCTTCTGTAAGACTGTAAAGACCCATCATTCACTGGAGACATCACCAAGAAAACATGTTATCTGCGAGTTCAAATTCAAGAATGAAGACGGCACTGTCTGAAGTACTATGCCAAGAAATAATGACCACACCATCCAGGAATAATGAGCTGTAGTCTAGACCTTTTATTTCTAGTGCAGAATACATTTTATTAATGAACAAAACAGATTGGTGCCATAACTATTGAAAGAATCCGATGGTAAACCACAAGATCAATACCTAAGTGATAGAGATGATTCACATGTCGGTATAGCTAAATTGTAAAAGAGGAGTATTCCAGATTTTGATATTTACCATAAGATGTTTTGCAAAACACTGTGTGAACTGTATTTTAATGATTGTTTTATTTACCCCAGAAGTGATACTTGTATTGCTGTTTTTTCAGAAAAGCATTATTTATAAGCTCTTCTCAAATATAGGGAGAGAAACAAGTGTACTTATTTGGATCAACATTAAACCCACAGAATACTCATTCCTAATTTAGCTTTATTATAATTGTTCACAATCTTGCCATAGTTTCTAGATAAAATGGTAGCCATAGCAACTACATATCATGTATCAGATGGAAATCGGTATCAAATCCATCCACCATACACAAAAATTTTAGGATAGAGCTAAGAGAAAACAACTGAGGAATATTCATGCATCAAATTTGTCATATTGAGAAGCTAAATGCATATACATTACCTCAGCAGATTATGTTTTATGTGTAAGGAACTGTTGCAACATGTTACTCTGATGATCAAAATTCAGACCTGAGAACAACTCTGAACAATAAAGGGTAACAGCAGAGGTACAGAGCTTCTCTTCAGGACAAAACAGCTTCTGTCTCCACCAAGTGACCATTTTACTAAAAAGTAATTTTACTTATGTAAAAGCACTGTCAAATATACATAAAATAAGACATACTAATTCAACTTCAGTGTGGCTATATGTTTAAAAAAACCCATGAAACAAAAATGGGTTTACCTAATTCTGTTCTCAATAAACAAGTGCTACAATTTCAATTTCAGTGAGATATGACTACATTTAAGGCCAGCATAGTGGTAGATGCAATTTTATTGTAAACATTCCATTTTCTGAACAGAAATTCTCAGTCGTGGGAAGCATGAAAAGAACAGTCAGCTTAAACAGAACAGCTTCCAAGACTGTTCTCAAGGTACAAAAAGACAGAATTTTTACCTAGCTTTATAAAATGAGCTTTTATCACTCTCTGGCATAAGCAAAAGACTAACTGATTCTTAAACCCTTGCCAGTGTAACAGCTTGGCCTGGCTTTTTTCATAACACTATTCCTACGGGAGATCAGAGCTATTCATTGTTCCATTTTTCAGCCTCATTTATGGCCTTTTACCACAACAGAGAAGTTACAGGAATGTTAACAATCATTCCTTTACTGAACTTTCATTTAAAGGTACCGATTAAGCAGCTTTCAGTTGAAGAGTGTGCTTGTTCCCAAAGAAATAATGCATTTTACCCAGCTAGCCAGCTATACAAAAACCCATCTCTGAATCAGGACTCAGTATCTCAAAAACCGAAAGGCCAGTTCTGACCTGCTACAGGAACTGAAGATGCAAATGCAGAGCGCAGCCACACTGAAAAAGCAGCAGGCTATTATTTTCTCATCCTTCTTTTTTGTGTTCATTTCTAATCACAATGCACATATATGATGGGTCAAATTCCTTAAGAAGCAAACTAAAAGATCAAGCCAATGCTCACCTTGGTCTAACCACATTAATGTTTGAAAAGTTCATCACATCAGCTCACAGGTGGTAAGTTCAAGTGAAAGCTTTTATAATTAAAAACAATAGTTTTTATCATGACATCAAAGACTGTTTTTTTAAATTTAGTTCCCGATTATAGCATGTATTTTCACATCTTTGGACTCAAATAAGATTGGGACTGGTACTTTTCAAAAAGCTTTGGAAAAATTTACTGGCATAAAGCTAAAGTTTCAGAGGTGACATTAATCTTTTTCAGGGAGAAAAGAAACTTTGACAAGTTACTACATGTCAGCTCAGCAGCAATTAATAGAATGTCCATTTCCACTTGAGTTGACGAGAGTCATATAGAGCTAGGTTTCTACCCCTTGGATTCAGTGCTTCAACACTAATATCTACCTGCTCTCAGAAGAAATTTTAGATAACCAGTTTTGCTAAAATTTCAATAGGTTACTCTTCCTCTGTCAACTTGCCCAATATGATTGCTGCATCAGTGCAATTTTATTAGTTTATTCATCTCATCTAATTCAAAAGACACTATCACGAGGGGGCTGGCATGCAGGTCATTCTTTTTTGAGAGGTAATTTTTACCCAAAAAAGCAATATGGCACACGAGTCTGCACATTCTTTGGGTTTTGTTAGAGGTCTGCTCAGTGAGCATAATCCCTTCTCCTGCATCCAGTAAAACACTAGCATTTTTCCTCATTCTGCCTCTTAGCACTTTTTATAGGGGAAATTCCCATCATAAAGGAAGATCTGTATAAGCAAAGCATGAATTATCTTCTTCAAAAACATTTGAAAATAGTGTGTACCACCAAAGTCACATCTCTGTTTCCTCACAGGTATATTCTCAGTCTTTGATTATCCACTGCAAGATCTGCCTTGGAGAAAAGCGGTGCTATAAAGTTCTGCGTGTGAAAGAGTTATGTACATACAGACCCTGGGGGAAAAAAATCCCGTAGGTGATTCTACTATGACAATCCCATGGCCACCGGGAAAAAAACTGGAACGACCAGGGGCTCTTATTGCCAAAAAGAAAAACCGTAATAGATCAAAGCTTGTTCTGACTGGTCATTACAGATAAGCTCTTCTCTGTACAATCAAATGAGTTCTCACTTATCATAGAAATATGCCATTTTAAGACTAGAGAAGTCCTCCACATCAAACTTTTCCACAATAGACTTCTCTTGGACAGTTGAAAGGCCTGTTAATGGGAAAAGAACTGAAATTTTAGCTAGATTATCAACAGTATAGAATTAAGTGCATAATAACATAGCGATGATTCCTTGAGTAAGCATGAGCATGTGGAGAAGCTATAGATACCAGATTCCAAAAACCATCACTCTTGATTCCTTGATGGATTAATAACAAGAAATAGGTGTCCATGTGGCCAATTTTAATACACATGATGTCAGTGGTAATCAAGAATCACTTAACCTGTGAAAACTAGCTAGTTGCCTGAGCAAATCTTACAGCCTTAATCAAGGGGTCCTCATACTGCACTGGCACTGAGTCTCAGCAGTCCCACTAAATAACTATCTATGGGTGCTAAGTGGACCTTACTTTTCCATATATTTTGCCTCCAGACCAAGGACAAAGCATATTGGAAAGGCATTTTTGGGAAGGCAGAATACATGCCTACTATGCTACATCTGTTCTGTGAATTAACAGAGGATTCTCTACAAATTTTCTGCGCTTTCATAGAGCATTAGAAGTAAAGTGTCTGTTTACTAATTGCACATTAATTACCAGAGTACTTGCAACACAATCCTGTCCTGTAATCAGCAGCATATGAAAATTGCAAGCTATCTAGCAAATGAACTCGAAACACTCCAGATGTATGTGTTGAAGTCCAATTGCAAAAGATTAGAGTTAAAACATTGGTTCCAGTGAGCATATAATTAATTTTAAGTCACACTGAATTCTATAAAATTACTTCAGTGTTTAAAATTAAGCATATTCTTCAGTGTTGCTCCTTCACAGCTTTAAGTCTGATCATCCAGTCTGCTTGCAAAACTCTTTGAAATCATATCTTCAATTCCCAGCCAGCAAGGTGACTTCATTCCTTTAGCTTTAAAGAGTGACTAAGTACATTTCAGATACTTTGTCTTCATTGGCCATGTTGGTAACATAGAAACTGATGTTTTATCTGCCCAGTGTAGACATTAACAATCTCATAAAAATAAATTCGGATGGAAAAGGCTTATCTTGCTGTTGGAATGCCATGATCTGTCTTATAAGATCTGCTTGTAAGACCTATTCCAAAAATCAATTATTCATGTAGTAAAAGAAGTGTAATCTTCAGTAAACTAGCTTGAAGTTTTCCTGAGGGACTTTCCAAATTTCAATTTGGTGTGTTTCATATAGATGCAACCTGAATTTCTCACCTGCAAAAATCTCTACGATGTTATAATATTGTCCCATGCCGAGTAATTTGCATCTAATGTAAACTGAATTGAAAAGACCTATGGGTCTTTTTTAAAACACAAAAGAAGGGGGGGAAAATGCAATAAAGACTTATCCTCATTCATTTCAAAATGTACTTTCTTCACTGATCCTCAGATGTGTCAAGAGATGATAAAACTAACCCAGGTTTGATACGTCACTGATCAAGCATTTTACTCTGTGAACTGAAACATTGTCTAGAACTGTTCCACTGATGCTTTATTATTATGTGTGCACACACACTGCTCAGCAACCATAAATCTTCATATTTCTTAATAGTGTTAATTTTAACCTTAATGATAAGGTTCCATCTACCCGTAAATCCTTTTTTTTCTTAAAACCAAAATTAAAACCATATTTAGTCATGCTGCCAGAAACAAAAGACACTCCCAATTCTTTGGCAGTCTCAATTTCTTTCCATCCTACTTCTTGTAAGTATTCTTTCAGTCACTCTAAAATGACTTTACCTTTGGAAAATATTGTGTGCCACAGTGGAGGGCAGTATCAAAATGACAGTTCTTTTGGGGCTGGCCTTCTTTCATTATTGATATTATCTCAACTTTTCAGAGACTAATCAGCTCAAATTTCAATGCCTCATCACATCAATACATCCTGGGAAATCACTGTAAGCTTCCCATTGATTTCAAACTGTAATAATTGTTCCCTTGGTCCCTCTGAAGGCTACATTCACTGTAAAATCTCCACTGGTATCCCTCCTCTGAAGGACATCTGTTTTCTGAGAATGCCTGTGGTAATAGGAAAACATTTATTAAACAGGCAGATTACAGTGAATAAAATGGAGTTCAGAAAGCAGACAGTGATGGTCAGTAGTCAGCTAATTCAGTACAGCCCTTCATCAGTTGCTATATATTGCCTTTCTATCGTTGTTTTATTCTATGCCTGTTTTTACACCACATTTATCACAGTAGTATCTGAATGCCTTCCAGTAGTACACATAGCACTGTGACTAGCATCTGTCACACATTGTTTGTTCCCTTATCTTCTCCCTAGGGAGAACTGTATGTGCTGAGAAGCATTCTGCTTTGGTAAGGCTTGATTTTTTTTAACCAAGCACTACTAGTTACTACAGGAAGGATGTGGAATTGTTACTGAAAAGTGATCCAGAAACAAAGCTTTTACTTAAACATTCTGCAATGAGAAGTTTAGATCAAATCAAAACTCAAAACCCAAAAGTATTTGAGGTCCATTTCAGTTTCAGCAGAAACAGTGGCTTAGAAAAGATATGCAAGTGCTTAAACTAAAGCCTAATTTGATCTCATGTTTTCTTTTTTTAAACCGCGTGAGAAGCAAAACAAACTAAAATTTCTGTACCTTTTCACGGTCTTCATTTTTTTCTAAAGGCTGCAAGCTCCCTTTTGCCACAAGAATATTTATGATAACCCCCTCCTTATGATTAAAGCACAGACATGGGAATGATTGAGCCTGTGGCTGTAGCCTAAATCAACATCTCTTTTTTTGTGCTTTACAGTACTCCACACAAGGGCTCTGATACAGTATATATCCTGTAAAACACAGCGTAACAGCAGGCTCAGTTTGCTCCATCCTGAAGGTAAGGATTATTTTGCAGCACGTTTCTTGTGTGCAGACTGAAGGTGTAAAGATGCCTCTGAAGCAGACAGAAGCCTCAAAGAGCACCATCCAGCAGGTTCTTTTTAATGCATGAGTAGGAATTAACAGAGCCAGGTCCGGTTAAACACAGTATACATCTGGCCAGTGTGTACCAAGAAGCATAGTGTCACATTTCTGACACCAAGAGGAGCATCTGTTACACTTTTTTTTACTTAAATAGCAATATCCCAGACCACTTATGAATGCTTTGTGTTTTATGCAGTCCTAGTGTTTCTTGCCATAATGGTTCAAGCAGTTATCGTGCTTGCTGTGTGACTGAGCCACTATAAATCTACATCAGTAAGCCCATTTCTTACATGCTGGTGTCACTCAAAGTATGTCTGCACCACAAACTCTTTTATGACTTTGTACACATATCCGTCCAAGTACCTCCAGTATCAGAAGAAGTTAAGCTGTGCAACTCGGAGTTCAGTATAGGCTGGTGATGCAAAAATATATTCATCTTCTAAGTCTATGTTAAACCCTGGATTTTCATGGGTTTTTTCCCAGTAGCCAACCTCAGTAGTTTGAAGGTGGCTTTGACAGATCTACACTACATAACCATGTTGATATACATAAGAGGAAAAGTCTTCCATTTACATGGGAAATTTGAGATATAAGAATTTAAATCCGCAAATATTTCTCTATCAACATATCATTTTCCCCACCTCAAAATATCTTACATGATAAAAATACTTTACATGACTATAACTAGGCTTATTTTAGTTACAGTGTCACTATTTAAAAGCTAGTCAAAGTAGTGCTCTCTTGTAACAAATACAGCAGACTAGATTAATAATTTCTAGGAAATCAGTAATAGCTAAATGAATAAACTCAAGCATTAATAGAAATTAAATGTTAGAATGTACAGTTCATACCATGATTACTTACAGGGTTTGCAGGGTCCAAATGGAAAGCTTTATTAGCATCACCTATTGCTTCTTTCCAATTTTCTATTACCAATGCAGAATAAGTGAGAGAAGGCAACAAAGAAAACTGCGGATATTTTTCTTACAATTAGATGGTTTTCACAATGAAATCGGAGCCTTTAATACATACAGTATGAGTATGCAATATTGGAATTTTCTACAACAACATTTCCTTGGTAGTATCTGAAAGTCCTCTTCTAAAAATCTTAAGTTTTCTTTACCCTAATGAAAAGTACTTCTACTCTTTTTCCTGTGCAGCCATTATATCTAAGCATCTGTCTCCTCCAAGTGCCTCCTCTGAGACACTCCCAGCTAGTGTCTAACACAGTCCTTTCAGATGGTATTTCCTCACTCAAACATGAAGTTGTACAATATATTCCAAATGACTTTAACAACTTGCTGCTGCCAAGAAGCAAGGTTCCATTCCTGTCACGTTCTCCCACTACTATGCCTGGTCTCCAGTTAACTCATCTCTTGTAATTGGCTTACTTGTTAACTGAAGCATACTAAGTCCGCTAAGTGAGTTTAATCCTTGTAAGACAATACGAAGTCCCAGACTGAGAAGTGGCATTATAAATGCAGGAAATGCTGCAACCATGGCTTGTGCCATGTTAGACAGCAGAAAATCCACACAGAAATGAAGTTTTGGCTGAAAGACAGATTTTATGGTGCGTAAGGCCCAAACTCCAGGTGCAACTTCTGTTGAAGTTGGGTACTCATGTCTTTCTCTCATGCCAATTCTTTCATGTCTAATAAAGGTTACACTTACACTGCCACCTTAAGGACCCTTTAATTCCACCAGCCTATTTTCATGAAATTTGTGGGAATTGAGTATCTCTAAGTTTCTGACACTTTGGCACTTGGCTGAAATAGGCCAACAGAATCAAATTCCTACATTAGGGTTCTGGAGTGTAATTGCATGAGTCACTTTTCCTTTTGGAAACAAGCTACAGGTACTCTTGGAAGAAGTCAGAAAAAGAATGAACCACAAGTGACAGACATTATTCACGCTGCCTTCTGCAATACCGGTACCAGCTTACATACAACACTGACAGGACAGCCCACAGCAGAACTTGTACATACTAGAACAGAAGATGCCCAATTTTCACAGGCACCCATACCAGGCATATTGTGGCTCCAGCAAGATGGCATTATATACGCTTACAGCAAATTTTTACTGAATTCATATTTCAAAAAACAATTCCTAGACAATAATCATGGTGGTTTTGCTCACTGCGAAGTAAAATCCAGAAGGAAAAAAAATTAGGCATGTTTGAGCCAAATTTATAACCTGCACATTTTTAATAAGTTGTGACCTCTAGCCACCAATGTGGCTAAATAAATACTTGGTCTACTGCATCAGAGATATGGGAAAACACACAGTGAAAACGCACATCGTTCTTACCACAAAAGCTTACAGTTCAAATAGAAAAAGCAGACAGCTGGAAATAAAACAAGAGACCCAGAAAAATGCAGGTACACCTTCACGGTCACAAAATAAATGGAAAGAGAGCTGAGTGCAGAACTTACAAGCCCCAAGTTCCAAGTCTTTGGAAAGCAGAACAGCTGGTGTTGCAATGGAGTTTTTTACTGATGTATGGTTGTCCCTGGCCACCTATCTAGCTACTGATGCCTTTCTGAAAAGGTGACTACTCCCTTCTCTCTCCCCATTGCACCCTCTGCACATCTGCAATGACTTATAAAGCCAAAATATACAACATACCTCATCTTTCATCTTCTCCTTTACCTGGTTTTACCAGCTATTATTGTCATTGTTATTGTTTTTAGATTTTAAAAATACATTTCATAAAAAGACAAGTAGATTTATACAGTATTTTAATTTAATTAAAAACATCAGAAAGACATGCTGAACAAGGTCAGCAAACATAAAATCACAAAAAACCCCAAAGAGAATAAAATCTAAAACCAGGTATATGAATACATGTTATCACACATAGCAAATACACCTATAACATATATTTGATTATGAAACAATATGGAAGAAATATGCAAAATGCAGACATTTTAAAGAAATTCTTTGTATAATTTAGTCAAAAAGTTACATAATGCCTTTCTGAAATGGACTGCTATCTGCAGGAAACACAGACACATGAATACTGATACACTCTTCACCACTGTAACACCAAAGGCTTGGTGAATGGCACAAAATACTTCACTTGCATCAACCCTCTGACCTAAATAATCTTGTAAATTCATATCCGAAGCCAGCCAAATAAATATACTTAACAGGATTAGCCATGACTGCAAATGTGAGTTTTGTTTTGATACCTGTAGTTTTGAGTCTTGAGAACACAAGTAGAAATGACAATCACATGCATGCACTACTGTATTGCCTGAGTATATGAGTATTTAAAGGTAAGACTTTTAAAATCCATATGAGCCTGGTCTAGCCCATTAGAAAAAACTGAAAACTGTGTGTCAAAATCAATCTATAGCACTGTCCAATCTGTACTTCAACATTTGAAAATCAAACTTCATTGCTGTACACATGTATTCAATGAGAAGAACTGAACTCACTCAAACCCCAAAGTAGACTCTAAGGAAAAAGTTTTGCCAGTTATAACAATTGTTGATAATGTAATGACTCCGTTTATGAATGAGAAAAAGTTGCACACAGTCAGTCAAGATTTCCACAAGATATTCCGTAAAAGAGCTGCTATGCTCATATACAGTAACAAAAGTAGATACCTGTAAGGAAGGATGAGTACAGAGACAGACTAAGAGCTTGTGTGCCTTTTCTGGAGACGTCCTTTCTTTCCTTAATTCCCCTATATAATCCATTATTTACATTGTAAAACATAACATATAAAAAGGTCTGTTCAACAAGCCTCTCATATAAACTATTTCAAAGTTTTATTGCTGCTTAAAAACAAAGCAAAATTAAGTAGAATTGACTTTTACTTTCAAAAGGAACCCATGCCAATTTGACTTGCCCAAGCTGCACTGAAGTCCCTGATGTCAGAAGCATTTCTCCCAGAAACTTTTAGACCTTGTACTGATAGCACTTGTATCACTGAAAAGTAGTTTCGTATCTACACTTGCAGCACATAAATCTGTGTTACAGACTGCACAAAGTCTAATCTTGCTCCAAGACTGGTTCAGAAAGTATTAAAAGAGCTAATACCATCAAATTTTAAAAAATGTGTTCTAAAGGTTTGGCTGCATTTATGCAATGAATATTTTGCTTTCATTTTTGCAAAATTTACACAAGTTGCTTTACATGCATGTTCCCCAGCATCTGCAATAAAAAAAAAAAAAATCTATGGAGGATCAATTTCTATTTTAAAAATTCATTTTATTTTTAAAAATAAATTTTATTATACTGTTATTCATATGATATTGCTGAATTTATTCTGAGGGAATACATTTTCTATGAAAAGATCATATTTTTAAAGTATTTTCTACTATGTAATTTGTACATGTTAAAAACATAAAGATTGACAAAAATCCCTAAAGTAGCTCCTTTTCAGATTAACCGTTTCCATTTTGTATCTATCTTAAACTCATTCATAATTCCCCCGCAGGTTAAGGAAGGAACAATAGCTTGGAGTATCAATGAGAATTAAGTACTGGTGAAGAAACTACTGCAAGAGAGGAAGCCCACTAGGCTGCCCAGCTGCCAAATTCACACCATGCTCAAGTGCAAAGTGGTCTAAGACCCCTTTCACACCCAAACAACAACACTGCTATATGTGGATGAATGTCAAATGAAAGTATTTTTATTACTCGATTTCCCTACTCTTTCTAACACTCTGACTACGGTAAGAAACAGGAAACAAAGAACAAAATTATCCCCATAAGCATATTTTTGTACCTGGAATTTCAATATTTGTTGACTAAATTTAACCAAAGTTCTAGAGAATCTTACCACATTTCACATGTGCATATGCTCTTCGACAAAGTGCTGGTGTTTGGAGGATAGATGTGGAACACAGCCAACCTGACATACTCTCTGAAGAAGAAGAGACGGGATCATGAACTATAAAGTTATGATTTAAGCAGCAGCATTACACTACATCCAATATCATTACACCAAGTAAACACTGTCATTACAAACTTAATGGTATTCTTGAGACATCCACATTAGCACCATTGGTCTTTTATTTATTTCAAATTACTGTTCTTATTTACCTCAGCAGGGCTCTATACGATTACTCCCCAGACTGCTCAGACTCCTGTGGGGATGATTTATGTTGTCATTCCAATATAATGTTTCCCATAATTGTATTGTGTTTAAAAAACATTAGAACCCAAGGGGCTAGGCAAGGAGTTATAATATTAACAGCACACTCATATAAATCAATTTACTCCCTTGGAGGGGAAAAAAAAAAAAAAAAAAAAAAAAAAGAAAAATGTTAATAAGATTACAGAAGAACTGCAAAGCCGGTGCAAACCTACTGTTTTAAGTGTGTTTAATCAATAACTGTAAATGCATCACAGATAAATTCTGGAAATGAAAACACAAGCAGGAATCCATTTCCACGTGTGTAGTATTACGTTATTGACATTAGTAGACTGATCACAAAAAGTAAGAACAACATCATTTCACTGCAAAGATTCAATCTCAGAAAGTGGCGAGCACCCCAAACACTCTAAATGCACAGTGTTTTTAAGAGCTCTCAGACTCTTGCAAGATCAACCTAACATTAGTGGCAGACATAATTTCATAATTGTGTAATTTTAAAGATTCCAAGTGTATTGCAGGGATCAAGAAGTAACCCATGATTTCAGAAACACTGACCATTAAGGATAAAATCTAATGATAAGGGTTATGTGGGTAGAAAACCAGGGAACTTCAGCCTCTCTTTTCCATTACCTACTAAAATATCTCATTTTATTTTTAAAAATCTCACAAGTCAATTTTTAATATGCTTAATGCAATGTGCAAGCATAAGATAACCTAATATGTTCAGAAGATGGATTACTTGTAGCTCAGTCTGATCTGAGCCTCTAAATGCAGTATTGTTTATTATAGTCACTGATCTAATTTTGCTGTACTGTAGCTATATTCTAAGATGCAGCTGTCAATCACTTTAGGATAAGTTTAGTGTAATAAAACACTACAAGACTGAAACAGGACAACAAATATTAAAAAACACCATTCCGATATACTCCCTGATCGAAAATGCAGCAGCTCACTAAACCTAGGATACTCTTCTCCCCACAGAAGAGCAGGCTATCACGCAACACACATACCATAAATCCCACTGCAGATGTACCTTAGGGATAGATGAAAATTCTATTGCTTTAGTAAGTTCATCCGAAGCCTCTTTATGGCGATTCTGGTTTTGTAAGGCTACAGCTAAATTATCAGAATCACAAACTAGTTTTTGCAGTTTTAGTCTTGCTTTAGTTTGCTTTACCCTAATGAAAACTACTTTTACACTTTTTCCTGCGCAGCCATTATATCCAAGCATCTGTCTACTTCAGATGTCTCCTGTAAGGTACTCTCAGGTATTGTCTGTCTCAGGGCAGACTCTTAGCTTCTGTAAAGCGGTCTGCTCTACAGGATTAAATGGAAATATGCCGCTTCACAGCGGCTGAAGATCAAACCCTTCAGTCATCAACCAGAACAAAGAAACTTGCTGCTGGTGGAAGAACTATATTATTATTTCACATTACAAAATCTTCACTCCTTCTAATGAGGAAGGAGATGTTTCATAAATCTGACAAATTCATTTTAAATGCTGCAAACTTATCACAATACTAAGCCACAAAAAATTATTTATTTCAGGCTTGTAAAAAAAAAAAAAAAAAAAAAATCAGTATTTGGAATTCCAACATCAAATTACACATAAGCTGCAAATTTAAGTGCATAGGTAAAGAGGGGTATTGTCGTGGTTAAGTTTTGGCACCTGGAAAATAAGTAGGAGTGCAGCTGGTCAGAAACTGTATTATCAAAAAAAGTTTAATCAGAAAACATCAGATGGTTCAGCACAAAGTATTTCATTTAAGCAGCTACTCTGGAAGTAGGAAATCTGGAAAATCCAGATAACGTACTGCAGGACAGGTTCCCTGAAGGTTTTGTCCTGGAGCAAATAATCCCTGCAAGCGCAAACACTGTAGCAATTGCAAAATGTGCTGGTGGGAACTGCAGCAGAGGCAGGAGCTCTGAATGTTCCGTGCTTTAAACTTATAGCAGAATAAAAAAAATAATAAATACAACTCATTCCCTCATGCACAGGAAGACCAGTAGCTGGAGCTTGGCTATCGATTGCAAAGCAATCGGACATTAGCACCTTTTAAGAGATGTGGTAAGAAGAAAAGTGAAGACTTGGAGGGAAGCCTGAGAAGTAACATGAAAATTAGTCTTCATGCTTTTTAAATTTATAGCCAGGCCTTTCGTAAGAATTTTCTCTTGCACACAGGAGGGGTGTCCTGCCCATTTTTACCAACTTTGGGGACAATAACATTGCCAGCGGTGGTGGCTGTATCGCCCTGAATGGACACTCATCAGTCAGGCTGAAGTTCTCCTCCTCTTCTCCTGCTGACCCCACCACACATCCTCCCAAATTTCCTAGCAGCTCTCCGGGTCAGCGTATTTACAAAATACCAAAAAAGGGGGAGGGGGGAGGTTTAATTATGCGCTTTGAATTACCGCTGGCAGGCAAAGATGTTCCTCTCCGGAGCCAGAGGAGGCAAAACACCACAGAGGATGGCGCAGGCCTGGGCTCCAGCCGCGGAAAGACATGGCGGCAGGCAGCGAAACCCCGCTTGGCCCACCCTCTTGGCTGTGGCAAGGCGGCCACGGCGGGCGGGGAGGCCGTGGCGACGGCAGCGGGGTGGCCACGGCGGGCGGGGAGGCCATGGCGACGGCAGCGGGGCGGCCACGGCGGGCGGGGAGGCCGTGGCGACGGCAGCGGGGCGGCCACGGCGGGGCGACGCTGCTGCCCACCCGCTGCGGCCCCGCGGGCGCCATGGCAGGGACCTCCCTCGCCGCGGCGGAGGGGCTGGGGGCGGCCTGCGGGGCCTCCAGTGGGCTCCGGTGCGTGAGAAATAGGGAGAACTGTTCTGTCTTAACTGCTTCGCGTCTGCTTGTCTCTCGTCACGTGAAGCAGGAATGGAGAATTTTAAACAATAAAGCGTTAAAATAAAGTTAGTCCATTTTGGACATTGAATCAACAAACGTGTCAATGATTTACTTGCGTAACTGGGAATGTCATAAATGTTCTAGGCTTTAAAAATTGTCCACTGCCATTTAATAATTCTAAAAACGGTATTTGGTGTAAAAAGACATTATAGTGATACTGCCTTCGCCAAATACCGTCGCTTTTTCAACGCATCCGGTCTCGTGGCTGATGCACGTAGGTTTTTGCGAGACCTTCAGAGACCGGCGATAGAAGCCACCCCGAGGGAGTAATCCTAGACCCAAGGTAGGAGATAAATGGGGGCAGCACGAGAGCAGCATCAGGCAGAAGATGGGAGCAAACTAATTTCCCTGTGACCCGTCCACTGGGTGTCGGCTGGTATCAGCTGGTATTGGAGGAAATCAGAGTTCTTCCCTCCTGCATGGATGCCTTCTGACGTCAGGTTAACAATTTGGTGTGAATAAGGTCATCCTTCTGAACAGCCATAAGCATCACTGTGATCTGTGCCTGCTTCAGACTGGCACTGCCCTGTCTTAAGAAAAATGAAAGAACGGCACAAGACTAATAATTGTCATACAAAGAATGTCACGCACATGTTGGTTGTTTGGCCATGTTACCTTCCTTAGGAAGAAACCAGGTAAATCACGTTAATTAAATGAATACGACATTTACCCCAGTCTTTTCATAGCGGGATTTTAATTTCTTCCCAAACCAGTTTTGAAAGTTAAATCCATTTATGAGCATGGCCCCACTCCTTGGAAAATACAGTTGTTCAGTGTTAGCCATGCGATTTTGTGTTTCCTGGCATCTGGCTCTCATTAAAAAAAAAAAAAAAAAAATAAAGAGCACATCTTAGCATGAAGACACATAACAGATAATTCAAATATATGGATAATTTAAAGAACATGACTAGAAGTTTATTTTAGGTTGTTAAAGTGGATTACATTTGTTTGATCATAAATACCTCAAAATTATTCTATTTTATTTTAAAAAGGAGCAAAAAGCTCAAAATTTCTCTACAGTGAGGGTGCCAAAAAGTTAGAAGGATATAACAAAATACCATTTTTCCACATTTTTTTTCTAACTTATTTTCTCCTGCTTCATGTAAGTGTTGTATGCTTAAGCATGAGGCTGCCATGGGTTTCCTGAGTGCAGCTGCACACTCCTACGACAAAGAGCTGCCACATTAAAAAAAACCAACAAAACAAGTCGTATCAGAGAAATGATTGCTATTCGTTCACTGCTCACACATTCATTAGTGCTGGCAAGTCATGAATACATTGGGTTTCTTGCCCTTGTACATATTTAATCCCTGTAAATGTGCTATATCCTGGGTGCATCAGAGCTGCTGCAGAGACTACGACCCATCCAGGTGTGTCAGTGATTGCTCACAGCTAACTGGCCTGTGTAAGTTATCTGGATAATGCAAGAGGTTCTGCACTTTCTCATTAAATATATGACTGGTGCAGTTGTCTCTAGCAACTGGATAGTTAAAATTAGAGTTTGGCATTGCAGAAACACAATCCAAAACCCCATATGCAGAAAAGGGCAGTCTGGGAATAGATCTAAGGCATCTAATGCCTATCTGCTGCCAAAAGGGGCAGTCCCACTGCCTTTCCCAGACTGAGCAATCAAGCCTCTCACTTGCCCCAAAGCTGCCATTTATCTGACACCATGGTAAGGCAGTTCACGAAGCCGGCTTGCCAGAAAATTGGAACCATTTCCCTGCAGTACCAGATACACGTCAGTGCCAACACAAGAGAGACAACTGGAACACATGGATTAAAGAAGGGAGCAGAGGTGGGAAAACAAAGCTGTCTGGTTTTTGCAGCATCTGGTTCAGTTTAGCTGTACTGTAATACCACCCTGGAAGCACCAGAGTATCTAACACTAACAGGAAAGACTAAATGCAGATTAGGAAATCCAAAATCCTATTACCTCTGCATAGTTTGTGTTCCTGAACTAGCTTTCATCTGTACAGGAAGCAGAGACTAAAGCACTCTCCTAAGAGCTGGCACTTACAAATGCTATTACCAAGAACAGAGCAGGGCTTATTGTTATTTTTTTTAAAACACAGTGAGAAAGCAGGCCTGTGGTATGTGGGAGACCAATATGGAAAACCCTTTTGAGCATGAAGAGGTTCAGACCACATCTTCCATTTTCTAAAATGATACCCTCTCCATCGGGCCCTATGCAGAGCAGCATAGCAAACCAACACCTACAGCTTACAATTCACAGTGCCTAACCTTGCAGGCCCTAATCATGATCACATGAAAAATCACCTTTTCTTCAGTTGGCCAGACTAGCAACTATAATACAAAACAAGCCAGTTCAAAACTATTAGCCCATCTAGGTTCAGAATAATACCACTGAAATAGCAAAATACGAGTCCTTTCAAACTCATGCTGTAGAATACATGAAAGTCTAACTCGTAACAAAATGCCATTGTACGAAAAATAACCTTCACCTTAGCTGTAATTTTCCTGCCCATAGGTGCTAGAATTACCCACAAAAGAGGTAGTTCAAATTGAGTTAATAAAAAGTGAGCAGCTGTGTACAGCAGCTACCTTTAAAGATTAAAATCCTTTTGCCTATACCAAAGACAGGATCTGTAGGAGACTCACCTTCCCCCACATTGTAACATAGAACCTGAGAGCACAGAAACAGATTGCTATAAAACATGGAAGCAATTTGCCTTGGAGCAAAAATGGTAGCCAGTAATGACAGTCCATTTTATGCCCCTGTGACTGAAGAGGTGATTAAGTTTAAAAAAAAAAAAAAAAAAGTGATAGCGTGGTTAACAGAGACTCTGAGACCTGAACTATACTTCCAGATACTGACAAAAACTATTGCTAGGTTCTTTGAATTATCCCTTCTGTACTCCATTCATATTGTTCCCACAGAGAACAAAAGGAAACAGGCAAGTCCAAATGTTTTATACTTTTTGCAATATTATGTGATCAGTGCTCCCAGTACCTAAGCAAAGACATGGCTTAAATGGAATGAGTATTCAAAACTCATTTCCAAGTGAGGGGAAGGAACATTAGACTTTTTTTTTTTTTTCCCCATGAACAGAAGTTTAGGGGAAAAAAATCAGTTACCTTATATAAACGAGGAGAAAATTTTGATTGTTCCAATTCCAAATTGCTGACAGTTGATGAATCTGTAAGCATACTTTTAATTAAAATTCTCTGGTGAGACTTCAGGTAAATCCAGACAGAGGATATAGGCACTAAAGCCTATACAAGCCACAAGAAGTGGTAGAGGTGCTCTTTTCACCATCCATCGTTCCTCTTGAACCAGTGTAAATGTGCAGCAAATTCATGAAACCAGAACTGGAGAAGATGGGATAAGCATGACTCTCTAACTGATGGCTAGCAAAGCCATTTTGGAAGGAGAGATCATGTCTGTGCTCGTTGCAGCTAAAACTTTCATGTATTTTATATTACATAGTAATTAGATATAAGCAAAGAACCCTACATGCAGAGACAAAGAATTTGGAATATCATCTGTCTGGAGAAGGTCCCTTACCTTGAGAGCCTTTCCTACAGTTGCACTTGCTTGATCACTTGAGGACTTTTGAATTCTTCTCTAGATGACAGCAGAGTTTCAATGAACAAAACAGGAGAGAGCCATACACAATAGCCTGCAGGTAACTCTGCTTTTTTTGGAGATGGGAGAAAAAGTTTTAACATCTCTTATGTCTCAGCTTGGAGGGGCATATGGAATGAGTTTCAGCTGCTAAACGCACATCACCTGTGCTTCAAAATTCTCACCTTCATCTGCATTAAGTGCTTTATTACAAAGCCTTTTGAAATCAGCCCCTTTGGGGAATGAGGCAGAGGAGAGCTTAATTTCTGGGTCCTGCTTGGGGTGAGGCTGGAGTCATGCACAGAGCTATGACACCTGGGCAGTTCTGACCACTTCTGCAGGCATGCAGCAGTCCCAGGTGCAGGCATCCTCTTCCAGAAACACAGTCTTGTGCTTAGGTGCCTAAATTCTTCCTGAGTCTCACTTCCAGCCCCTAAGTCCTATCTCTGATCTAGCAGTTTGTGCTACAAAGACGTAGGGTCACAAAAAAATTTACCACAAAAACCAAGCATAAGTTTATGAAACCAAGAGTTATTATGTAAGTTATTTTTTTAAATTACAAAATCATTCTAAAAATTATAGAATGCTTTCACTTACAAAATCAAATATTTTAAGTCCTACAGTTCAGATAAAGTTTGAGCATCTCTGATTGGCTGTATGAAGCATCCTCCCTCTTCCTCCACAGAAGAATTAAGATAATCAGGCCTCAGATACAGAGTCCAGAGAACACAGAACCTACCAGAAAAAAAAAAAAAAGCTAATTCATCTTCTGCCTGAAAACAGCATAACAGAGCCTTGTGTTCCTTTCTATGGATCAGCATGTTCTCCTATTAAATCTTAATCAATTGAATACTGGTTCTGTCATATAAAATGGACTAAAAAATTACAATTCATAGTAGGGAGAGTAGACAGTTAATTTAAAAAAATGGAAAATAGTACCTATATCATTTTGAGAGATGTGGTACTCTACAATCCAATATTAGTCATTATATGTTTTTGCTTTAAAAAATATAAACACTTTCCACCCCTCCATGATGTGATTTGGTGTGCTTCCTTGTCAGATTTCAAAATAGATTTGCATAGCATGTGCCACTGATTTATAGAAGTCTGGTCTGGGGTGCAGTGAACATCATGTCTAGCCTATTTTCTGTATGAATTATAACTGCAAGAGCAGGGAAAATGCTCTCACAGCTCTCATCCAACAATACAGAATAAACTTTTAATTCCTTCACTTTCTTTGTAAAAAAAATTGCAGAAGAGTTTTTAGATTGCCATTATCCACATAGACCTTGGAAATGCTGCCAGAGGCAAAAGCCATCTGTCCAGAGACCTTGTGTTTCCACACAGCTGCTCTGAATGTACTTTCTTTACTCAGAATTAGAAGACATAAGAGGTACTGTTGTAGGTCCTAGGCTCCCTTGCCTTGTTTGTTATAACAGAGGAATCACATAAAAGGATAGGGAAAACATTTATCCCTCATTCCTTTACAAAGTAGCAAAAGCCTAATGCTGAACTAATACACCTTTCTCTCCACCATTAATTGTCACTGGATGTTGGTATTTTGCTTCCCTAAAGGGACCCCTATTAATGAGGGACAGAATCAGGTTGCAAATTTGAGAGCCCTTTGCAGAAAACTCTCAGCTGACAGCTCTTTGTGTTTTCAAACAACTACAGTTACACTTGTAGTGTTCTCACTGTCCCAGCCATTCCAGTAGTTGCATAAGGACACAGAGAAAAGTCCCAAGCTGACACAGGAATTTTTTAGATCAAAGCCAATGTCTCAAACTGTGTGTGGAAATAAATGGACATTACACACCGTGAAGTACTTTTGTTGTATGCTCTTGGAAAAAAGTAGGCTGTTCATTTCTTCACAGCATCACTTTCTTTTCCAAGACAACACAGTAAACAATGCATCACATAACAGTATCTAATGTTAGAGTTAGGCACCAACGTCCTCCTCCAAAACAAACATTCATATCTTATTGGGCAGCAGAAACAGAAAAATCCTGCATAAAACCTGCCATGCTTAGCTAAAAGCAGCAAGCAATATGCAATTCTCCATAAACTTGAACTTTAATCACAGCTGGCAGTCACACATCTTTAAAATGAAGATATATTATTTTCCATGCCTTCCAGCAGGTTTCCTCAACCTTGTACCATTGCCTCAGTCTAGAGTATTGAACTGCATCTGTTTCCCAGCTCTGTCCTGGTCAAAAAGAGGTAATAGGTAAAATGATGAACAGCAGCATTAGTATAATATTACATAATGCCTTGTGAAGAAAACATTAACCACCGACTTTCAGTACTGGCTATCTGCTCTAATGAAAAATGGAAGAATAACTGTTTCAGCCACACATACTGCAGTGGTTACTAGAGTGTGAAAATAGTTCGATAGCACGATTAGCTGATGAAACTAGGAGAAAATGTAGAGAACTACTGATTAGACAGCTAGGAAAGCAAACATACCTGTTGGCATTGCATTCCAGTCAAAAAGTCATTAAGAAACATCAGAATAGCAGTCATCTCCCACTATGCCTCTTTACTTTCAGGTCAATTTCTAGTATTGGAGATATTTTCTTTCTTCCTGAAGAGTGTAAGATGGGCAAACCATATGCCAAATTTCAAGCTGATAGAATTTCATAATGTTAAATTGTAAAAAGTTCTCATCTTTCCAAAGTACTGGTATCTAATTAGATATAGATCAGATTAGATTACTTCTAGATTAGATTCAAAAGCATTAAATACTCAAAGATCAGATCAAGTGTAATGATCTACTTGTCTATTTTTTATGAGCTTGGTTATCAATCATTTCGGACTGCAATCATCTCAATGCACTATAAAAAACTTTGATTGGCCATGAGCTCATGAGGGCACTCGTAGTCCTAAATGCTGATTCTTCCTTGCTTCAGGTGCCATCTGCAAGTAAATATTTAGTCACATACAACATTCTTCCTTCATGACACTTTTCTACTATGATTTCCCCAAGGACATGAGATCACAAGATTGTCACTCTTCAAATCAATCTTCACTTCGAAATTTTGAGAACCCCTGCTTTTTGGTCATCTGTATTGCCACCTAGATTAACAAGGTTCAAACTGAAAGTTGCCTCTCAAAAATGTAAGTAGTCAGAAAACTTCTTGAAGATTTAATGTCTACCTAATGAAGATTATCTTTAATATTTTAAAGACTTTCTCAAAAAGTATTTACTCTCTGAGAGGAAATTCTGCAATGATGCACAGCAGTTTTCTTTCAGAACTCTGACTGCCCCTTTTCCTCTCCTCTCCTCTCCTCTCCTCTCCTCTCCTCTCCTCTCCTCTCCTCTCCTCTCCTCTCCTCTCCTCTCTTCCTTTCTGTTCTATTAAAATTTTGAAGCAGGGAGACTTCCATTCCTGATGACGAACCTCTCCTTCAGAAGGTAAAGTGAATACAAATAAAACACCACAAAACAAATATGCAAGTTAGCCAAGTCATAATTCTCAATTCAGTGTTGACAAGCATAAAGATGCAAAATCATTTCAATTCCAACATACTACATGGAATGTCTTTGCTTGTTTATAGCATACATAAATTTTGAAAAAGATCTATGTAAGTAAAAAGATCAATGCACAAGAGTCTTATCTTTCGGAGGTAATGCTGTGAAAAGGGTAGAAAGTCAATCACATGCCTCTACAGAAGATCAGTCTGTCCACCTGGGGACCATGATCTCCATGCAGTTTTAATCCCTGGAGGTATAAATCACAGGAGAAGATGCATTCTTTGAAGACAGTTGTCTTTTTTTGTTCTGGCACACAGAAATAAAAATAATCATCCAGCCATCAGCAGCAGTAGCAATAAATATTCAGCATTCTAATATCTCATTCCTAAGCATTTATAATCTAAACCATTGCTTTTACCAACAGTCTGTTTTAGCTTGGTCCCAATTTTTATCACTGACTTCCAATTTAAGATGAACCACCAGAAAACCAAATATATTACTTCTGGCATTATGTCTTTGTCATTAACAAAAATAATTGTTATGCTTTGCTGTGTATAAACCCATTTTCTAAATGTTTAAATGTTGAACAGGAGTGATCCCAAATTCTCTATGCTAATTCCTTTCTTTTTTTTTCCTCAGAAAAGGTCAGTTTAATCTCTATCTTTGCGATCTTCTGATTTGGAGCAGCTCCCAGATAGCCTCCAAAGTAGTTAAAGCAAATGACCTTAGGGCTTGGACCACTGCAGAAATACTCACCATGCAATACTTGTATGATTCTTCCAAGGCACCATTCTCATTAATGTCTTGCCAGTATGTTTAGATGAACCATAGTGGAATTATTCAGTCTATAATTACACATAAATTCATACCTTGCTAAGAGGCACATGGTAATCATGATTCTTGAATCATTCTCACACTAGTGCATATTTTCCTAGTGTAATGCCATTAGTTCCACTGAAGTCATGCACATATCCATGGAGCGAAGAGTGTCCCTGGGGGCTGGAGGGCAGCCCAAGTTGTGGGCTTCTACCTTTCACAGCATACCTCCTATAAAGGAACCAGAGTGTCATGGTTAGGGCTAAGTAATTCTATTTATACACACATGTAACATGCAATGCTAGTGCATGCATGCTGTCTGCTCTCTCTCAAGCACATTGCTGCTCTACAGGAAGTTCAGGATTGGAAAACTGTAAGAAATCAGCCACAATTTTGTAATAGATGTTAAATCAGAAAGAATTGTATCCACAAAAATGTTAATTCTACAAAGCTGCTAAGTACAAAAGAGGTTTTCCCCCTCTAACCTATAGTAGCCTAAGCAACAAGGAAAGGAGGGGTCAACAGTGTCCCAGGAGGCATTGGACAGAAAAGCCAATGGCAATGAGGGCTTACAATTCATAAATGATTATAAAAACAGATTATTACTAAATGTCTGTACTTTTCAGGTGGAGCTATCTTTGCAGTGGAAAAATTAACAAGAGAATGAACAAATGAATGTATAAATGTATGAATGAAAGAAACAAATGCAGACTTCACCAAAAATACGAAGACACAACCAAACTGGAAAAAATGACATAAACTTAGCTTCTTACATTCTGAACTGTATCTTGATATGAAAGTGGGTAGAGAGGAGTTAGAGAACTGAACACAGGAAAAGAAAGATGCAACAGACCATTCATACCACAGCACTGTAGAGTCCTTCTGTACTCAGTTTGACTTACATTTGAATTTAACCCAGAAACTAAACTTGCAGTGCTATTTTCTTCAGCACAGCAGTTACAGTAGGACAAAACTCATGTAAATTAAACTGGGCACTCATGTTTTATCTTGGAACAAACTTTGGCCATATTAGTTCCCGGTGAGATGTGATAGTCACTTCTTTGCACCTGAGTGAACTAAATACTCTTCATATGGAAGTCAGGCCATTCTTCTAACATATGGATTTTTCTATTTTTATGTCATGAAATAAAAGAAAACAAAATAAGTTAACTTTTCAGGAAATTTCCCCACTGTGATTTTATTAGAGGAAGTACTGGTGTTTTCATTAACCTTCTTTCTTACAAGTTAACATAGTATTTGAACACATAAGTGTTTGAAACAGAAGTTCTTCAGAGATGCTCATGTATGGCTTCTTATCTTAGCTAAAACTTTGATGAACCATTTCAAAGCAAGAGGTAAACTCCAGAGAAGTCAATGCTGGAATGCTTTGGGATGTTGAAGGTCCCTCAATTCTTTAGCATGGAAAGCTGCATTAGGGAGTCAGACGCCTGTGAATACAGGACGTTGGAAACATAACAGTTGTAACAGTACAAGGAAGATACCAAGCTCTTAGATTTTTCTTTCAGTAGGTGAGAAACAACATACATCCAACACACAACAAGCACGCTCATTTACACTGGTGTGCACCTGGGGCCATGTGCCGGGTACCATAGCAGGAAGCAACCATGGCACAAAGCAACATCTGGGAAATATCTTTTCCTATGATTTAAGTCACTGTGTGTTCCAGTGGATGACACCACATTAGTTTCAGTACACCACCACAGCCTCTCACAGTCATGACCCCATATGCCATACACTGATTTTTGATCGCAGGCTCGATTGCTGACTGCATCTGGTACATGGAGTTGCTTAATAGAAGATGATCTGTCTGGCTGCCCTTCAGACAGCTGGGCTGAATCTTGTACTCAGTCTATAACCTCAACAGTTCTGTCATTTAATCACCATCTAGTTTCAGATATATCTGGTCCCATATTTAATTTTTTATTATTTCCATCTCAGCTTTTCTATTGTTTCAGACTTTCAGTTCATTCTTAAATCTCAAGCAGTAGTTAGATAAGTCACAAAACAGAATTCTCCATGGTTATACGTTTCTCCATTCATTACATGTTATGGGTAAACTCTTAATCCAAAGGGAATCAGTGCCAAAGTTTATATTGATATCAGTGGGTCTGAGATTTCACTCTCTAGATATTTTGCATGTAAGAAGTCATGTCAGGAGAACAACAGCGTTTCACTATTAAGCACCCAGAAAGTCAAATAATTAATAGTTTGACAAGCAGAATTCAAGTTGTTTTAATTTCAGCCCCTTTGTGTATCACCTACGCTATCACGTGCTCTTTAGCTACGGCAGAGGAGTTCGGTTGGCACAGCTCCTAGTAGACTTCTTGCTATTCTTCTGCCTGCCGCTGCACCTCCTTCACCTGCTTGGGCTCTTACTCGTAGGATAACTCTCCCCGCCTCTTGCTCCTCCACCAGCCTTCTCAGCCTCCCTGCTCACTCCAGCCCGGCCGAAGTTTGACCTCCCATAAAAGCCGTGCAAAATCTGTGGGACCAGAAGGAACGTGATCAAGAGGAAATGTGATACTATAGCTCTGGGGCTCCCAGCCCTTTTTTGACAAGCACCACCACTACTTCTGCCTTCTCCTTTTCTGTGTTCCTGCCTGGTCCATCACATTCAGACTTCCCTGGACTAAAAATACTGCCTCACTTTACCTGTGGGTAGCCAGTTCTAGAGTACAGCAAGGAGGACCAGGTTTCTGGGGATGTTTCTGCCACAAGTTATCTGTAAAAATGTGCAAACAGGTTTGAGGGTGGAGACTAGACCATACAGCTCCACATCTCCCATAGCAATTAGGCCTGTGTATCCCATGTGGTCTTAGGCAGGACGTGAGTCCCAGCTCTCCCAGGCAGAAAATGTGCAGTAGCAGAAATTCAGGAACAAGAGAAACTTACGGGTAAATTTAGGTGCTTATGGGCTCTGATCAGACAGGATTTGTGTAGACTGTTCTACTGACATCTTCTGGCTCTGCAGGTTTCTGCCAAGCATGTACAAACTGAGACCTTTCAGAAATATGATCAATCTGGAGTAGCGTTGCACTGCATAAGGCCATTCTGGCCACAGATACTGCTTCCTGCCCAATTCCAAGCCCTACTCCAAACTTAGGGATGCAAGACCTGGTCAGAAAAAAAGTTTGCCAAAATTCTTTTTAACTTAGCAGAACGACATCTTTTCCTTTTGTCTCATTCTCAGAAACAGCTGAAACTTTAAAGAAAAGGGGGTGGAGCAGGGAAAGGGAAAATCCTGTGTGAATCAGGCAGCCAGCAGGAAAATTTTCAGCACAGCATTTAAAGTTTGGCAAAACTACAGCAAACAAAGTTTGGATCTTAACCTTGAAAGTAGCATATAGTTATATTCACTGGCACTGCTACCAACCCTGCTTAATTAGGCGCATCAGTATCTTTCCATCAGTGTTAATTATAGTATTCCAAAATCATGATTTGTTCAAACAGATGCCACTTACTACAAAAAAAGCACCACATAAAGGTTTCTTTCTTTCTCCCACATAATGTCTCCCTCCCATTATTAAAATAATATGTGATATGAGATGGGTAACACTCAGGCCTAGTAAGATCTAAACAAGGCAATTCTATACCCGCTATCCCCTGTTGGAATAGTCACTGTTGTTTTAAGAAACCTATTCTCCCAAGAGAAAAAAGCACTTCATCTTTTCAGTATACTCACAATTTCTGCTGCAATTCACTGATCAGTATCACTATTGTTTTCAGCAGTGGGGTTATGTTTATAGGTCTGCTTTCATTGAAACATTTTCTTCTCATAAATCATTTAATCTCTTGCCAAGCTGCAATATCATACTTGGGCTGCCCAACATAAAAATAGATGGATGATTTGCAGCCAGCAAACCAGACATTTAGAGCTCTATATGCTCTTTCGTGAGTAGTCTACAAATAATTTCATCATTCAAAAAATGTTGCTTTTCTCCTTTTAGACTCTCTGCTTTTAAATGCACACAGTTTAATATTGTTAGTCCCTCAAAATGAATTAAAATATAGGCAGATCCACAGATAATATTGTGTGTAAACAAAAGTATCCCAGAAAATAATTTTAAGCAGCACATAGACATACAGTCTCTTTAAATATATGTATCTATGGGGCCCAGTAAGAAATGATCAAAATGCTAGGTAGACTATGTGTCTCCTTGCAAAATTTAGACCTATCTCCCACTGAACAAGTTTAATTATTCCAGAACAAGAAACATCAACATTTTAATGAATTGTATGGTAACCTGTAAAAAGACACTGTGAAAAGACACAGTGCTAAAGACTAATTAGAAAGTCTCACACTTGGGTTAGCTTTATCAAAACCTATGGCCTTGCAGTGAACACAGAAAAACATTTAGATAATAAGCATTGCAGAAGGAATGCAATTAGTATAGTTAGATATACTGAACAAGGCTCAAAGCACATCTGCAGATCATAAAAATGGTAACTTTATTGTTTGCATTATTTTCAGTGGTATGCACAAGTTAATGCTGAAAATCTTAAAATTGCAGTCCATAATCTACATGTTGTCATTTCTTCCTCAGAAAATAGTAAGCTATAAGGACCGCTATCCTTGTTGAGAGACAGATACATCATACAGAAAATATCTTCTACTTCAGTAGAGGCAAATTTAATTTTTGCATTAGAAGATTATCAGCATTAGAAGGTCTTTATTCAAATAAGAACAATACTTAGCTTCAAATAAAATGAAATCCCAGGAAGTGTCTTAACATGATCATATATAGAATATACTATTCTGACCATTTGGGACCTTTTTACCATTTGACAATGGAAAGTTTCTGTTGCTGAAAAGTGATTGCTACTAGCATAAGTCTATGTTTTTCAAACTCTAACAATTTTTCTAACAGAATGTTAGAATTTTGACCTAAGATAAAATTTAAAAAGCAATAACTTTAAAATGTATGTACTAAATGCATACAAGCACTAGGGACTAGATCAGCAGCAGAGGCAGCACTAAGCTAAAGCTCAGATGAGATTCAGAATGCAGTTTCCACGGCACATTCTAAAAAATGGTTAGAAAGAAAACAAAAGGAATTTCTCTCTTGCAGTTATGTAGCGTGGATAGGCATTTGGAACGAGAAAGAAGTAGCATAGTTAAAAGGTAAACAGAGTCCATATCAGCATATTTTAGCTTTCTCTGCACTGATCTCCCAAGAGTCCACAGTGTTATTCATGAAAATAGGACATGACTTCTTTTGGTTTTGACCTGATGCTCAAGTCATTACCCTACACTTCCTGTAGCCATCTCTCCATTTTGAACTCCCTTTGCAGAAGTTTTAATTAGCTGTTAGATTGAGTGTTTTAGCCTTTCTGTGTCCACCAATTATACAGGTCATGGTAGTGTTTGTGCTATGTATGCACTGGTCACCATACTTAACGGGTTTCTTTTTCATAAAACAGAAATTCAAGCATTTCCTTTTTTAAAACAATTAAGATGCAACACTGACTCACCAAACCTGTAGCCCTTATTTTTTTACCACAGTTTCAATGCTTTCAGGATTTAGAAATAAATTCATCAGTTGCTTCCTGACAAAAATATAATTAAATCAAGATCTATTAAGACTGCTTTTGTGCTGCATTAAAAACAGTATAACAAAGACCCAGAGTTTACACAGTTAGAATTCACAAATCTTGTGACCAGACCTTCGCTGAAAAATTAAATGACAATAAGTTATATAATTAAAGATTTTTTAAATGTTTGTGTATTCCAAAAGCATGATAAATTGTTCAGCTCTATCAGTACTGAACCATATGTGCGTTTTCTCTTGTCCTTTCAAGGGTGGGTTTAGAAATGTATATGTGTGTATTTGTATGTTTGATGTAAGCAAAATACTTTAATAGCTATGTCTAAAAGTCTAGGACAAGTAAACGCAGAAGATAATCCTCAATGGACTGAACAGATGAGATCCCAGGATCTCAGGTAGAGATGGTAGACCAGACTCTATGTTTGCTAATGCTTTTATTCCACTGAGTCACAAGCGACTGCGTTAACATTTTTTTAAAAGAGTGAAGAAAGCAACATGGTGCCTCATTACCGATTCTGATACAGAATCAGGAATCTGACTCTGTTCTCATTTGGAGATAAAAGCCATTTTTGGGTAAATCATGCATAGCTCTCCTGAAGTCAATAGATTTAAACCAGTGTAAAACTGGGGTGAGGGAGAAGACTTATATCTCTCAGCTGCATAGGAAAACAATTTCCATGATATATTCCATAAATTTGTAGGAAGCCTACATAAAATTTTCCATTTAGGCAATTTCCTGTAGCATAGCTAATTACTGTCATCTAACTAAAGGGAAACATGTAATTGCAATATGACTCACTAAAACATTAAAGTACTCAACAGAAGATATAGTTTGCATAAACAATCTCAGCAGCAAATTAATCTTTGAACAATACTGTTCTCTAACTATTTATTTCAATATTTTGCAGAGATATTTAAAAACAGCAAAACTGCTTTATGGTTAAAGTTCAAGATCAGGAGGATGTGTGATGACTCCTTAATGTTGCTGCAAAGTTGCCATAGTAGGCACAAGATTATAAGCACAAGGTTTTCTACAGTAATGTCTCCTGGACACTTTAATGCCTATTTCTGGGCAGGCTGAGATGTGTCTTAATTTTGACTGGGACGAGAAGCTCCCACCTTTTGGGGACCCAGAGACCAGGCATTTCTTCTATTCTGTTCATAGGACGACTTGGTGAACATTCTTGACCACAACTGCCAAGTCAACACAAGGTTAAAGATACAATACTTCAGTGGGTTGAACACACTCTTGGGATGTGGGACACCTACCTAGACTTTTTCTCCATATCATGAAGAGAACTTCAGTGCACAGCTCCAGGATGAAGTTCTTCTCCGTGTAAGTTAAAAGTGTAGGAGGGCATCACTCTAAAGCCTGTTGATAGGTGTTTAGTTTTTCTTAAAGGTTAGGTCGCCTCTCTCTGTTGAAATTCCCTCAGATCAGCACCCAGACTTTTCTAGATTCAGTTGTGGCACTCTCAGCTATTCCAGCTGTATCTGGACTTTCGGTGAAAGATGTCACCTTTCCCGGCAAGCTTTGCCTACTTTACATGCCTAGGCTTCCTGGCTGTAACCAGTGGGGTATGTGGGAAGCATAGGAGCCCAAGACTGCAGAGCTTATTAGGTGGCAAAACACTTAAAATATTTGGTGATAGTCAGATAGATACAGTCAGAATATTACTGAAGTCCACAGACCAAAATTCCCTTCAGTACTGGAAGGGAATACATTTGTCCTTTAGAGCTGTTGGATTCATTTTGATGCAGTGCACAGACTTTGAGAATTAAAAGTGTTAACACAGCTCTGTCACAATATGAAATTCAATAGTTGCATATAATCTGTCAGTTCTGGTACTGAAGCCTGCTTACTGTCGACTACCATTAAAAATCTTTTGTTCTCTTTATCAAAGGCACAGACAGCGAAGGGGGGAAATGAAAGCACTAGCAACTGAAAGTATTATGCATTAATTATATGCTTTCTTTTTAGTTGCCTTTTAGAGGGCAGTGGTTGTCCTATTTGAGGGGCAAAAAGGAAAAGTTACAGGGACTGCAACTGCAGCTGCTGCTATTGCTATTGAAATCTAATTTTGTTTTGTGAAGATAAACCAAAACAAGCATGTACAAAACAGGGCAGAAAAGCTAAGATAACCTGCAGCTTTTCATTCTGATATTGATTGGTTTTCAGTGCTGGAGCACCTGGTCTGATGAACTTTCCTTCAATATTAGATTGCTCCTCTGATAGCAGTTCCTGTCTGCAGCCTTTTCCTGATATTTGAAGACAAATGTTGCTTTCTGACTCTACTTTCTGAACTGCCCATGTGACTATGGATCCTCATCTACTGGATGAGGACCAGAAGCATCCAGCTTTGCCTCACGCTTTGTACTAAACCTCTAACCATAAGCCATCACTGTTGTCCTCCCCTGCGTTCTTGTATCAGTGTCCGGAAGGACACAAGCAACTCGGACAAAGCCAGGTAAAGATAAAACTCAAAACAAGTTTCAGTTAGTGACTGTCCTACATGTTCTTGGGTTAAAGGGCAGTCTGCCAGTGCAAGTGGCCAAACAGACACAGAACTTTTGTCTTAAGCAGACGGCTAAAAAGGTATTTGTGAACTTCTTGAATCAGTATCCAAAAAGGCCAGGCAAAGGAAGGAACTTCTGAAACTGTGCTGCATTTGGCCAAGGAGGGGATGCAGCTTTACTTCATTACACCACCCTGTGAAGCTGAGCTGGGGCAACTGGACTGCATCCTTTCCAATATGGTAGATATTTCTTTTATAGCATAACTGGTGGAGCAAAACAGGAGATTCTTGAGATGCTGCTCAAGTACAATTCCAGTAGCCCAATATACTGACACATACCTCTTCTTGTTTCCATTAAAAGGGGGGTTTTTGAAACTGAAAACTGTTTCCTTCTAACCCCATGCAGATTTGTTCATTACAGACAAACTAGTGATTATGCTTTGTTCTCTAGAATTACAAACACAGGAATGTTTAGCCTGTTGTACTCTAGAATTACAAACACAGGAATGTTTAGACTGATTTATAGATATACTTCGAAGCCACAACTGCTTTTCATGTATGAAAATAAGTAACAGAAAAAATTAAAAAGAGTACCAATTTCTCAAGCATTCCTACAATTTTATTATTAAAATTAACATATCCTATTAAATATAACCATAGAAAATGAATGTTTACATACAAGTAGGAAAAAGAGTTTCTAATTCCGCAGCCTCAGGAAGATTTTGGTAGAAATGGAACATAAGTCTAAACAGAAAAAATGTCAGCATAATAACCATTACTTGCTACTAAAACGACTTATATTTTTCTCGCACAGATCTGAGAAGTGTGGGGGACAGCAGCTGTTATCTATGCATCTGCTAAGATGGCCATGAATTTTAATGGATTTCCTAATGTGATTAAACACTGCAGACCTCTAGCAGAAAAATATCAGGTTTCTACTTTTTTTTTTCCTGAATATCCTTGTCCTTTGAACAGAGGCATATAAAGGGTACTGGGAAATGACTAGGGATCAGCTCCTAAGATGACTGGTTAAGTGTCCAATAAAATTTAGAAAACAATATGAAGGGTTGTATTATGATGTCCTTGCTTACAAAAATGGGATTGAATCGATGCTTTCCTGGGAAAGAATGGCAAAACTGAACCTCAAGCACATATAGTGTAATATGAAGATGTTTCCTTTATTATAGGACCTTCTCTTCTCCCTAGCTCATACATATTTTACTTTACTTACATTACCCTTTCCACCTCAGCATTTCCCAAGGTGACCTGCATGCTGTGAGCATAAAATGGTAACAACTCCAAATGGTAACGATCAACATCCATTTTGCACTGGCCAAATGACTACAGCTTACACAGGTCAGTGAAGAATAGGCTTTGTTTTATATTACACATACTTAAGCCCTTCCCAAATTTTCTAGAGTGAAAACAAACACAACATTGCGTATTAATAGACAGCAATCTCTTTTGGCTGTAGCCTCTCTGTTCAAATCTAGTCCTTCCACAGACACTAAAAGCACAATGCCCAGTTCATGCTTGTTACATTTGTTTCAGTGCAACTCCAGTAATTCAGCCCATAAAAGTGGAATTACACTGGATGTTGCTGGTGTAAAGTGAATAGAGCCTGTTATTTTACATTTGATAAGATACAGCAGGTCATTCCAGGTGCTTCGTGTCACTGTGATGACGCACATCATTAGGGAACCCTACTTAACTGGTAGTTGATGTCTGGTTTCTCTTCCCAAAGTGGGAGTTTCCATGGATGGAACAGTTTTCATCCAGCAATATCCTTGGGAACTCAACAGGTGTCTCTATGGCTGCTCTGTCCAAACTGTACTCAATGGAAGTATTTGAGGAAGAACAAATTTGGGCTGGACAGTTACCACCTAATTGCCACTGAAGTCAGAGAATACATCAAAAAGGAAGCAGCTCTGGTATTAAAGGACAGCTTTTCCTTACAACATTTGTAAGGAAACAGGAAGCGATACCAAAAATGGAATTTCCATTAAACTGTGCCATTTGCATCCAGACTGAGGTTGCTCAGGATGTTGGAGATGCATGACATTTGCTGACCCTTCAAACTGCCAGTTTAGAAATAGTTGGCATGAAGAAATAATAAAAATATAAACTGAATCAGCTATTTTCATTTGTTTGTTGTTTAAAATTCAAAAGGCATTCCTAGGCTTACAGTGATGGAGCTCCTTAGTTATTTCTACATAAAAAGTCATAGATGGAAAAACACTGTAAAGCAATAACCTGCAGCTAAGTTGTCCTTAATGTTCTCATTTTCTCTCTTTTGTAACAGTTCACATACTGTCACTGACTCAACGTCCTATTCTAATATAAATACACTTTATCATTTGTAGCCAATAAAGTATAATGCAGTTTTGGATAAAAATCCCATAATACCAAAATAGCAATTTTTTTAAAGTAGATTTGAAAAAGTAGAATCAGTCTCAGCTTGCCTTAATTTTTTTTATTTTTTTTTTTAAATTTGACTAACAGTACTTCATATAATTTCCAGGACTTTCAATATACAAGTCATTCACATTCATATATAAAGCCAAACCTTTAAAAATCTTTATGAAATAATTTCTGGCAAAATATCAATAAAATGAGAGCCTGAAACTACACTTCCAAGTGAGATTTTAGGATGCTAAAATATTCTTCACAGCACTGAACATTTTAATACATTTTTAACAGTCTCTGGATTTCAAAACAGCAGAAAAAGGGCAAAGGTTCAAACTTCAGATCTGAAGTACGATTTTATTTATACCATCAAAACATTTTTTTATTATTAAAACTTTCCCCAAAATCACATCAAAAGTGACTTGGAGGTCTTCCAGGACTTGAAGCCCTTGCAAAATATTCTTAATAGATGAGTGGGTGCATTGAGAAATTACTGCAAAGTTTGTTTTAAGTCTGTTCACATGATGAAACCTCCTGCTTATCCCAGTTTTCTTCTGAAGAGTGAATGATGCTGATATCCCAGATGAGAGCTGACAGTGCATAAAACAACTTGGACTGCACTGCAATTGCTCTGTTCCTCTGTTTCACATGCCTGTCCCAGTAATACAGTCATATTCTTCATTTCACCTTTTCTGACGGACCCATTTTCTTTCTCCCTTTCCCTCTAACAGTGTTCTTTTTTTATAGCCCTCATGCCATAGGGCATCTTAAGAAACTGTAAATGTCGGCCAAGGACAGTGGTCCAGAATACTATTCTTACCTTCCCTCAGCGGCTCTGAGGCCAGAGGTTTATGGGGTAAGCCTAGAAACTTTACTCCCTGCTGCTGCTGCAGGTACCGGGGGAGCCGTGACTCCGGGCAGACCACTCGCCCTGCCACCCGTCCCCAAGGCAGCAGGACTCTCCCTGCAGCTACCTGTGCACTCACCCAGGGAACGAGGAGTGGGGCGGACAAATCCAAATTAAGCTCTTTGGCTTCATGGGGTCTGAAGCCTACACACGACTGAGTGCTGTCTCCACTGGGCTACATGTAATCTGCACAAAGGAACATTCTCCGTCCTTTTTGTTGAAGCTGGATACTGCATACCAGGAGTGAATATTTCATGACTCAAATACAAATTCAAGATATAAGACTGAGAAGAGCATATAAAACAAGCAACCTAGAGCATTGCTAACAGGATATAGAAGATCCAGCTCTAAGTCCATTCTCCTAATCAAGGCTTTTTATGTACACTGCCTCAACTGACATTTTCCTGTGCCATTTACAGAATACAGTATTTCAGGCAGAACAAACATTCCCAGGAGCCACAGGAAGAATAGATTCAGCTTCAGTCACTGGGCAAGTTTCCCAGATACTCCACGGATATATCTGGACCTAGCTCTAGACTTAACTGGGTGAAAATTTCTGAAGTCAGTGGCAAAACTCCCATTGTATCCATTAAGGAAAAAACATTACCTGAAGGAAGCAGTGAGCTCAGATGAGTACAAGGTTTTACTAACACAGATGTAAGGAAGCAAAAAAAAAAAAAAATAGTTGTCACCACCACGTAAATCTACAGAAGGCTTGATGTAATCTTGCACTCAGTATTTAAGCAACTAATATCAGTAGCCCCATCTGTTCTGGCTTTGCATGATTGTTGGTGGCTGTGATCTTACATGTGACAGCAATCTATACAAAAAAGTCTCGAATTACTGTTGGTATTGGTTGAGAACTGTTAGAACAAGCCAGAAAATCCAATGACTTACCTGTAAAGAGCTGAAAGTCATCCTCACTGTCTGCAGATACAGGTGTTTCTCTTCCTTTGCATGGTAAGATTAAGACCAGGAGGGCTATTAAATTGGAAAAAAAAAAAAAAAAGTTATTTCAATTGGCTTCATGGTAGCAAGAAAACTGATAGAAATTGGAAGAGGAGGTATTTTCAGTACAAGAGCAGGTGAAACCATTTCTTGTAATCATTAATTTAGGAAGCCTGGTAAGAGATTTATGGGATTCTGAACCTTGAAATACAAGAAAATTGTTCCTATAACATGTTCAGTCTGCAGTTTCCCTTCATGTATTAAATTCAGTGTCAGACATAACAGTTAACACTTGGAATTTGTCTCATGCTTACCAAGCAATCTTTCAGACTAGTGTGAAATTGCCCCTATTGGATAGAAGCATTTTTTAATAAAAATGAAATGTGATCACTTTTCCTAAAAAAGTGCATGTGAAGATTAAATGTTACATCTGTACTAACCTACACTGCTGGACTTTTTAATCTGTTTTTGCAACTGTGTCTATAAGATCAAAGGCATTTTGGCAGAGCAATAACTTTTTTTTAATTTTATTATTTTATGTGTTTAGATGTGTTTGAATTTAATATAGTTTGCATGCATGCATTTGGGTATGCCCATACGCATGCATATGTTTGTGCGTAATACAAAAAAGGCTATGGCAAAAGAATATTGAGGTTGCTATTTCAGATATTCAGAAATTAGAAAATGCTAGAATGAAAGCTGCAAGTGCACCGTCATTGGCTTCCTCATCCAGAAGTAAGAGTACAATAGATACTTCTTCACTTTTAAAATGTTATTTCCGCAGCTCCCAAAGCATCACAATGCTCTACGCAGACACATATGCATATCTAGTGATTCCACTTATGCATATGCCAACTCTTGTCACCCTCTCAGAAAACACACACGGACACACAAACTATGCAATTGTATCATTATTATTATTATTATTGACCTATTTCATACTTTTATCTTCCATTCCACATTCATACTCTTATTTGAATAGGTACTACCATTTTCTGTTTCAAACACAGATAGCCATTTAGAATATAAGACTTAGGAGAGTACAATTATTCCTCCATCAAGTTTCCTTCTCACTTTCTACCTATCCTTTGATCGTCTCCCCAGTTCATAGCTCAGAGGTGAAATTCCTCTTCTGCCATAGTGGTATGTATTACAAAAATCACAGGTCTGAAGCAGCCAGCCTGAGTGATTGGCTTTATAGCACTCCAATATATGAAGTGCTCTGTCCTCCAGGCATCTTGCTTACCTTGATCTCTTTCTTCTTCTTGCACTAAGGGAATTGCAAAGCATCCCATTACCACTAATACACGGGTGTGTTGTACATCCTCCTGACTTGAATATCATTTGTTGGGTTTATTATGATACCTAAGACCAACTGAATTTGAATTTCCTTTGTTCTAGACAAAATACAAACATTGGCGAATCAACAGACTGGTGCCACAGCCAGGGGTTCCACTACTTAGACCATGGGAGTCGCTTTGAGAAACCTGGTCTCCTGTGGGCTGATGGGGTCCATCTGTCAGAGAAGGGGAAGAGCATCTTCGGCCATAGGCTTGCCAAGCTGGTGAAGAGGGCTTTAAACTAAAGTTGCCAGTGGAGGGGAAGCTCAACCCATCCTACTCCTACCAGTTTGATGCCAGTGCCAGCAACAGATGCCCATGGCCTGGAGAAGGATCACAGATCAGCAGGAGAGCACCTGAAGAGCAGCGCAAAGGAATTCCAGCCACTCCAGCCAGTAAGTCAGCATCATCGGGGGCCGAACTTAAATGCCTCTATGCAAATGCACATAGCATGGGGAATAAATAAGAGGAGTTAGAGACGTGCGCATGCCTGCAGGGCTCAGATCTCATTGGCATCACAGAGACATGGTGGTGTGGCTCCTATGACTGGAGTGTTGGAATGGAAGGATACAGGCTGTTCAGGAAGGACGGACAGGGCAGGCGAGGAGGGGGTGTCACCCTCTGTGTCAGTGACCAGATGGAGTGCACGGAGCTCTGCCTGGGGATGGATGAGGAGCTGACCGAGAGCCTGTGGGTCACGATGAAAGGGAGGGCAGGGACAGGTGACATTATAGTGGGGGTCTGCTACGGGCCACCCGACCAGGAAGACCAAGTGGATGAGGCCTTCTACAGACAGATAGGAGCAGCCTCACATTCACATACCCTGATATCTGTTGGAGGGACAACAGGGCAGGGCATAAGCAATCCAGGAGGTTCCTGGAATGCAGTGATAACAACTTCCTTCTCCAAGTGATGGAGGATCCAACAAGGAGAGGTGCTATGCTGGACCTTGTTCTCGCCAACAAGGAGGGGCTGGTGGGGAACGTGAAGCTCAAAGGCAGCCTTGGCTGCAGTGATCATGAAATGGTAGAGTTCAGGAGCCTTAGGGCAGCGAGGAGGGCACACAGCAAACTCACTACCCTGGACTTCAGGAGAGCAGACTTTGTATTCTTCAGGGATCTGCTTGGTAGAGTCCCCTGGGATAAAGCCCTGGAGGGAAGAGGCGCCCAAGAAAGCTGGTTAATATTCAAGGGTCACTTTCTCCAAGCTCAGGAGCAATGCATCCCTACAAAGAGAAAGTCAGGCAAAAATGCCAGGAGGCCTGTGTGGATGAACAAGGAGCTCCTGGACAAACTCAAATGCAAAAAGGAAGCCTACAGATGGTGGAAGCAAGGACAGGTAGCCTGGGAGGAATACAGAGAAATTGTCCGAGCAGCCAGGGATTAGGTTAGGAAAGCTAAAGCCCTGATAGAATTAAATCTGGCCAGGGACATCAAAGGCAACAAGAAAAGCTTCTACAGGTACGTTGGAGATAAAAGGAAGAGTAGGGAAAACATGGGCCCTCTCTGGAAGGAAACGGGAGACCTGGTTACCCAGGACATGGAGAAGGCTGAGGTACTCAATGACTTTTTGCTTCAGTCTTTACCAGCAAGTGCTCCAGCCACACCGCCAAAGTCGCAGAAGGCAAAGGCAGGGACTGGGAGAATGAAGAACCACACACTGTAGGAGAAGATCAGGTTTGAGACCATCGAAGGAACCTGAAGGTGCACAAGTCCATGGGACCTGATGAGATGCATCCACGGGTCCTGAGGGAACTGGCAGATGAAGTTGCTAAGCCACTATCCATCATATCTGAGAAGTTGTGGCAGGCCAGTGAAGTTCCCACTGACTGGAAAAGGGGAAACATAACCCCCATTTTTAAAAAGGGAAAAAAGGAAGACCTGGGGAACTACCAGCCAGTCAGTCACACCTCTGTGCCCAGCAAGATCATGGAGCGGGTCCTCCTGGAAACTATGCTAAGGCACGTGGAAAAAAAGGAGGTGATTGGTGACAGCCAACATGGCTTCACTAAGGACAAATCATGCCTGACAAATTTGGTGGCCTTCTACGATGGGGTTACAGTATTGGCGGATAAGAGAATAGCAACTGACATCAACTGCCTGGACTTGTGCAAAGCATTTGACACTGTCCTGCATGGCATCCTTGTCTCTAAATTGGAAAGACATGGATTTGATAGATAGACCACTTGGTGGATAAGGAATTGGCTGGATAGTCGCACTCAGAGTTGTGGTCAATCGCTCAATGTCCAAGTGGAAAGCAGTGATGAGTGGCATTCCTCAGGGGTCGGTATTGGGACCGGCACTATTTAACATCTTTGTCGGTGGCATGGACAATAGGATTGACTGCACCCTCAGCAAGTCTGCTGACAACACCAATCTGTGTGGTGCAGTTGACATGCTGGAGGGAAGGGATGCCATCCAGAGGGACCCTGAAGGGCTTGAGAAGTGGGCCCGTACAAACCTCATGAAGTTCAACAAGGCCAAGTGCAAGGTCCTGCACATAGGTCAGGGCAATCCCAAGCACAAATACAGGCTGGGCAGAGAATGGTTTGAGAGCAGCCCTGAGGAGCCCGTATCCTGGGCTGCATCAAAAGAAGCGTGACCAGCAGGTCAAGGGAGGTGATTCTCCCCCTCTGCTCCACTCTTGTGAGACCCCACCTGGAGTACTGCGTTCAGCTCTGGGGCCCCCAACATAAGAAGGACATGGACCTGTTGAAGCAAGTCCAGAGGAGGGCCACAAAGATGACCAGAGGGCTGGAGCACCTCTCCTATGAAGACAGGTCGAGAGAGTTGGGGTTTTTCAGCCTGGAGAAGAGAAGGCTCTGGGGAGACCTTACAGCAGCCTTCCAGTACCTAAAGGGGGCCTACAAGAAAGCCAGAGATGGACTTTTTACAAGGGCATGCAGTGATAGGACAAGGGCTAATGGCTTTAAACCAAAAGAGGGTAGATTTAGATTAGATATAAGGAAGAAGTTCTTCACTGTGAGGGTGGTGAGGCACTGGAACAGGTTGCCCAGAGAGGCTGTGGCTGCCCCATCCCTGGCAGTGTTCAAGGCCAGGTTGGATGGGGCTTCGAGCAACCTGGTCTAGTGGAAGGTGTCCCTGCCCATGGCAGGGGGGTTGGAACTAGATGATCTTTACGGTCCCTTCCAAACTAAATCATTCTATGAGTCTATGATGATAACAGCCCCTACTGCAAAGAGCTTACATGAAGAACAGACACAGAAAAATGGAAGGTATGTACCACCTGGCAGTCAATTGCTACTTTATGTTGGGAGCTACCTAATCACATCAGACAAGCAAGAATGGATAAAACCCCAATTTCTTCAGATTGCTGTTTCTGTGCTTCTCTCTCATCAGAGAAGCAGCTCCAATGTCATAGTGCTGTGTGCTAGAGGAATCCCTAAGAAGACTTTCCAACAAACCATCTAATGCTATGATGCATTCAGTGATGAGACTGTGATCCACAGTCTCCTGGGAATCTTTCATCCTGGCAAACCAACCTTGGGCCACCAGGGTTATTGGGCAGTGGCGTTGCCTGTCAGTGGTGGATCAAACTAAAAACGACTTCACTGAAAACCTGTCTTTTGATACATGTAAGAATTAATAATTTCAACAAATGTGAACAAACAAGATCATAGGATAACTCAGATTGGAAGTTTGAGGCCTCAGGACATCTGTAGTCCAACCTTCTGCTCAAAGCAGGGTCGCCTGTGAGCTCAGACCAGATTGCTCAGTCGGTTTTTTACAAGCTCCAAGGCTGAGATAGTACAACCTTTCTAAGCATCCTGTTCCAGTGCCTGAGTCTCCTCATGGGAAAAAAATGTACCCTGTATCCAGTCAGAACCTCTCCTGTTTCAGTTTATGTTCCTTGTCTCTCGTCCTCCTGCCATGCATTGCTTTGAAAAGTCTGACTCCATCTTCTTGATACCTTCCCCACATGTACTGGCAGGATGCTGTTACATGCCTCCAAAGCCGTTTCTCCTCCAGACTGAAGGAGCCCTCTTCCCTCAGCTTCTCCTCACAAGGCATGTGTGACAGCCACTGACTGTCCTGGTGGCATTCTGCTGAACTCACGCTACTTTATCAGGGTCCTTATACTGGGGGGCCCAACACTGGATGTGGTGGCTGGATGTGGTCTAACAAGTGCTGAGTAAGCCTACGTTAGACTTTACAGAGAAGTTATTTAATCAAGGTTGCAGATGTTTTCCACATATGCTCACTGGTTTACAAACGGAACTGTAAGCTGCGTACATATAATGCGATTACTTAGAACTGAGTTTGCCCTGAACTCTGAGATTATAATCACATTGTGGCATTTAATATCATAGACTCTGAAGCTTGTCTCTTTTGCATCCAAATGCCTGATTGGTAAAGCTCTGTGAACCCTAACTTAAAACTAACTAGTGTGGGTCCTCAGAGAAATGTAGCTGTTTCAGTGCAACATTCAGCGCAGGCTTGCCCCACGCTGCTTACTGTCTTGGGTGAGCACTACAGTCTGAGATGATAGATGTTGCTGCAAGTGTGCCCAAGCCAGCTGAGTCAAGACATTTAGTGTTGATATATTCCATTTTAATGACGGGAAGCATTTGCAAATGAAGCAGTACTTTACCAGGACTGTTAAAAGGCAAATAAAGTCAAAGAGAAGTACTGTAACTTCTGCATTTTAATAATATTGTCCTGGCTGGAAGTCTGTGCGCAGAGAAGAAATGGTTTTGATTGCTAATGCGATTCTGTGTAATAGAAGCCTCTAAAATAACCTTTATGTAAGTGATACTATGTTTTTGAGGATGAAGGATAACATTGCAAAATGAGAGACCTAAAATTAGGTGTAACATTTAATGAATAATGGATTTCCGGAAATTATTAGAGAGTATCTGTGGAATGCTGAGCTTCTACTCCTTATATTTAGGCAGGACAAAAAAAAAGGCTGTCTTCAATTCTTCAGACAACTTAACTTTTTGAATGACACTCCAGAAATCAAATAAAAAGGGAATAACCACCTCCTTTATTAGCATTTCCACCGCAATATTATTTGCTGTGGTTACCAGTGGTCCATAAAAAACATCCAGGAAAAAGAACAAAACTGTTAATAGGAGAAAAGTAATCTAGTTATGGCTGTATTTGTCTAAGTATTGCTAGTTAACTTGAGATTTTCTGTCACTCATCGCTATAGCACTGCATTTCAGTTCTGATTTGGACTTCCCATTGTAATGTATATGTAGGCAGCATACTTGTTTGGTTAGATTTCAGTTGAGCAGCAACCAAATATTCATCTCAAAAAAACCCAGAAAAAGTGTATCAACTTCAGTAGTCACCCAAATACATGAATGGCTAATTCATGGAAGAGTATTTTACACTAGTTTCAGCATAACCATTGTATGCTCCCTTATTTTTTGGCAATCAGGCTGGAGATAAGTGTAACCACATTTCCGGGCACAATCACTTTATCCAGGGAAAGGACAGATGATGAGAAGGGCTCTTAAAGTAAACAGAATTGAGCAAGCCCTCTTCTGGCTACCAGTACCAATGCTGGAGTTCATGGCCGTTCTCTAGAAAGGTGCTAACATGTTTTCTGTTTTCTTTTCCACTTGGCTGTGAATTTCTTTTTCAAAATTCTCCTGATAGTACCTGGCCACATTAACTACATAGTAGAGCTTAATTTCGTATTCCACTAAGCATCATAAAGGCAACAGAATGGCCTTCATATATATATGTGTATATATATATGTATATAAAGAAACGCTGCTATTTCTAGAATTTGTTATGTATATTTTTAATTATTTAGCCAGCTAGGAACTTCACAAATCTCTCTCTGCTGCACAGCGTGAGCATGAGGTTTATGGGATGAAGAAGGACGCAACTTGCTGGTGGCTGTTTCCTGTGCACTCATCTCTAATGGCAGAGGTACAGCGGAGGTAAAATGACCTGTTAGTACAGTAGGTCACTCAGAGCATTCCCATTCTATTGTACTGAGTACAGGGATGCAGAGGCAAGCTTGTCATTAAACTATTTTCAGTCGCCATTCATCCTATCAACAGCAATCTTGAAGGTAATTTTTAACTGAATGTGATACGTGTATAGAAGACTGTGAGAGCAGGAGGAAAACTGCTTTGATGTTCTGCAAATGACAAATATAACAGATACTGTAATTTAGCAAAAAGGTCTAATTACTATATACTAGTCAAGATATTTACCTAAGATTGATCCAAATCCAGTCCCTGACTGGACAAAGTAGGAGAAGAGAAGCAGCAGAAATAAGATTGATACGGCCAGAACTAAGTCAAAGAATCTGGCCAACAATAGTGCTCAAATAAAAATACCCGTCTGGACAGCAGGGCTGGCACTCTCTGGCTACAAGGTTACTGGGAATGAAGCTAGCCTAGTTCTGCACAGCATCCCTGCTTGTGGCATCGCTACATAACCACAGTCAGAAATCGCTGTCTGGCTCTGGGAGGAAAGGAGAAAGCTAGATAAGAAGGGGAATGGTGCAGAGACAGGTATTTCTGAAGATGGCAGGGGAAACTTTGCTGATTGTACTTCAGAATGCAAGATCTCAGCTATTCCACAGATCGGTGGGGTACCCATGCAACATGTAGGCTGCTCAGAGATCAGACAGACAGGCCAAGGAGAGAGGTCAGATGGCAAGATCACATTCCCTGGCAATGACATGAAGGAGTAGAGTTGGTATGACCCTCACTGACAGGATCAGAAGAGCACTGATTAGCTGCAACTCATTAACTGAAGGCTTATCCCAGTCCTCTGAAGAGTTCAGCCTTTTAACCCCACGACGAGCCACTTTTATGATAGATGCCAAGAAGAAATCAAGGAATTCAACAACAAGATTAAAGTCTGTCTATGCATAAATGGAGAAAGGTTTCTGTGTGATGAGCAGAACTCAACATTCATAATGATAGCACTGGGTGGAAGGATATTAGGGCTGCGCTCGGGCCCAATACTTCTCCAGGACACAAGATGTAAACACTGGTTATAATTTATGAGACTGGATGTTTGCAATATAGGGTCTAATTCAATGGATGAGAAAGCAAACCCAGCATACTCAGAATTACATTAACAAGAACATGATTTATTGCATCCTGTTCAATAAATGAGGGGCAAGCTCATTATCTAAATGACAGGTTCTTTAAACCAGGTATCCCACCATCTCTTCCCTGCCCCCCCCCGCAATGGTGTGTTGATGACTTCATTCTATGGGATATGTGAATTGCTACTGAGATAACAGCCATGAATTTCAGTGAAAAGAGTAGGTCCTCAATATCTTTGAAAACTGTGTCTGTGATAGTTGCTTTCATCTTAAAACATTAATCATATGTCGGGTATGGCTTGGGAGTAGCTTTGAAGGGAGAAGGGTGGAATAAAGTCAGCAGCAGTTGTCTGAAAAAGAAGCAAGTGACTTTGCAAATCCTCGTTCCTTCTGTGATGTTAGCACCAGAGCATGTGCTTTGTCTCTGCTGTTCCAGCCACGAATTATGCCAAGAACAACAGAAAATTGTGTCATTTTCAAATCTGTTGTTGTTAAATAATTGATCGTTTTGCTGCCACCATGAGGACACCTTTAGAAACAATGCTTACATGGCAGCAAGTCTTGGGCTGTGGGAGATCTATGAAGCATGTTAATTAAAATTACTAATTTAAAAAATATATTTTGGCAGTTGAAGATAAATAAATGCATGAGAGATTTGTTTCCTGACTTCCTATGGTCTGAAATTACAGATGACAGTCCTTCTATAGAGGGTGAGAGAATTCATTTAGATTAAATTATCCTTTCATTTCCTTTTCTAAAACATCAGAAAACCTCCCTAACTGACATTTTTGCCTTTGTGTCAGGGATAGCATTAAGAACAATTTTCTATGATTGTCTCTTCGACAGGCAGAGAACTCATTTTAATCGATACATCGTAAGCTGTTATTACAGCTATTTTCTATCTTAATTCAGCCTGCCCTTCATAATTATGTGGGGTTTTTCCTGTTTTTTAAAAGCTCTGGATGGTGGCAGATTTCCACCACCTAGTGGAAAAAGTCTGTATTGTCTGCTGGAAAGCTTTGCTCACATTTCTCTCTAGTGTCTGTTTTAAACCTTCCCATTGGAAGCTCCCTTTTAACAGCACTTATTACCAAAGTAGTTTTCTTTTTTCCATGCACTGGTGAATGTGCCCAGGTGTATGCAGCTCTCCTTGAAGGTGTCAGACATTACATACTCCACAAACCCTACATCTCAACATATAGGAATTGTATGTCTGCGTTTTTAATTCAGCAATTTGTAATGTGAAAGGGAAACTGGAAAGCTTAAAAAATGGAGCAAGATCTGCCAATGAATGTCATTGCTTTACTGCAGTCCATCTGCTTCGCAGGGAGCCCTGATCCCCACTCAGGTGCATACACCAGTGCAAATTATGCCAAAACCCAACATACTTGTTCAGGCAATGTTCTGTGTCAGGATGCTCTGCGCTTTGGGTGCCGAGACTGAAATGCCAAATCAAGTCAGGGGAAATTTTCCAGAAAGGAGAAGGTTAAAGAAAGATAATGCAAGTGGCGCCATTACCACCTCTTCCTATTCCTGCCAGGAAAGTCTCTACCCCTTGCATCGGAGCAGCTTTTCCCTTCCCCCCTGTTCCAAAGTGAGCAAGATACTTCCTTTGGCCTCAGAAGAGAAGAAACTACTTTTCAGATCCAGCTTTGAATGTGAATTGCCAGAGGTAAGAGCCATGGGGTTAAGAAGGTCTCTTCCTTTCACATTGTCCAGGTAGAATAATGACAGAGAAAAATCCTGTCCCTGTTGAACCCAACAGGATTTTTCCTATTGTTTTCCCTGGAAAAAAAAAAAAAAAAGCCATTATCTGGTTCTTATCACTAGATGACTCACATTATTTAGCTTATCTTCATAATGCCTCTTTGAATCAGGAAAATGTTACTACCTCCACTTCACACCTGGAGATGTACAACTCAGGGTGTCCTGGTTTAACCCCAGCCAGCAACTAAGCACCACCAAAGCTGCTCTATCACTCCCCCTCCTCAGCTGGACAGGGGAGAGGAAATATAACAAAAGGCTCGTGGGTTGAGATAAGGACAGGAGAGATCACTCACCAGTTGCCATTACAGGCAAAACCAGACTCAACTTGGGGAAAATTAACTTAATTTATTGCCAGTCAAACCAGAGTAGGGTAATGAGAAATAAAACCAAATCTTAAAACACCTTCCCCCCCACTCCTTCCCAGGCTTAACTTTATTCCTGAATTCTCTACCTCCTCCCCCTCAGCAGCGCAGAGGGATGGGGAATGGGGGTTGGGGTCAGTTCATCATCCGTTGCCTCTGCCGCTCCTTCCTCCTCAGGGGCAGGACTCATCACACTCTTCCCCTGCTCCAGCGTGGGGTCCCTCCCACGGGAGACAGTCCTCCATGAACTTCTCCAACGTGGGTCCTTCCCATGGGCTGCAGTTCTTCACGAACTGCTCCAGCGTGGGTCCCTTCCACGGGCTGCAGTCCTTCAGGCACAGACTGCTCCAGCGTGGGTCCCCCGCGGGGTCACAAGTCCTGCCAGAAAACCTGTTCCAGTGCGGGCTTCCCACGGGGTCCCAGCCTCCTTCGGGCATCCCCCTGCTCCGGCATGGGGTCCTCCCCGGGCTGCAGGTGGAGATCTGCTCCCCCGTGGACCTCCCTGGGCTGCAGGGGGACAGCCTGCCTCACCATGGTCTTCCCCACGGGCTGCAGGGGAATCTCTGCTCCGGTGCCTGGAGCATCTCCTCCCTCTCCTTCTGCACTGACCTGGGGGTCTGCGGGGCTGGTTCCCTTACATCTTCCCACTCCTCTCTCCGGCTGCAGTTTCTGTTTTGCAGCAAGTTTTTCCCCCTTCTTAAATACATTCTCCCAGAGGTGCTACCACCGTCACTGATGGGCTCAGCCTTGGCCAGCGATGCGTCCAACTTGGAGCTGGCTGGCATTGGCTCTGTCAGACATGGGGGAAGCTTCTAGCAGCTTCTCACAGAAGCCACCCCTGTAGCCCCCCTGGCTACCAAAACCTTGCCATGCAAACCCAATACACAGGGACATTAAGGTGTAGATTTACAAAAGGCTGTCATCATGACAGTGAGTCACCTTTAGGAGTTATAGGATTCATAACACCTTTAGGAGTTATTGGGATTTGAGTGCCACAGATCCTGAGAGATCCTCCTGTTTGGTTATCTCCCCAATCCTTTGGACTGAGTTCCAGGATACAGCTTTTTTCCAGCACCTTATTTCCAGCTAACTGCCACTTCATTTATCTGTGCTCAAAATTGAGAACTCCAGCTCATTTGCCAGGTAACGTTGGAAGCATGCAAACACATCTTTCCAGCAGAAAATTTCCCTGAGCATCTAAATACCCTCTTCTGGCAATGCTGATCAGTTAGCATCTAGTTCACAGCTAAGGTCTGCCAGGATTCAGAAATGAGCTGTTTGCACGTCTCTCTCTCCTACAGTGCCCAATCTGCTCAGTTTTTTTAGAGCACATCTGATGAATCATGGTCTACACAGGATAAAAAAGGTAATGCTAGCATTACTGTCCCCTCTCCCACTTTGTCCAGTAGCTCAAGCTGCTCAGCTATCATGTGGCAGGCTTAAGGAGATTTCAGCTATTGCTTCCTATTTCTCAGGTGAGGGCTATAGCTCTCAAATCACAGGGCATTTAAATGTAGCTCTCAGAGGCACTTGTTAAAGTTGTACCATTTACATAGAAAAAATACATTTGAGGAAGGAAAGGTTTCACATAAACTATCAGTAGTTAGGACTGTCATATGAAGTTTACATTTTTGCAGGAGGAACAAGAAAATACAGTGCATGAGTAGCTGGCAAAAAATTAACAGCAGGTGAGAAGTATAATCTGTGGTATTAATAAAAGTATCCCCCAAAGAGGCAACTTAATTAGAAATTAGAAACCCCATTGCTTTTTTAGATACCTAACAAAGAACTAGAACTAAGCTATACAACACAAATTGTTGGAAACTACCACAAAGACTTTTTACTTCTCAAGGACACCTGGAGCTGGCAAGGAGAACCTGGATGGAAAGTTTTCCAGATAGTTTATTGCATGCCAAGTACTGGTATTAGTGCTTGTTATTCCTAATTAAAGGATAGGAGACTATATCAACTGTTTGGGAAGGGTGTGTTTCCCTTCCAGTTAGTCTGTGTAATACTTTTGTGGTTGAAAAAACGTAGAGCCTGCAGTCCTTTAAATGGAAACAGGATTCTGCCCTAAGATGCACAGAATCATGATGATATCTGTTAAAAAGAAGACGCTTCACTTTCTGCCAAGATGGATAGCTAAACTGTCTATAAATACCATTCAAAATTTCTTATATACCAGAATGACGGCTTTAAGGACACAAGCAAGAGTTTGTCTTGAAATGCCTTAAACTGCAACAGGTTACAATTACTCAGAACAGAGAAATTGCTCAGATGGCAGCTAACCTGCAAAGAACCAAGCCCAAACCAGAGGTCTCCTAGAAGGAAACGTGAATACAGAGGAGACTGCAGTCTCTCAGTGATAACAGGTCCAACCCGTTTTGAGTAGACCCGGTTCACTCTGGAGTATTTAACTGCTCCCAGCAAAAGTCGAAAGAGGCACTTTGCTGGCTACTTTAGGATGGCAGGCATTGCATAATAACATCATATTGGGACAGCTAGTGTAGCTACTTCAGTAGGATGATAGAAATCCAAACTACAAATCCCAGATTCTTATTGAAAGGGAAGTGTTGGTCTATAAAGCATAATGGAGGAAGTTTATTGAAAGAAATGGCTTCATCTTTACCAGCCCTGCAGTGTATTGGGAAGGGTTCTTTAAGTGGCGTAAGGAATTCTCCATCTCAAAATGAGTGGATAGATCACGGATATAAAATTACCCCTTGCATGGTAATTTTCAAGAGGGCCTACATCTCCCCCAAATTAATGCATATGCCTAACCCTTGTCAAAGTAATGACTTAGCAGTATGTCTCCATCAATGTGTGAACAGCCATTCTAGTCACTGGCAAAGTGTCATTTTATCACAGATCTGAAGGAAGAAAAAATGATGCTGAACAGACTAGTGAGATCCAAGTTAACCACCTCTCAGAAGACACCACCCCAGCTCCTAGGCCTGGCAAATGCCACGTGCTGAGCACAGGGCTCCCCAGCTCCTGCCTCACCTGCCCCCAGGCAGGGCTGCATTTCATAGGTCCACGGGGGTCACCACAGACCCTCTCCCAGGTACGCACATAACAGGCTCTACCAGCCCAAAAACACCCATTCCCCACCTCCAGGATGGGCTGAGGTTCCTCCTATCACAGTCCCTACCCCAGCTCTGCCCTGTACACCGGCAAAGCAGATATTAGAGAGGTCCACTCCTGGGGCTGACTTGTCAGACACCACCACCTCGTCCATCTTCATCCTCTGGTGCAGGCCTTGCCTGCCCGCTACTCCTTCCTTCCTTCCTTCCTTCCTTCCCCAGGGCAGGAGAGGAGTAGAGACTTCACCTTGGCAGTTGGTCTTCCCTGTTCTCCTGAAAGGCTGCTGCGTTTACAGTGAAGGGGACTGCTGAAACGCTCAAGGACAGTTCAAAAGATACTTACGTTGTTTAATTCCTTTTTAGACCTGATTTGATCATGAGCCCCTGGGTGTACCGTTGTAGTACATGGCAGAGTAGCTTCATAGACCTAGGATAATGGAGTCAGCAGTGACTGGACTACAAATACTACAAGGGAACTTTACACCAGTACATTCATATTTCTCTCTTTTTAAGTTAATGGTTTTGATCAGCTGCACTTTTGCCAAACCTTGCCTGGCAAGTAGCTGACTTGACATTTTCCATCAAAACAGCAACAGGCATCTAAAAACTCATTAAAAAGGCATTACTGCTGCCCTTGGGGAATTAAAAAAAAAAAAAAAAAAAGAGCCATTGAAGAAAATCAGGCTTTTCTAACAGCAGACTCCGAACAGCAGTGCCCCTTTGGCTTAAGCGCCCGAAGGCGTCTCGTTTATCTTCGCACCCCATACTTCTGCCCTCCCACCAGGCCGGGCCGCCTGACCAGCGCCTCAGCCTAAATTTGGATTATTCGGCCGCAAAACCGCCCGTGACCCCCCCGCTCCGCGCCCCTTTCCCGTCGCACCCCGCTGGCCGAGGCGGTGCCCAGGGCTCCCCGGGCGGCAGCCGCTGCGCCGGGGACACTCCTCCTCACGGGGTTGTCGGCCCAGCGCCATTCCCCTCCCCGCGCCCCTCAGGCCTGAGGCGAGGCCCGGCCCGCCCGCGGCGCCGGCGGCCGCCAGGGGTCTCCCTCGGCCGCCGCGGAGCCGTTGGGCGCCCTCGTCACGTGAGAAGGGAGTGAGGGCGATGCGGGCGAGCTCCCCGCGCCCGGCGCCAAAGCTGCTCTTCCCTCAGGAGAGCCGCGTTCCGGTTTTCTTCGGCCCGGTTTCTTCGTTTGCCAGCAGGCTTCCCCGTATTACAGAGGCCACGAAGTTTTAAGAAATGGGAGATCTGTCCGGTACCGAAGACCAAAAAAAAAAAAAAACCACCCAAAAAAAACCCCCACAAAAAAAAACCTGCGGAAAGAGGAAGGTGAGGTGATTTCGACAGGACTGCCAGGGGAACGTCTGAACTGACCGGTGGTTGCTGCTTCCCTCTGCCGAGGTGCTTGAATACGGACCTTAAAGCACCTGCTCAGACTGGAGAGAACTTCCTGGGAAGACACGAAAACGTGAAGAGCGTTAAGGAACAGCTTTCGGACTCAGGGGGCCGTTTCCACTTTTATCATTTTATCGTGATGTCTTGTCATGACCACCGTTCCTCGAGGAGGAGGCCTAAATGAGTCAGTATTTATTTATAGGTGCAGAATCAGTTCGCTAGATTTCATTCACTCCCCGTGCACTTCAGCGAGCTGACTCACTTGCTGTCGATAGCTGGGGATCCTCCTGCTGCAGATTTTTATATGAAGCTGGATGTAGTTCAGAACAGCCCCAAAATGCTAGGACCTCAGGGAGATCTCTTTTAAAGTCCCTTACTTACCATATCAGTGTCAAGCAAGAAGTGCAACCCAAGAGCTGCTTTGGATCAAAGCAGTGGCTCAGGCACACCAATCTGAATAAAATCTTAGAGGTGAGCATTGACAAGAAACACTTCTAAGAAAACTTTACTTACACTCCACGATAAGTTGGCTGACGTTGTTTTTTTAAAAAAAAAAAACCACTACATTTAAAATTCTATTAAATATAGTATCATTAAATTCTGTGTTTGTTATTATTGGTAGCAAACTTTTCCTCAGTTACCTAATTAGTTATGCTTGCTCCAGGATGCAAAGTCAGTCAGTCACCGGTGATGCACAAAAAGAACTAGAATCCATGTCACACCTTCTTTTGAAAAATCAATAAAAATATTGTTGTTATCACCTACATACCTACCCATATGATTTTGAGTACTCAGGGAGAGGTCTTCTGAAGAAAATGCTTCAGTATTCCTTTCAGAAATAAACTAAAGCGTTATTGGAAGTTAATGAATTAGCCATGAGCTTTTGCTGAGGAGCAAAGGGTGCCTGTGAGTTTCAAAATTCCGTGTCACCTTGTAGACAAGCACTGTTTCCCAAAGTCAGTTATGTGGTGAAGAAGATATTAAGATTAAATGAGCAGTGCAGAACTTGAAAAGCAAACCCATAATTATTAATAGATTTTTAAATTGGCAGGCAATCGATTTTTAAATTGTCCTTTCACCCTTGTGTGTAATGCAGTTTGCCTCACAGTGATAAATTAGCAGCAGCACTGTGCTGTGACTGTTTCTACTGGAAGGTTCTCATTACCATTCAGGGGTTTTGCTGGCTCATCAGTGAATCGTGGACAGCATTTTGATTGCTGAAGTGTGGCCCAGAAACTAGAGAAAGGATAGAAAACAGAGTCTGTAAAAACCTTTTCTTGAATTCTAAGGTGATTGGGTTTTCAAATAAAACTAACCTCTTTGGCCATAGCGTTGCTATTATGTATCCCAGAGGAGTACAGTATCCCAGACAGTACATTCATCCCCTCTGTCCCTCTCTCTAAATCTCAGTATTCTTGTTAATCTGTCAGGGAAATAAGAACAGTAACATGTAATGGCATGAATGTGCTTTTTTTCCTTAATTGAAGAGAACAGTTCCCTTAATCCCAGTAGCACTGGGCTGCGATCTAAGGTTTTGATCCAACTTTCATTATTCGCCAACATCTTCCAAGATAAATTACGCTAGCAGCCTGTAAGAAGATCTGTTTAAGTGTCTTCTTGGACAGATGATTTTCAGTTGCTACTCAAAACATAAAGCCAGTTTTTAGCTGCTATTTGGCATTTGTTTTATCTAGGTGTTGCTTAATCAGAGTTCTAATTAGAACTGGTTGCAATGTTGTTTGTCAAAATAAACGTTTTCAAAACACTAAAGCTTTCGTGGAGCACATTGCTTTGCTGCCATTTCCAATGGGGTAGGTTCTGAATCTCAGAGAAGAAACTCCAGTCAGGCAGGGTGAAATGAGTAAGAAAACTTGGAATTTTGGATCTGAAAATGCATATTTGCAGGCAATGTTGTGTTTAATTTTACAAGATTGTGCTTTGATAGAATCAAAATAAATATTTGATCTTCAAAGACTTTAAAATCCCATGAAACAGGAATTTGTTCTTCAGAAAATTCTAGTTCTGACAATACTCCTTCAGCTTTGTTCAACATCATTGTTCCACTCTGCTCATTTTGCAAATACCTTGACACTGCATTTAGTGTTCCTGAACAGTTTGGATTGTGTGCAACACACAGCACATCACCTTCGAGAACATGTGGTCTAACTAAACTCGTGACAGTCCTTTTGCCACTCCTGGAATTTTCTCTTCTCTTTTTCCAAATTCAGAGTACACCTGTCATTGTTGTTTTTTACCCGTGTTCAGCTTTGTTACCACTGAATGAAGCATGTGAACTGAACTCATGCTAGAGTTTAAGAATAAATGTTGTATTAAAATTCCAAGTATCTCAGAGGGTAAAAAAGCTTTCTTAAGAGTATAATTGCCTTGCAGAGTTAGTGTAATATAAAATGACTGAAAAATTGGAAGGTAACAAACTATTTTTTGTAGTCACAGGCAATAGGTCAGGTAATAATGGGCTTAAATTTCAGCAGGGAAAATTTTAGTTAGACTTCAGGAAGAAAAGTTAAGCATGTGGTTAGTTAAGCACTAGAAGAGGAGACTTGTGGAAGCTCCATCATTTAAATATTTTACAATGTGAATGGACAAGCATCTGTCAGGAAAGGTTTAAGTAAATCTGATGCTGCTGTCAGGCAAAGGGATGGATTTGAGTGCCTCTCAAAATCCCCCTTTATTGTCTGTGCATTATTTTCTATTGATGATGCCCACTGTCTGGATTTACCTGACCTCTGACTGGTTCATAGACAGGTCTCTATAAAGAATGTTTTGTCCTCAGTTCTTACATGCTGCTTGTAGGTATTGAGCTCTGTTTCCTCCTAGAGGCACACAAGACCAAGTGCAAGCTCATGGTAATGTGACCCCAGGGAAGGCAAGCAAATGCCTGCACTAGCCTATCCTCTACTGTTTATTACTGTATAGTCTCTCCACATGTAGTTTCACATAGTCAGATACCATCTGATGGTTTTGGGTTAACAAGAACATGGACTGTTGCGGATATCTGGAACAAAGGAGTGAATTTCTCAGCAAGCTAAGCAGGGGAAGAAAATATTTTGTTTACTGATATTACCTAACCACCTAAAGATTCAGCCAACACTTCAGGGACTGGCACCATGATGCCTTTGATGGAAGCTGAAGATAATTTCTTGGTTAAATCTTCTAAGTGTTTCTCCATTTTTACCGGCATCTTTCTAGTATTGTCCAGATTTATTCAGCAGGAAATTTCCTGAAGCCAAGTTGTCATTTCAGTAGTGTTAGTTGCACCTTTTGAGAGAGATGAGTGTCAATGGCATGTTGTTAAATCTACCTGAACCCTTTATGCATCATTTTTATTTACAGTGGACTCAGAGAAATACTGAAAAGCAAATTACTTTGGATAGATACCTCTATAGCCTGCAGATAAGAGAGAAAGGAACAAAGCAGTACTACTGAGGAGAACAGCTGTGACTACTGTAAGATGAAGCTATTACTGTCAGATCACTTTCTTCCTGTTCTTTGTCGTAATACCAGACATTGCAAAGGCTCCTGAGACGTGCAGCCATACAAGAACAGAGATCTTACCCATGCCTACAGGAGACATTGTAACATCCATATACAGTACAGTGGTTACGCCACATGCAGTGGGAGCTTGGAGTTTACTAGTCACTTAGCTGTTTATTCAAGATGAGGATTATGGAGCTCTGGAATGAGCTGAAATTCACTTCAGGGTCAAGCCTGTAGAAGATTTTAAGAGTCAAGTATTGGTTTTTTTGGGACTATTTCACTGTCAGTAGATTAGACAGAAATGTTCCCCTGAAGGAGTTGCTACTTGCATCTGTTTGCCGGGGTTACTCCAGAAAGTGTTGGTGCTACGGTTGTGGCACTCTGGTGTCGAGGCAGCCCTCTCAACCCTTGCTCTGGTCTCATATGGAAGCAGTTCTAACTGTAAGTGGATATTGGTAACTTGAGCCGAGAAGCCATAAGCAGCTGTATGCAGTGCTGCTCCATGTCTCCCTTGTATGCAAGTGGCTCCAACAACAGATGTGTTTCAGCAGTGCTAACAGGATAAGCCTATGGAATTCCCTGGACCTTTGCACTTTTTCAGTCACTGATCTTAATCACTGATCACTGCAAGTGAAGAAGCAATTAAACATGAAAATGATGACTCAGGGCCTCAGTCCTGTGTGATACTGAGCACGCCTGCACATTGTTATGCTCAGCACCTTGCAGGATCAAACCATGGAGTTAAAAAAAACCCCAACACTTATAATCAATAATAGAGACAGAAAAAGTTGATTTATTATGAGTACTGATTGAATAACTAGATTAAGAGTAATGGAGGATAAGACCAGAGAGATGAGGAAGCTTTCATTTCTTCGGGGACTGTTGCTGTAGCACAGACTTTATTTACAGTCCCCTGCCTGAAAATATCTATTGACTGTTGGTGTCAGTTTCTATTGGACCACAGACTGCTCTGATAGCTGCAGTTGCAACAAGGGATGTGACAAATCCACGTGTTTGAGATGCACCGGGTGCCAAATGCTAGCCTTGTTTCTCCCTGGCTAACAAGTACAGATGTGTGTCAGTGCGAGACAGGAGCTTGAAAGCAATTGCAGTAGCTACAGAGAAAACAACACTGTGAGTGTCATGTTTTTAGTCTTACAATACTTTTTCTTTCATCATTTAACAGCATTTACAGAAAGATATCTGAGTTGGACTTTTAGGATTTCTTTCCTTACAACTTATTCTACACTTACTTACTTTTATCATTCTCTGTTAGCTATGTTAAAGTCATCTTTGTAACAACTACTTGTGATGTCCAGAGGAGATAATTACAACTGCAGCTGGGAATTAACAGCATGAGTAGTAAACTCCTAAGACCAAACCTCACAGTTTTCATGTGAATGACTTGACAGTAATACATCAGGAAAAGAAAAATCAAGAAATAGAGAGAAGGTGGCATAAAACATAGGTGTAAATCAAAGCACTCCTAATAACAGGAGTAGAATTGATGGGCAAATCTGAGTAGACTGATACCAGGAAAGATTCCTGGACCTAGTTCTTCACTCTGTTGTAGACAATGAAGTAGTCATCACAGAAAGGATTACCATTCATTCTGGAAAAGGAGACTGCAATGCAAGTTGTCAACTTTGGTGAGTTTTTGTAAAATTGTCCAGAAGAGATAAGAAAGCATTGGATGAGAAAGAGAAATCAAAGTGAAAGAGAAGATGTTGGACATACTCCATAGTGTCAGCTGCCATTGCACTGTTGTGATGGGAGTAACCAATTTATTTACTGATAATGGAGGTGGCTTCTTAATGTATGTACCAGTAGAAGGTTCTGAATACTAAAATTACAAAGCTACCCACCAGTCCGTTATGTGATCATACTTCTCGGTGTCAGTCTCCACAACTGTGTAAAGTTAGAGTGAGAAAGCGTCAACTCCTGCTTTCACCCTCTGAGGTACTGCTCCATTTTAAAAACATGAAGGTTCAGACCAGATTTCACCTGGCCCTTCTCCAGTAGTGGCCAACAACAACTACAGGGAAGAGTACAAGAACATGTAGTATTTTCCCCACATCATTTTATAAAAACACTTGGCCGTCACCCAGAAACTGCCAGCAAATACTGACTACAACGTACTAGCATTGCTATGAGATGGGTACTGCCAGACTGAGTCCTCTAAACCTATTTCCCATGTAAGACAATATGACACCCACTTTCAGTCAATACAAATTTGGGCTGAATATGGCATGTTATGAAAGGGTTTGTTTTTATTCAAGTTTGTTTTTTCACAAAAGGTGTAGTAAGTCAATCTATTTAGATGCACAGAAAGGAAAACCACTAAACTCCGTGGCAGAATTGGATTTATTTATAAGTTGTGGAATCTGAAGTTATCGTTAAATACAAATAATATAGAAGCAAACACAAAACTTGTTCCAAAGAAACAGGAGAATGACTAAGTGAACAAGGTCATGCTGGAATCATGTAAATAGAAATCACTATTTTCTGTGATCATTCACTTACATTTAAAGTAAAACTAAGCCCTTAGCCCTGCAATTTACAATGCACAGAGAATCTGGAACTCTTGCCAAAAATTGTTGACAGTCCCTTGTTTATTGTAAATTATATGGGCTTAGTTTTCAAAATCTATATTCACATAAAACATTATTTTCTAATATTTTTCATTCAGCTGGCTTTTCCAATGCTCCTGTGACCATATCAGAATGTTTAAGTAACCTGTGTGCCATATGTGAATATATCTCAGTACATGAATACGCTGAATTTCATTCCAAAGAAGATCTATTCTCCAGGGACTTTCAGCTCAGCATGGGTAAAGAGGTAATCGTGAAGATCGGGAGACTGTGTGAAGAGGTATCTCCCCTTTTCCTTAATTCCTGATTGATTTAGATGCTTCAATATCATATTGTTCATTTTCTTAAGCTCTTCTATGTTCTTCTTCTCAGATATTAGTCTGCTTGATATTTGGTCCATCTTGTTTCTAGTTTGAACTTGAAAAGGAAAATGTACCGCATTAAATTGGCAACATTTAAGTCAAGAGCATCACTACCCTCTCTTGCATTCCTGTGGGAGTTTGTAGGGAATTATGATGGGTAAAAATATTAAACAGGAAAACAACTGCAGAACCTAATGATAAGAAGTTATGCATCTGGTGGAGTTACCTGCTCACTACATTCTTTAATTTCTTGTTTTCTGTTTTATTCAGTTCAGTGCAGTGTAATAAAATCAGATACGGCTCAGACAAATTATGCAGTCTTCAGGAGTGTATCCGTTCCATTAGTGTCCACAGAAAAATGTCTTATTTAGGGGCTCCAAGATGCTATTTCTGGGCAGTAAGCACCTGTATTTTTCTAAAACTACAATTACTAAAACACACAGCAGACTACAGCCACATCACTGGATTTCCCAAAGCATTTAGATTAAAGGAAAATTCTTGCAAATATTAGCATTTGGAGGCCAGTTTCCTCTGGAACACCAATATGCAGTATCTGTCATGTACACTTCTGGAGCTATTTTTATTTTAGCTTTCTGAAGTTAACAAAATTTACCCATGGGTTTTGAAGCTTGAGTCTAATAGTGCCAATGTTAATAAAATCTATGTCTATGGATTGCAAACATAATCTGATATGATGTTTGTAATGTAAGCTGAAACACTGCTGGAAATGAGTTTCAAAAACCACAGGCCTCCACCAACCTGAGCCCAAGCAAACTCCTTTAATCCCTGTAAGTAGCCTTTTGGCTATTACTTTACCATTTTTCCACTAGAGGAGAACATCACTCATTTTTCTATACCAGGGATCTACTTTTAGCAGCTCTCCATTAAATAAATCTGGAATCCAAGTACAAGATATTTTAATTAGGGTTTTATAATCATGCCACTTAAAATTTGTTGTGTGCTCTGATATTCTGTTCTTTGAGCGCTTGTGAGCAAATTCAGTCAAGGATTAGGATTTCCTGTTCAAAAAGAAAAATGAGGATTTTTGCTCTGCTCCAGCAAATTCCCTACTATAGGATAAAAGAAATCTTGATTTCACATGGATTCCAGTTCATTCAAAATGGACTTGTAAGTTAAAATAATGCACCCCAAGATGGCAAGGGCTCCATAAACCAAGGTCACCTGTAGCCATGTGTTTAGCTAAACCCGCCCGACCAGTCCAGTCGAAGTGGAACAGCAATTACATCTACAGACTCAATGCTATGTGCCAGTTTTGATATATCTTGTCTAATTTTTTGTTTCTTATGTTTGAGATTTTCTTCGTTCCAAGTACTTAGCTAACAACTTTCAGGTCTTTCTTCAGGTAGCCTGATTTAAGTGTTAGCATGGGTGTAATTCCAGTTTCAGTGGAATGACACCAATACTGAGTTTTATCTGGAAAGGAATGGAAGGCACGTTGTCAAAGTATCTCACTGCCATACAGTCATCTTTAAAATTTAATTTAATTTCCAGTCAACATTTTTAGCCACACAGTATAACCCGGTTGAGCGAAATTCTTCACAGCTGTCGAAGCTCACAAAACCTTTGCACTAAAAATGAAATTCTGCCTTTTAGCTCAGAGAGTAGAGGCCTGTGCTTTTGCACCCAGGACCAAGATCCACTTCCCATAACCAGCCAAAGCCTTTGACCATGCAAATACAGCAGTAGCATGTTATAAGGTAGCATGACGCATTTCAGTGAAGTTCTTCCAATTGGCCCTACGTTTTTAAGAACCACTCTTCAGTTTACTTACTTATTAAGAATATTACGAATGAAACAAGTGCCAAACTGACGATCAAAGTAAGAATAAAGGTGACGAAGAACAAACACTGGTTTCTTATGTTGCTCCCTGCCGTGTTTTCTCCAGTACCACCAGTGTTCTCTTCTTCATCTGTTATGAGACGACAAATCATTTGGTGATAAAGTTTGTTAAAGCTGGTTAGGATAAACATGACAAAATGCTTCTGGCTTCATGAAATGATGTAGAATACGTCATAATTTTGGCCAACAGATTTTATTTCCTGTGATATTGCATGAGAAAGGAAGAAAACAACTTTATGAGCTCAGCTTGAATTTGGAAGTATAAAAACTAATACATCTGTTATAGCTGTTGGAACATATTCAACAAAAATGTTTCTCTTGTTGAAATACACTGTTTTGTTGAAGTTGACCTGTTTCACAGTTCAGAATTTTACAGCTCAGTTTTACATGTACAAAGGTTACAATTAAGTTTTCATAGGAGGCTTTTTAAGGGCCTGAATGGACTCAACCTTTTGAAAAGAGAGGAGAGAAAAATTCTTATTGAAAACCTAGATACAGATTCATCTTACACGTTCATCCTCTAGATTTGCTTCTTTTTCTGTTTGACAATAGAAGTATCCCTGGGATGATTAATTTCCCAAATTAAGCACCTCAGTTAAGCTCCTGATGTTGGATAGGATGAATGGAGGTCTTGACTTTTTATCTTAAAACAAATGTTTTCAATATTCTTCTTCTTCTTTTGGTTTTGTTGGTTTCATTCCAATAAAAAATGAGGTACATATCCTCCCAAATTGTCAAAAACGGAATAGACTCTCACATGGACTACATATGGTGTCCTTCAAGCACATGAAGATTGAGGGAAAAAAGGACAAGTAGTTGCTACGCTGCCCTTGAATCAGAGCGTCAAGCCGGTTTATTGCTTTCTAAAGAATGTGTTGCATATAGGGAAAGTCCGTAGTTTCTCTCATAGAAACACTTGCGACCAAATGAGAGGTGGCAATAAGCCCTAAAGTTAACAGTTAAAGTCAAGTGAACACCATGAGGAAATTCATGTGAACCTAAAAAAGAATCATACTTGAGCCAGATTTATTTAAGCCCAAGTTTGCCTACTACTTTAACTACTTACTAAGGTTTGTGTTTATTTTATGTTTTGGGGGGAGTAGGGAGCTAATGTAATTTCATTTTGGTGTCAGTCTCATAGATTCTAAAATTACATGCAAATTACTGTAATTTCTCCTCCTGTAATTGCTGGCTTGCCATTCTGAAAGGGAGAGTAGTGTGTGCATCTGTGAAAAATATATTTCTAGATCATGTTCTTGTTTTAGCTGGTAGAAATCTCTGAGGTCTTTGCAACTGAGCCTGTAGTGATAAAGCTGAGGGAAGGTTGTGTATGCCATTACAGCACTTTAATAATGAACCAGTCTGGGGCTGAGCAATTCACTGAGCTAGTAGGAGATGTCTGGGAATATCTCTGCTTTTCTTTATTGCATTTAAAACGCTCCTCCCTGCAGGTAAGCTGAAACCTTTTAATATTTGGGTTTGGGGGTTTTATTTTTATTCCCTTAGCATTCATAACAAATGCATCATATACTAAGTGCCTGCACAAATATTGCTTTCTAATCAGAATAATAAGGGTGGGGAGGGCCTGCTACTGCTGTCTCTCAAGCATACTAAGCTATCAATAGAGGTCTCAAAAGTGGTCTGTGCTTGCTCTGCCTAATGAATGCTTCTTACTATTTCAACTGGCTGAACATGCCAGCCTGCAGTGTTGTGAGGAATCAGTGAACACACATTCTTGCCAAACTGCAAACAGTGGGACCATTTTGTTATCTAAAACATAAAGAAATTACTGCGTGGCTGCTACCAAAGCAATCAAAAGGTATATACATTTTAAATAGCTTTTAACATGATTGCTAGTGTGTTTGATTATGCCAGGTCATATTAAGCTACTGAACAAAAGGATTGCTGTGTACTGCAACACTCTTGAAATGTCTTTTTTAAACCAAATTGGGCATCTGCTATACTACTAATAGATCATTCACGAAATTTTAGTATTTATCAGAAATTGAAAAACACTCCACAGGTCTCACTGATTTTCTGGCAAGAGCCAGAATTTTATGCTGCTGAATAAGGCAGCTAAGAACTGTGAAAAGTTAATTTTATGTATTTAACTGATGGGTAAGATATCTACAGAATCTCAAAGTTTAAAAAAAAAAAAAAAAAAAGCATGTTAAAAAGAATAATCCTAGAAGGAGCCAAAGCACTTTACAAATTGATGCATGAAATACATATTAGGCTACCTTTATTTACTGCTGAAATGTAGGGAGCAGCATGCATGTGATTATTCCACAGAACCATATACGATTCCACAGAACCCTGTATATTTACCTGGAAAGTACACAATACTGTCTAATAAAAATTACAACAGAAAGCAAGACAGTCATGCTGCAAAGAGTTTCTTTGACATTAAAACCAATTCATCCCATTGTCTCATTTTGTACTTGTAGAAGTGACAATATCAAGATAATCTACATATGAAAATTAAGTAGCTTATGTCTAACATTCTTTCGTTAAATACAGAAACCAGCACCACTCTAGTTTGTTGCATTAGGAAAAGTTAGAGGACTCAGAAACAGAAGTAATGGAAAAGCATTTAAGTCCTATAACTAGAAGCATGATTAATTTATGGCCATTTGAAACTTATTTAAACAGAGCTGTTGTTCTATAGCTTTTCTTCAGTCAAATTTGCCATTATAGTAAGGGAAATAAAAGCAGATTCAAATACTGTTATGTGGAATGCTGCTGAAGAACTCCAGGTTTTAAGATGTTCTCAGGTCACAAAGAACTCAAATATATTGTAGCTATCACTGGGTGAAAATATTCTTGTTGTCATGAGAAATCAAAGTTAAGAGCCATATAAAACCAGTAGAAGTGTGATAGCCCATATCTGAAACTGTAAGTAAAGAGAGTCTGCAAATTAAAATGCTTAAAAGTCTCATGGGATATTTCACATAACTGGTTTGAGTCCTTAGAAGACGTGTCTTAAAAGAATGAACAGAAATTAATTCTGTTCCTATTGCCACGTATGAATTTTAGTGCTTGTGAAGAGTTACGATGCTATTTATGTAGTAGGTGTATATTGAGCATTACTAGAAACATTATCCTGCAAGGATCACCTCATGAATCCCAATGGAAATGGAAGATAAGTCCAGGCTTGATAGCGAATCCCTAGCCAAGTGCAAGGATTTTCAGGAACCTAATAACTGAAATACTCAGCAGGAGCAGTTAAACCACTAATCTGATCTGTCTAAATTATGCCATTTTCAATCTTTTTCTTACATTTTTCAGTGCAGAGCTTGACATATACATTTTGGCCTATTGGTCTGTTGACATCAGTGATACACAATGTGGTCAGCCATACATAACTCTTTTTTGATGGCCTGTTGTATGTATAGAAAACCACAGAGCATCACCTATCATACGTACCTAGCACACGTTGGGATACATCTGGACAAACATTTAGTTTGTTTAGGTTGTTTAAAGAATCAACCACATAAAGTTTTCCTTCTTCATGAGTATCGGGCAGGTTAATTTCCAAGGAAGGCCTCTCCATTGTGTCTAAAAGAAATAATAATTAAAAAGGTAAATTAAAACATGGATATGGGAAATAACTGGTAACAGTTGGTGTCTTGTTCTAAGGAAATGCTGAGCAGCCTTAACAACCCTTAAAATAAAGGGATCTGAAGGACAAGCACAGTTACTAGATCTTGAAGGCAAGGGTAACAGTACATAGCGCTTATTTATTCTTGGAGAGCTTTGATGAGTACAAGATTTCGTTTCTATGCTGTGTTTTTGCACATATGTATACTTAAACCTATATATGCATATGTAGGTGTGTGGAGAAAGAGAGAAAGAGAAAAATCTATTTGACTGCTCCAGCATTGATTTGAACGTTAGTTATTTAGGTGTATAACTCTTTTAGTTTGGTGTGTACTTGGTAAGATGTAGGGTGATATCCTGACCACAGTGAAAGTCAAATCTTCACTAATACTGCCAGGAAGGATGTCACTCAGGTCCTCTGCTTTCAGCATCAAATACTTCAGAGATAAGACAGAAAAAGCAGGTGTGGATGTAGGAGATAAGCAGCAAGAATTTGCACCTGCTTATACACCTTAGAATATCACTATGAAGTTATTATTTGTAAAAAGTGGAGCAAAAAATAACCTTCTAATGTGGGTCTACTATACATAGATGCTAGTTTTGGACAAATTACAGCCTGATGGCAAAGCCTTTTCTTCAGACTAATAATTCTTGCTTTAAAAAAAGCACTGGGTGTGGCCCAATCAGCAAAAACAGCTTCTCTGTGAGTCTGGGTGCATGAACTCATTGACTTATTGTTTATATGAATACAGTTATGAAGGAAGATTATATAGAGAAAAGCAGCAATACCTAAGCAGGCTCCTCTATGAATTTCACATTATTCCTTATCAGTCTTTGGGTTTTCTTTATGCTACCCTGACTCCAAAACTGTTTTCTAGAAACAAACTACGGTTCTAGCCATAAGGAAATGCAGATGCTCTAACTAGGCGTCTTAGACTACACTGGTCACTGAAAACTCCCTTTGTAATTATTGAAGAAAAATACATACTTCCAGGTGATATTCCTCTTAGAATAAGATGTGTCTTTCTGACCTTAGAATCACAGCCTAAATGTACCTTTCCCTTGCTAGTGAATGTAAGGGGGGAGCTCACAGTTTAGACTTGGAGTTGAACACATCTTACCCACTTAGTATTTTATCAAAGGTCTCTTAGTATTTTATCAAAGCTCTCAAGTTCAATTTTATCTGCCAGACATAACTCAGCACTTCACGGGATGCAAACCTCCTGCATGGTGGTTTGCATCCTATGATGGAGGGTGTTAAGCACCTCAAGGTGATTTCTGAATACTAGATGGGTTGAATTGCCCTCTTGACAGGCATCTCCCTCTCTCCCTCTCCAAGCAATAGAGAACGCAGTGTGACCAGATTCCTAACCTAGCACTTAAATTAAAAAACTGAAGCTTGAGGAATACAGGCCTGAGCCTTTACAGAAAAGACCCGCTCTTTCCCTCATCAAACCAGATGCAGATTTTCATAATTCGCCTGAATTTAAGCACACAGCCAAGTAAACATTCACTGAGCCTCAGTAAGTCTGAAGACTAAGTGCTTCAATCACCCCTGACAACTTGTTCTCTTGCTAGTGGGGATTGACAGGTCTACATGTATACCTTTATATTTGTATTTAATAGAGTGTAAGAAAAGGTTGCAGCTTCTTTTTTTCTCTGTTCAGAATTGCTGCTGCTACAAAATACAAAGATAAGGTAGAAAAGCTGGTGTAGTAGTGGTTACCCTTACCTAGCGTATGATTTTTAGGTGTGCAGCAGTAATTTCAGGACAGATGGCTGTGTCCACTGTCCTTGCCCTAGAACGTCGCGTGGTGCCAGGCAGCGCGGTCGGCCAGCCGCGTCCCCACCAGCGCTGGCTCCGCTGGCTCCCCACAAGCACATCTGTGGCCAGCTGCAATCATTACGGAGCCCTGCGTTTCAACAACGGCGCGCTAAAAGTTAGCGACCACCTCGTGCACAGAGGCTTTGGGTTATTTTTAGCTTCCGAAGAGCAGTTGTTTCTCTTGGGTATTTTGATTAGTACCTCCCTGCAACTTCAGGGAAGACTCTTCTTAACAACTTGAGCTGTAATAAACGTGAATACCTTTGATTCCTCAATATTATGAGTTATACATTTCTGCATTCATTATTATTTTAAAACAATCTCCTCACTGTGCGCGTAACCGCAGTGAAGATAACTGTTATTAATTCAACAAACTCTGTATTACATTTGTTTTATTACATTCACATGCCAAACAAAGGAGAGAGGATACAGACATCAGGGTCACTGGCCAGAAGTGTTGATTATTTTCCCAACAAACTAATCTAAACATTGGGGGTTTGGGAGTCACTCTTATCTGGTACTTTAACCTTGCTTAAAGCCTTTTCTCCCCATGCGATTTTTAAATTTCTTCTTAATCTGTTGTGGTAAAATTAGAACTTAGAATGAGAACACACGGAAAATTCTTCACAGAAAAAAAGGAAATCAAGTCTAAAAGGAATTAAAAAACAGGAGAATGAAACGCTACTTACAACATAACTATGTTCAGGTAACGTGCCAGTATGGAAGAAATCAGCCAGTGAAAATCACCCGAAGAAAACTTGTTCTGCTGTTCCTCTCTCTCTACTTTTAGACCCATAGGAACCTGTCAACTCCTGCAGGACCCATGAAGGCAGCTATGAAACAGACCCTCCCTTTCAATCTATATTTAGAGTTCATCTTGGCTAAGTATACTGACTTAACAATATTGATCTGTTTAAAAAGAAAACACCACATCTACAGCTCTTTTTTATTATACTGGAATCATTATGATAATATCCTATCATGGAGAATGAGAAGGTTTGTTAGTGATGAGCAATATTTCACTAACCTTTTGGTTTATGATGCCTTTTTAAAACGCATTTGCTAATGCGGAATAGTCATATCTACAACACTGTAGCTATGAGTAACCAGTTTGCTATGCAGAAGAGTCATATCTACAGTATTGCAGTCATGAGTACTTTAAAGGCACAGACTAGGAAAACCAGGGTATTTTCCTCCTCCCACACACCTTACAAATTCAAGTGGGGCAGTATTATGGGATGGACTAATTTGTACGGTATCCTTAGTTGTTTAAAAAATAAATTCTGATGAACTGTTTGTGAGTACTGGTAATTGCTCCTTCACAGACAGTTCTTTTGATCACTCCTTTTTTTCTTGGTGATGTTGCAGAAAGTAACATTACAGCACACTGTAACGACGGGTAGCTGACGCTTACACAAAGGGACCATGGCTCAAAACAAATCCTTTCTGAAGCCATTCTATACATCTAAAATGTTGAACCCCTTTAAAGTGACAATAAATACATTTTCCTTTCAGGAAAGAACACAGAGGATACATCCTCTGACTCATAGTTCCCACCCCAAGCTGACAAGCTCTGCCGCTGCCCAGTCTGAGTAGCTGCGCCAGTAATACAGACAGAACAAGCTTGCTCCCTTTCTGCAGGGGTCTCCTAGAAGTCCTCCCTCCAAACAAGGACACGCAAGCCAGAAAAAAAAAAAAAAAAAATCTCACCTCCATCCCTGAAGGATTCCTGACACCATCCTAATTGGCAGCCGAGGACCCCAGCCTCTCCAGTTCTAAGCTTGAAAAGGTCTACAAACCCATCAGATCTCTGCAGGGCCGCAAGCTGCTCAGCCCGTCTCCCCTCACGCAGCCTTGGAGCCATCCTGGTCTCTGTGGTTGGCAGCTACAGTGGAACGGGGAAAGGGCAACCACACGCTCGGCCGCCTGCCAGGAGATGCTGTAGAAAGCAATTTTGCAAAACACTGGCAGGAGAGGAAGCTATCAGAAGTGCGACATTACACCAGCAAAGCATGCCAAAGGTGACCACCCAGAAGCCACGGGAGAGACCAGTGAGAACAATTTAGCAGGAAGGGGGCATAGTCTTGGGCTGGGCAAACACAGGCAGCCAGCTTCATCTAGTTCAAGTATCAAAAGTTTCTTCTGCACTTGTGTGACAAACGCTGACAACACACATCAACAACAGCACAAATTTCAGTTGAAGGCCTTATTATAGCTTAAGTAATCAGTTTCATAAGCCAAACAAATTCTTACATAATGCATTATTTGAGGAAAAAAAAAAGTTAGAAGGTACAACTAATTGGCATGTATAGATTTTCTGGAATAGGTTCTGCTATAATCTGAAACTAAAAAAAAAACCAAACAAACAACAAAAAAAAACAACCAAACAAACAAAAAAATCACCACACCCCAAACTTCCCCTTATCAGAGCAAGCAGTTTTCAGGGCAAGGGGTGGGGGTTTTATTGGGTGTAAGGTTTACTTCCTCTGCTGATAAACATTCTTAAAAGCATAGGTCAAGTTATTCTAACAAGCACTTTTATTTATAGATCTTCTGGTTCAGAAGCTCCAGCTATGTAGGCTTTAGTGTCTTTATTACATAAACCCCCCGTCGTCCCTAAGACAGACAATTTCAGTTACTGGCATGTTTCAGTCCTCTAGAACTGAGGGTAGAGCAGTAGTTTTCAACATGCGGAAAACAGGGCAGCTGGAATGGCTACTGTAAGACAAGGGACAAGGTGTTTTGCAGTACCAGAACTAGAAAATATTTGACCATTACAAAACTGATAACAAATGAACAGTAGGCTGTTGTGCAGAGCATATGCAAATAAGATACACCTTCAAAACACAGCAAGGTAGAGTTTCATGTAGCATCTACTAAAGTGTTGAAGACTAACCCAACCACATGCCAGAATGGGCACCTAAACAAACCCATCTGTTTCAACCTTTAGGTTTTGCTAGTGTTCCACCCTTTCATTCATGTAATAATCACTTCTACACAGAAAGCAAGCAGTGAGAAACATCTTTATTCCAAAACTTAAACATCCAATTTCAGAACATGAGAATCTTGTTTTTATTTTACATTGAAGCAAGTACTTGTCACTCACTACTCCACTGTAAGTGAAGGTAATTGAACATCATAGTCCCCTTCAGGATAAAGTCATACCATGTAGAAATTTTTGTCCACCTGCCACTGAAGAGTTTAAAAAGTTACCAAAATAACTTCACATGAACAAGTTCATCTTTTCATATTAGCACATTCTTACCAAAACACTTGGTCAGTGAATTAATTTATTTTACATAAAGCAAGGAATCCAATCTGACACACGGCATTTGACTACAGTTATCCCCCCCATTGAACAGTTCAGTTACAGTATATTCAACCTTTGGAGCAAGTTGCATCTAATGCAAGTCTTATAATGTATCCCTGCACCCAATCTTGCATCTATCTATATACAGTGTATATGCAACTAAGCAACAACATGCATTATATTTACAGATTTTATACAACATCCCTGTGCACAAGTGCAAACTGTGACTACAGAAATTAAAAAATTCATTTAAAGGTTACAAATATATTTTAGTTATGAAAATCAAACCCCATGGAAAAGGAGATCTAGAAAAATTCCCCCACGTCTGCTCTTTTATCACGACATTTACTTCTAGCCTTTGTCCGAGCCTTGAATGCTGCAGAGTTGTACAAGTGCTACAAAATAAAAGGAAAAATTAATCACAGATGTTCAAAAGGCTTATGTCCCCTTTAGAGAGGTTTTTTTAATGTTAAGAAACAGCTGAAAATATCTTTTTATTAATTAATCTTTGGAGTAAATTGGTAGGCTTTCTGAAATTTATAGTAGAATATCTGCACCAAAGGCTGATGCATTTTAATATACATGTGTTTAAAAGAAACTTGGACTGTATAAGAAAGGCTGAGCTAGGAGCAATTCTGGAAGCCGGTCAGTTGAACATCACACAGACACAATGTAGATTAAGTGCCCCCTGGATTACACTTGGTAGCACCATTCCTCAAATTGTTTGTACACATGATGAGTACGTTCACAACCAACAGAACAAATTCATCCTCCTAGTGTCTGTCTCACACTGGAGAGAGTTTGGGATACTGGCTTTATAAAGACTCAGTTTCTATGGCTTCTTGTAGGTCCCTACCCCAAAACCTACAGCTCTCATAAGGGCCCGAGTGTCACATGTATGGAGCATGAATCTCGTACCAATCAGCAACCATGTCAACCAACCTTCAGACCCCCTTGGGAGAAAAACAGTAGCAGACATGTGCCCAGTGGAAAATCTAAAATAAGAGCTCAAAGAGATGCATACAAGCAAGGCTTGGTTTCCTTCAGGACAATATGAAGCATTGTTAGAACTAAAGTGATGAGTTTAAAGATGGCGGCCTCTAAAGTGCATGTTTGGAATACCATTTAATTCAGGAGAAATATAGCATATGAAGTAAAGAAAATACATTAAGGTGCAATAACCTACCCTTTCAAAACGGGATATCTTCATTGTTTTCAGAGTTGCAGCATCTAGCATTACTGGTGGACCAAGCTCAAACACATTCCGAAGAAAGTCATTTGACTAAACAAGAAACACATCAAAAGATCAGTTTCTCCTTTGATTATCGAGTCTCCAAAGATGACTACTGTTAAATATCAAGTACTCCAGTAAGAAATAGTAGCAATTTGACACAAATCTTAGTATCTTTTACAGTTAAGCCAGAGAACACTTCTTCCTTTAATCACAATAAGGCTAAGAACTAAAACTGCCCTCTTGAGAAGACATAAACAGCTACCCCCCCACCTTGACATTTTTGTTCCAGCAAATTAGACACTGTTCTGTTACATGCCCTACACAAGATCAGGCAGCTGGACACAGATCTGTATGGTTTCACAACACACCAATTTTAAAATATCTGGCTGTAAAATTAGTATTTGGAAAAGTTGAAAAAGCTGCTACATGCCTGGGCTCCCTCAGTCACATAGAAATGCAACTGACAATGCCCTGAAGATTTTAACACCATGATTATCACAGCAATTTGGGAGCATATACTCCTAAGCTAGAGTTCCTGCTTCTGCTATGTATCTAAACAGATGACTAGTGAACAAGCAGTTCCTAGAACAGAGATAAGGACTTATCCCTTCCTTTTTGGAATGCTGTCATCATTGGCCTGCAAGTTGGGCTCATCATTTTTTACTAAAACTTTGCACTCCTTTTTACAGGCTTGAACAGGAAGGGTGGAGGCATGCAGCTTTATAGCAGCCAGATGACTACACCACTCTGCTGAAAGAGGGCATAAGGATTCAGGAAAAACCCTGAAGCTAAGAAGATGCTCAGCTTGAAAGAAGATGCTCAGCTTGAATCTCTTACTTGTTTGAAGTCTTCTAACTGCTAACCCAGCACACCCAGGCTACAACTCAGAAGCAGCTCACCCCGACGGTTCTAGCTCACTGTAGTTCATTTTCTAAGTGCTGCCTTTTAACACTTCTAATGAAGGCCCATCATTTCACCAAGTTCTACTCATGATTTTGTAATTCAGACTGAATGACTACAAAGAAACCGGACAGGGAACAACAGTCTGAGCATGTATCAAACAGCAGCTCACCTGCAAATGATATTGCATCCCCGACCCCAGAATCTCCTTGAAGGTATCGTAAGTTTGTTTTTTAACCCAGCAGTCAATATACATGCGCTCAGGTCCAAACTTAACCATCTCTGTAGGAAAGTCACGCTCCTATCCAAAATTAAAGGAAACAATATATATAATTTTAATTTAAACAGTCTTTTGTATTAGGAATTGTATATGTCTCAATGAACTTCATTTTCATTAATAAATCTGGCACACCAAAACCTTCCAAATAATATTGCATATGCTAAAGATTGTATTCGTTTCTAAACTGATGCACACCTAAAGTTAAATCTCATGTAAGACTTGAAGCTGACATTCTTCAAGTCAGAAAGCATTTAAAAAAACCCACAACACTTAACTTTCATCTTTAAAATAACTTTAAGAATTGGACTTATCTCCAGAAAAACCAGTTTTAGTACAGGAGTCACCTTTCAGTCAGTTTGTAAGCCTCATTTAGTCCCCACCTTTCAAGTGCAGCAAGCTACATTTGTGACAATGGAATGTAACAAGCCCTAGTAAGTGACTCAGATTCTTCTACAGGCAGAATCTCAAAGGTGACTTCAAATCACTTCAAAGCCTTCTCCTTAGCTTCCGAGATGTTTAACCATTCCAAATGTCAACTAATATTTAGTTGGTCTTACCCATACAGCAATGTAAAAAGTAATTATCTGACAAAAAGATCTAGTTCAAGAGGTGTAAGATAACAAATAATCCATTAAAGTTATAGAAGTTTGACATTTGTCTTCGAGGCTTTACTCAGAAGTTATGTCACTAACCAAGTATTTTGAGAGTTCTGCTTTGTGTATTGTTCTCAATCTGGATACAGAAAACCAGAAGATTACAGCACAACAATTAGGACAACTCCCCCCTCATACACAAACACTTCTTCAGCCCCTGACAGAGGTGCCATCTGGAAATGTATCTTAGTAGTAAGTTGCTTTTTGTTTACTATGCACAACAGTTCAGTAAGAGATTTTACAATAAAACTTTTCACAGAATTCAGAACACTAATTTGCATGTACTACAAGTTTTCTGTGAAAAAAAATCTGCTCATGGTATAAAATAAAAAGAATTTAGTATTTACAGTGCAATTTTTAGCCTTCTTTACAGGAAAAAAAAAAACCCAACCCTTTTCAATAGGGAAGTCAAGTCTGGAGCAAAATAAACAAAGTTCAACTTTCTTTGCTCTACATTTCCAAAAAAGCAGTTTTGTGTAAGTGATCAGAATTTGAAATCTCATTTAAACTATTTTTTTTCCTGTTGCTTTTACTGAAACAGTAATTCTATTTAATAATAAAACGATTTTCATTAAATTGTACACTACATAGTTACAATCCAGACATTCAAAGCAAGACAAAACAATTACCTCAACAGCTCGTAGAACATCTCTGAAGACAGATCGCTGCTTTCTTTTATCTACTTTGGCTCGGTGCTTGTTTCCATCAGTAGCCAGAGCTCTTAGTTTCTCTGTCAGAAGCTCCATATCTTCATAAAAGAAATCCTAGTATAAAAAAGTGAGGGTTTTTGGTTTGGTTTGGTTTTCTGGGTATTTTGTTTGTTTGTTTCTTTTTTTTAGTTTCTGGCCTTAACATCTTTTCCTGCAAATAGGAAAATGGTTCTCTCCAAATTCTGGGCATGTAGACCTCTACAACCTGTTACTTAAAGAGAAAGAGATGGCACTAACTTCCTGTAGTTCCTTCTGCAGTGTTTAAGCCAGTAAGAACAAAGTCACAGCATCCAATTTACCCAAGAAGGACACTATCAAACTCTGTTTTGGTAGAGCTACATGAAACTGTACAGCTCCTTCAACATGTGTATATACCTGTCACTCTGTTCTGCTCCATAATTCCAAGAGACTCAAACTGCCTAACTGATCTGCTGAACCTGGCTGCCGGTCCTGTTGACAAGCTGAAGGCACTTTCAGGTTATTAGCACAGAACTCATGCTGCTGGAGATGGATCTTGAGACACCATTAGACTGACAGTACAGAATATTTAGTCGTTAGTCTCGTATGGGGTGGAAAATTATAAAGCAGTTTTTAAAAAAATGCTTAACAAAACACTCCAAGTAAACATTAATGCATAATTGTTTAGCAGGAAATATTTTCTCCCCTCCATTTGCTAATTCAGTGGTAGTTTACCTGGATTAGTAAGAATGTATGTAAACTTATTAAGAAAACCACAAAAACTTGTTTTTAGATCTGTCAACTGACTAGGCTGAGTTTACTGCATGCTTTTTAAAAGAAACTGGTCAAAGGCAAAACATGGTAAGCATTTTTAATCCGTGCTGATTGTTAAGGATCCAAAGAGAGTAATTTGTAATGATTAAAAAGGGCATTTCCTCAATGGAACAGAAGTTTTTAATGAATATAGTCTCATTTGTTAATGCATTTTAAAGATTTTAGTTACTTGCAGTCAGTTTGTCCAAATAAAGGATCGAGTTCCAGTCTCTCTTTTTTTTCTTTCAAAGTTGGGGTCCTGGTGGGCACAAGAAGCTGGGAGGGGACACAGCCAGGGCAGCCGACCCAAAGTGGCCAGTGGGGTATTCCATACCATGTGACATCATGCCCAGTATATAAACTGGGGGGACTTGGCCTGGGGGGGCAGATCTCTGCTCAGGAACTAACTGGGCATTGGCCAGTGAGTGGTGAGCAATTGCATTGTGCATCACTTGTATATTCCAATCCTTTTATTATTACTATTGTAATTTTATTAGTGTTATCACTATTAGTTTCTTATTTTCTGTTCTATTAAACTGTTCTTATCTCAACCCACAACTTTTACTTCTTTTTCTGATTCTCTCCTCCATCCCACTGGGTGAGGGGGAGTGAGTGAGCAGCTGTGTGGTGCTTAGTTGCTGGCTGGGGTTAAACCACAACAGTTGGCTTCCATAACAAGAGACTCAAATCCCTCCTGTTTGCCATTATATAGAAGTCTTGGCATATTGTTTCAGATTATGCAGTGTTAGTGTGTCATGCATCGTGACTCAATTGGAGTCATCTTTTCACTTTGGACAGTGTTCTGGCAAAGCTTGGCAGCCTTGACCAAGCTAGGAGCCATTCAGGCAGCTCTTCCAAACTGTGCTATGGGTAAGTGAAAACTGTTTCCTTCAGTGCTGTCAAGAAAACAGTTCAGAAATTAATAAGGTATATTGAGAAATGTAAAGGCAAGTTTAGCTGTGTATGATGTAATACCGAGAAGCTTGCACCTAATCCAACTCAAAAGCAAGCCCCAAGAAATCTCACCAAATGTAGCAATGCCGGTATCTGTGCAAAATTTGTACAAATCCTTTCAAAATCTGCCCCCTTAAACTGACTGACTAGTCCCCAACTGACTAAAATAGTCACAAATGCTGTGAAACCATCATGCAACATAGTTATTCTTCTCAAGGTACCTAAATAAGGATACTGAAAATGCAATACTAAAAGTTAACATGGTTTCTACTGAAGGATAGATTTTTAGCTGTGAGAGAAGAATTGTGCAGGTTGTGAATCACTAACTTGTCTGCATAAGTATCTAATGAGTGTTCCCACTACAGTAAACAATACTGTTTTATCCTGGAATCTCTCTAGGATTTTTTTTTTTTTTTTAAAGCTGGTGTTGGATTTAGATTTTAAAGCTTGCATACTACATTTCTAGTTGCTCTTCAGTACTGTTTGATATGTTTTGTTATATTGGTCCTGTTCTGCAATATGGAAATTAGTGTAAAAAATGATAGCTAAATTGCTGTGAGTCATTGCTATACCCACTTAGACTGGGGCAGACTCAATACAAAGAACACAACCCAGTGAATTCCCCGCCACTTGTTGAGATCCAGGGTGCTACACAACACAGGTTAAATATTTGTCTCGTCATCATCTACTTACAGCATCTGTTTCACGTGCCAGTTCAAACAGAAGAGCTAGTGTTTCTCCAGCAGCTATTCTCATGTTGAGATCATCACAAGACAGGAGACTTGGAAGTTTATGCAAGTGCCTAAGGAGTAAGTCACATTTCATTAAGATCTGCATTTTGTTGACACTGCTTCACTGCATATAAAAACAGTCATTACAAATTTTGTTTTCCAGTAAAGATACTCACATTTCAATTTTCTTCTTCACTTCATTCATTGGACAAATGGTCAACAACAGTGTCCATGCTAAGAGAGCACTGACGTGAAGCACAGTATTATGGGTACTTGATACACCATTAGTGTCTCTATCTCGCTGATAGGCCTTTGTGAAGATGTTTTCCAGGCATTCCATAGTAGAGTACAGTTCCTGAACAGGGGAAAAAAGATCATGGAAGCAGATTAAGATCCACACATTTCCATATCGTCAATTTATATACATAAAAAAAGTATTATTTATCCTCACCGTAATGTCATCAGTGACAATGAAACAGCAAATCCCTAAGCAGGTTGCACACTAGACAAAAGAAAAAAAAAATGTCAGCATTTGACATTAATGTTACTGTTGACAAAACCTCTGAAATTCAGCACCTGGAGTAATTGAGACTTGAGACTAAGACCTTAGCAGAGTAGAAGTCTTCAACACTGTTTAATTCAGCTACCTTGTAACAGTTAGCTCTCAGTTCCCTCTACTGTCAGGATTTTACAATATATGCTACTTAAAAGCCTTAACTATTCATGCCGTATTATCTAATACAGCTTACAAAGCCGCTCCAAAAAGCTACATGTAGCACTCCTTTCACCCAATTATTTTGAATCCCACCAGAATTCACTAGCAGAAATTATGCTGATAAACAGTAATGGACATGTGATATGTATACACAGCTATGGGAAGCATTTTCCCCCTTTCTGCCCACTTTTACAACTAAATGTCATGAAAACACTGGACTTCAAGAGCCTTTCTTGGCACTTTCCAACTTTTACTGCAAGGCCCTACACATCTCTTCCTTATCCCCCGTATTCAACTCAGTCTCCTCTTACAAAGAGTAAGAAAAGAAGTGTTTGAAAGTGATGCCTGCACTAACCACAAAGGACTCAAAACTACACTTAAACAGGACAAGCTTTAATGGCTTTTGTTTGTTTGTAGAAACAACTGCCATTGAACTAATACTGGCTCCTCTTCCAGCTGACAGTATCTATTGTAACACAGCTTGTGTAAAATAGAAGTAGCCAGCTATGTAATAATAAAGGCAAGTTGGAAAATACTAGTTAAAACTCTGAAGCTTAAAAAAAACCCTCTTGGCAAGAGCTTTAGACTGTCTTCAGTCGATATTTCAAGTATACTGCTAATGTTTAGATGAGATGACTGGGTGAAAAACTTAAAAGTCTTTTGGTAGTATGAATGTACCAAGTATGTAGTTCTAGGTCTGCTATATATAGTTTTATCATACATAAATATATTTTACATTCCTCTGCTGTTAAAGTTAGAATTAATACAGGAAGAAGGATACATCAGTCAGTGGGAAAACTTTCTTTTTTTTTTTTTTCTATAGGACTTCAACATGTGCCCTCAGAACTGCAGTAAGGAGGCTGTGACTTGACAAAGTACTTTAAGGAAGTCCCTAGGCTGAAGAAGAGAATGACGTTCAACCTTTAGGTGGAACTTTTCAAGGCAGTGAAAACTGCTATGCATCATTCAGAGCATACATCAACATCATGAGTTCACACTAGTGTAGTAACCTTTAGTTCTGGATTACACAATAGTGAGTTGGTCAAAAACTGCCCTCTGTCCCTTCCTGGCAAATAAACATTTTATACTTACAGCCTGTCTGGCTTGGACACTGGCTGTTCCATCACAGACAATCTTCTTCAGAACCGGACCAAGGGTCTTAAAAATCTCTTCACTTTCAATTCCTGACCCCATCTGCACACACAGAAGACATGCCAGTCCGGCAGCTGCACACTGTTCGTCGCTCTTACCTAGAGATTAACATGCTATGATGAGTAATCACCTTGTGCATTGGTTCCTTTAAAGATCATTAGTCTGAAAACTTGCAAGTGGAAATTCAGAAACCAACAGAAGATAATTTCAGTTAATTTTCTAGGTCAGTTAAAGTATAACATCTAAATTCAAAAAAGGAATGTTGTTAACATAACTAAATTAAGCACTCTATAAAGTACTAGAGAAGCCTCACAGTCTTAATTCCTTTTAAACAATAAGGTATTTCATGGGGATTATTGCTTTCTAATAGCAAGCACGTTAATTACCTTTCTTTATGCAGCGTTCAATGCTATCAGTTAGTGTCATTCTCCTTTCCATGATAAACTCATATAGTATTTTAGAAGAAAAAGCACTTTTCAGACTTTCAAGAGCTGCTTGTCTTGTTTTTGCACTGTTAGAAGAGAGAAGGAAGACCTCCTGAAATCAGCACACATCCGTTAAAGCTCAGCCTTTATTTTTATGGTAGTTTACATCTGTCTGCGCCCAATAGAAGAGTAACCCACAGCAGCACCATGAAGTACAAAATGCTATGAATTGCCTCCTTCCTCAAGGACAGAGAAACTTAGGTTGGAGATAGAGTTCACAGTAGTACACCAAGCTAGAAATAAAGTCACTCTATTTCAAGCCACTAGGAAAGGAAAGTCTGACTCTCACATATCCAAAAACTTGGCGGAAGTAGAAAGGTCTTTTCAGATCCACAAGAAAAGCAAGTCCTCCCCAGCATGAAATAACTGTAATTTCAGTAAGCATATAAAAGAGTTTGATGCATATTTCCCTTCTCATATCAGAGAAAGCCAGAAAACAATGGATGAATGCGTTTCTTCAAAGCATACTATACCTCTTGTCCAATGTAAGATCAATAAATCCCTTCAATTTGTATTCTAAGTCTTCTTGAGTGGCTTCTTCATCAACTTCAGGCCCTAATCCAAAGGAAATAATTTAGTCCTACTGATATACACTTTATTAGCAGACACAGCAGTATCCAACACTTAACATTTTTAATACTAGTAAATAAGCAGTTTAACATAGACAATAGCTGCAGAATTGTTCAGTGTTACAGCAACAGGATGGTGTTAAGCCTACTGCATCGAACTGCCCCTTAAAATACTTTAATAACAATTGATCTATTGATACATTTGTGCTGTTTCTATACCTGCTTCTTACATGTGCCAAGACATGTGCACTTTAAAATTCTTACTGTCTCCAAAAGTTAGCATTGTATAATTCTAATAGAAAGAAGCCCAATAGTTTCGTGGGAGGCTCATGAAACCTGGAATACATTCTTACCAAACAAAACAATAGCCACTAGATTAACAATCATATAGCATTTAACAGAATGTCATTATTTTGCTACTGCTACTTACAGTCTAGTACTTAAGCTCTTAAGTCAGCTCATGGTTTATGTTTTTAAAAAGATGAATAGGTATAAATGAAAGAATATACCATCCTCAGTGAAGCTAGCAGGATCGCTGAAGCCACTGCAGTGGCTCATAGTTTCAATTGAAGCATCTTCATCACTAAAAGGCTGCACATTTCTGGGCTGACCACCTTAAGGAAAGATGAATACAATAGTTTGTTCATTCTTCATATGCAAAAGGAAGATCTGAACACTGAAAGTAAGATTTAACCCTCCCAACAGATTCACTCTCCCTGACTCAGCCACGGAAAGCACATTTCTTTCCTCTGCTAGGTCTTTTACTCCCAGCTGTTCTGAAGACCGAGTTGGCTCTGTTCTGGAAGATTGTTTGTGAATGGTGGGGAAGAGCCCACCTAGTTTTCCAAGTATCAGTAGAACTCCTGACTCTGGATTTAGGATCTTTCTACAATCAACTTCAAGTTAATGCAATTTCCTGTGACTGTGCTTTAAAAGTAGCTCTATATTAATGTAACTGTTAGGACAAGCTACCTAAAGAAATCGCCATACAATCTTTATTTTTCAATTTTGAGGTACTTCAAGGCAGGATAAGTTATACATTTAGGCAAACATACATTACCCAGTTCAATGCAGGATTTACGGGATTAGGTATAGTATGTGCAGCATCAGCAATGTCCAACCCTATTTCAATACCGAATTACAAATATGAGCCAGAACATCAAATGCTTCAACAGGGGAAAAAAGTTTTCCCTCTCAGGATCAAGAAGGCCTCGGCTCAGGAACTTCAGTCTTTTTGAAGAAAGGAGTATTATTTTCACCAGTGATCATTTCCACAACGTTTCGTAACTGTATCTTATTCTTACAGCATTAGGACTTGGAGGAGTTTGATCTGATAATATTGTAACTTCTAGTGCTGTCCTATGCTAGCCCTTACTTTGCATCTACTAACGTTGATTAGCAAAAGAATAGTTTTACTGTTATGTCTCAACAGTTCCCAAATGTCATTTACAGAACTCAGAATTCTGCTCTTCCGCCTAGCTTTTTGTGGTACAGTTGATTCTAAATTACTTAAGAAGGCAGCACACAGTGCTTGCCCGCTTCAGGCAGGCTTCCTGGACTACCAAGACCCCCCCCCAAAAGCGTTTTTATCTAGGCAGAATCAACCTTGAGTTGATCACTGTCCAAGTGCTTTTCCAGTAAAGTTAAATTCACGCTTCAGAGGTGTTGCAGCTCTGAGCTGCAAACCATCTACTTGTATCACTGACCATAACCCTTGATGCTTCCTATAGTTACAGAGGAGAAGCACTAGCCAATGCGCAGACCGAGAAACTTGGAAGCTCAGAGTTCTGGCACAGCCACATTCTTGCCTCTGGTGATGTCAAGCAGGGAAGTTCAATGGGAGAAGTGGCAAGAATGACTGCCAGCCCTTCACAAACTAAAATAAAAGCAGCTGCAGAAAGAGCCAGTGAACTGCTCACTTCCTGAACATTGAGAGAGACAGACTCTGCTCACAGCTATGGCAGCCCGAAGTGAAATTTCTCACCCCACAAAATCTCCATTCGGCCCAGGCATCAGCACCTCAGCCACACACATCCCGGATCGGTATGAAGACTTGTTTACCTTCTAATACCCTCCTTCAGGCCAAGAAAGCTTGTGGTTTTTTTTTTTTTTTTTAAAGGCACTGCAGCCTTTCGGAGCACAATACACCGACGTACAGCCACACCAGCCACCGGAGTGACAGCAGCAGCCGTCCCCGTGTCGTCCCCCCCCCCACCCCCCGGGAAGGGCCCACGCCGGCGGCGGTGCAGCGGCGCGGACACCGGCGGCTCTGCGTGCCGGCGACGGGCCCCAGCGCCATTCAGGCCGCGGGGCCCGGCCTCCCCCGCCGCAGCCGGGCTCCCCGTGCTGCCCCGGGGCCAACCGCCGCCCTCAGGGCGCTGCTCGCCGCCGCCGCCCGCCGCCAGGCACGGCCGCCGCCTCCCCGGGGCCGCCCGCGCCGCCGGGCGCATGCGCGCAAAGGCCGTGAGGTGGCGGTTTCGGGGCCGGCTCCGGTCAGCCCGGCGGCGGCGCCGCCCGGCCCAGGCCCGGCTCCAGGCCCGGCTCCGTCCCGCCCAGCGGGGAGCTCCGCGGCCGCGCCCGTCCGCCCTGCCGCTTCCCCACTAAGCCCCGCAGGGCGCCGGGGAGCAGCCGGCCCGGCCGCCCCGCGGCCTCTCTCGTCGGCCAAGGCCTTCCCCCCCCCTCCCCTCCCCGCCGCCGCCCCGGCGGCTCGTCGGGTGAACTCCGCGCCCGCCCGCCCGCTCCGGAGCCCCCCGGCCGCGCTCACCGGCTCCGCGCTGGTGGTTGCTCCCCCGCTTCTTAGGCTTGGGCATGGTCGCAGCGGCGCTCGGCTCGGCTCGGCTCCGCTCCCGCGGCCCCTCTCCGGGTCTCGGTCTCTCCGCTCCCCCCCCGCCCGGGAATCAGCGACAATCAGCCGATGGAAGAGCAGGATGGCTTTTTACTCCAACGCCTCTGCGAGGCCGACTTCCCGGGCCGGGGCAGCGGAGGTGATTGGCGAAAGCAGGCGGAGGACGAACCGGCGGCGAAGGCAGAAATCCCCGTGGAGGCCCGTGAGCGGAGTCGATGCATCTTTCTCCTCTCAGACACCCGGGGCTAAAGGCGCGGAGGGGGCGCCGGCGCCGCTTTTATAGCCCGCCGGCCTGCGGGGGCGGGGCCGCGCGCGACGCGCCGTTGCCGCCAGCCAATGGCCGGGCGTGGCGCCGGCGGTGAGCGGGAGCCCCCCCCTGACGCGGCCGCGCCGCTGCCCAGTGGCGGGGCGGGGCGGGGCGGGGCGGGGACGTCGCCGCCTCCGCCGCCCCCGCCTCCGCCGCCGCCTCGCGCGCCCTCTGCCGTCGGCGCGGCCGGCGGCGGGAAACGGGAGGCGGGTGTCGTGAGGGGAAGCGCCGCGGGTGTCGTGAGGGGAGGCGCCGCGGGTGTCGTGAGGGACGCGCTGGGGGGTGGCCGCCGCGTCGCCGTCGTGGGACGCCGCTGCGCGAACACGCCGTTCCGCACCGATAGCCGGGGCGGGTGGGTTGCTGCTTCGCAGCGGGCTGTCTTCCGCGCACGGCGGAAGGGGGGTTTCCTGTCACGGTTTTGTCCGTTCTCTCTCCCGGTTTAGAGACTTGGCGCTTTTAAGCCGAAATGCCTTTATTTTTAACCCAAAACTGATTTTTTGGGGTTCCGGTTTTCCGCCGAGCTTCCAGTAAAGAAGAACAGGGTAGCGCTCCTACCCACCAAAAATACATTGGGTTATAATATTTCTGAGGCGTGTGTGTGAATTCTCACTGATGGGCCGTAACGCTACCACCGTGTCTGGGGGCGGGAAGAGAATTTTGTGGAACTTGCTGAAAAGTTATGTAAGACATAGCAGCGATTACACTCTTTGAATTCCTTTGCGTACAAAGTGTATTTACACTGACTTCCAGAAAGGCAAACTTTCATAACAATTCTCTGTAAGTGCTGCATGAAAAATAAAGGAAATGGGGTTTAGTGACCCGTCTGTGCATCTCGAGTAAGGAAATGCCAGTAGTGTCTATTTCTAGAAAACGGTAGCTGTCAGCTGTGGTACCGGTGGGTGCTGGCAGAGCCCGATGTTTTGGGTTGTTGTGCGGCGTGAGCCTCCTGGTGACCATTTCCTTGGGCATGGGAGAGTCAAATTTCTGAAAAGGTCTAGCCAGTTCTTCTAGCATCCTATTTAAGAAGAGCAGAAAAAGAGACAGAAGTCAGTACGTACTGCATGCGTACAGGACAACACGTGGGTGTCTCAGAGGCACCGGTGGCTCTTCTCCTTCAGGTTGAAATGTCAGAGCAAGGGACAGCCTTCCAGGCAAGTAGGCGGAGGAGTTGCAATTAAATACGGAAGGCATAACTGTACCCTTGGGTACACAAGAGTTAATATCAGAACGAGGGAGCAGTGCTGGGTAAGCTACAGCACCTAATGGCAGCCAAGCATACTTGTACGGCGGGGGTATTTGAGATGCAAGATGCCAATACCATTTTAGTGAGGTCAGCCATGTCCTAACCGTTTCCTGTGTGCTGGCCCACTTAATATGTAGATTAATCTCAGAGGTGCAGGCTGACCGCCCTAGACTTCACTGAAATTGTTGCCATCATGGTGATAGCCCCGTCTCACAACAATGGTGTCTGAGGCTGCCGGCGAGGATTAGGTTTAATGCCGAACGCCTCGCAGGTGTGACAGAGAGCCTGAACAACACGCAGAACTGTGCGCGTACACGTGGCAGTCCAGGTGTCCTGCAGCGGGCAGGCGCGACAGCGTGTAAGAGGCTGAATTGTTATCTCGAACCATTTGCCTCAAAGATTGTGAGGTATGAGGGACTGGGCTGTCATCAAGGAACTGTGAACTGCTCATCCAGAGCCCTTTGTCTCCAAGATGGCCGGTTTAAGTGGGACACTCCTCTGTCCATAAGGACGATTACCAGGCCATTGAGGCATTCAGGGGAGGAAACTGGGCTGGAGCTGATAAGATATTGGTTTCTGGTATCGATCACGCGAAGGTCGTGTGTGATGAATGAAACCTGCAGCGCATGACATCATCGAAATATGCCCTATAAAGAACCCCTAGAAACAAGTGGTGAAGGGGGGGGGCCTTTTCTTCCTCACCAAAGAATTGAAGATTGAGGACCAACGGGACGCCGCTGGATCCGTGCTGGTGACCTTCCTTGACCGACTGCTGGCCTGAGGACCAACGGGACGCCGCTGGATCCGTGCTGGTGACCATCCTTGCAACTCCCACCACCGACTGCTTGCCTGAGGACCGACGGGACGCCGCTGGATCCATGGTGGTGACTATCCTTGCAACTCTATCCCGACTGCTTGCTTAATTTCTACCTTTTCTTCCATTCTATCCTATCGCTACCATTTTTCCACTTTTGATACTTTTGATAGTAAAAACTCTTTTGACTATACGGCATTTGACCTCGTTTGTGTCTTAATCTCGCTCTTGGGATCATATCGAAACCTTCCCCGACATTGGATCGGGACATTTAAATTGGCGTCACGGACAGGATCCCTTGAGACGAGAGTGCCGTACTGTTTCCCTGCTTTAATACGCGAGACCTCTCAGGAACGTAAGGGCGGCAGGCTTGTGGTGTTTGAAACTTTACGTGCTGCCTTCCTGAGACGACTGCTTCCCCGCTTTTTATAAGGTGTTTGAAACTTTACGTGCTACCTTCCTGAGACGACTGCTTCCCCACTTTAACACGTGAGACCTCTCAGGAACGTAAGGGGGGCAGGCTTGTGGTGTTTGAAACTTTACGTGCTACCTTCCTGAGACGACTGCTTCCCCGCTTTGTATAAGATGGGTGATAGCAAAATTGCCCGTTTGGGGAAAGAAGCTTTGTTTGATTTTTTAGAAAAACATAAAGCGCGACCCTCTGTGCTTGGGATAGACTGGGCTCAGGGAAATTGGTATAATCTGCAGAGCGTTGTTGATCGGATGGTCGCTTTACAGAAAGATGCTAGAGTGCGGTCAGGGAAAGGAAAAGCAATTGTCTGTGCCGTTCTCGGAGCCAGTCTGGCCGCAGCAGTGGAGGATAGGGATTGCCACCTCACTGCAGAATCTCAAATTATTGAATCCCTCCAAAATCTTGTTCAGTCCCTTATGGGACAAGTGGCGGGATTAAAAGCACAACTTGAAGCAGAAAAGAACCAAGTGAAACATTTGCAAATTGCTCTTAAGGAGCAGCTCCTTGCAGGTACTGTCCGTGAGGAAATTCCTCCAAGATCAGAAATTGGCTACCCCTTTAAGGACCTGCAGGCAGCAAAAGAGAGAGTGGAGAAGTTAGAGCTGCCTTCATTGCGACCTTTAGTCAAAACTGAATATACTTATGATGATGAGCAAGACCAGTTCCCCCAAGTTACAACTAAAGAGGTCCCCTATACTGCCACTGAGTTGGCAAAACTAAAAAAGGAATTTGGCCGAACCCCTAAGGAGTCAGAAACGGAGTATGTGTGGAGAGTATCATTGTCGGGGGGGGACCAGATTCTGTTAAGTGAAAAGGAGGCGGAAGGGTATTGGGGACCGGGAGTGTTTTTAACTACTGGGAATCACCGTGCCCCCTGGTCTTTAACCCAACGAGCAGCCTATTGGGAGGGGGGTTTGAACCCCTTGGAGAGGGGAGATCCCCTCGCGATTACGGGGACTGTTGATCAATTAGTGGAGAGTGTGCAAAAAGCAGCTTGTCTGCAGATGATGTATGATCGAAAATTGGAGCCTAGGCAGGAGTCCCCAATGATGATGTTGGTGGATCCTGAGCGAATGACTCCCCTTATACGGGGACTCCCTGATTCCCTGAAACCAATTGGTATACAATTACAAGGAAAGATACAGGCGATGCCCCAGGGCGAGAGTGTTGGGGCTGCTTCAGGAGGATTCACGCCTGATCAGCACCGCCGCCCCCCAGATAAGAAAATTTGGACTTGGGGAGAAGTGGCCCAGGAATTAATTAATTACGGGCGCAAATATGGTCCTGTTAACCCTCCAGCCACCAAAACAGACTCCAGGGGCTTGAGGCGGACTGAAGTAAAAATAGTTCCGTGCCCTGGGAGTGATAAGAGAACACCCCTTGCTAAACCGCCGGGGGGGAGAGATATCCCGAACAAACGTAATATACTGTGGGCGCGGGGATACCAGAAGGGGATCCCGCGTAGCTTAATGGACGGGATGCCAACAGACAAATTGGAAAAATTGGTAACAGCGTGGCCTGATAAACCAGTAAACAGAAAAGTGGATTTTGAGAATACTACCCTGAGCACACCTTCCCTGATTGATTTATCAGAAACAAATGCCACCCAAGAGCCGGCGGGAAACTAGATCCTTCGCCTTCCAGTGGTGAGCGGGGGGGCGAAGGTTGGATGTATATTAGACAGCTCACTGAAAACGGCCAGGGTGATTTACTAATTACAGGCATTGTGGGACCAAGACAAGTCCCAGTCACCTTTTTGGTAGATACCGGAGCTCAGATTTCAGCTATTAAAACCAAAGATGCTGCTAATTGCGGAATTACACCCTCCAAACAGCGGCTTTTTGTGGCAGATGCATTCGGCATTGTTCAGCCACAGGCATTAGCAATGGTCAGCCTGCGTTTGCCAGGAGAAGATAGTGCCACTACAGTGACAATGGTTGTGGGGGAGTTTCCACTTAACCTTTTAGGACTCGATGTTTTAAAAGGAAAAACCTGGATTGATAACCAAAGCAGACAGTGGTCGTTTGGCTCTCCCACAATAGATATTCGGCTGTTAAAAGCCGCGCCGCTGCTTCCCCCTTCAAAGCTTACAAATGTTAAGCCCTACCCGATACCCTTGGGGGCCAGAGAGGGAATAGCGCCTGTGTTAGAGGACTTAAAGGGACAGGGTATTGTGATTCCAACCCATTCTCCTTTTAACTCCCCGGTGTGGCCAGTGCGAAAACCTAACGGCAAGTGGAGATTAACTGTAGATTATCGCAGACTTAATGCAAATACCGGTCCATTGACAGCTGCGGTACCAAATATTGCTGAGCTTATAGCTACAATCCAAGAACGAGCCCACCCGATTATGGCAACAGTAGATGTTAAAGATATGTTTTTTATGGTCCCCCTGCAAACAGAGGATCAAGACCGCTTTGCATTTACTTGGGAGGGTCAGCAATTTACTTTTACCCGACTCCCACAAGGATACAAGCATTCCCCCACTCTAGCTCATCATGCGTTAGCGCAGGAGCTAGAAGTAATTCAGACAGAGGAAGGGGTCAGTGTTTATCAGTACATTGATGACATTCTTGTAGGTGGGGATGAAACAGAAAAGGTTCGGAAAACTCAAGATAACATAATTTCTCACTTGGAAAGCTTGGGGCTGAAAACTCCACCAGAGAAAATACAAACACCCTCAAGCGAAGTAAAGTTTTTAGGAATTTGGTGGAAGGGAGGGATGACATGTATCCCCCCTGACACCCTTTCCTCATTGGATCAGATTAAAATGCCAGAGTCAAAAAAGGATTTACAGCACGTACTAGGATTACTTGTGTTTTGGAGGAAACATATCCCTGATTTTTCAATTATTGCAAGACCCCTATATGACTTGTTGCGAAAAGGGGCTCAGTGGGAATGGACGAGGCCCCACGAAGAGGCATTGCAATTGCTAATTTTTGAAGCAACTGCCCATCAAGCCCTTGGTCCTATTCATCCCACAGACCCTGTCCATATTGAATGGGGATTTGCCAAAAGTGGGTTATCAATACATTTATGGCAAAAGGGCCCCAAAGGACCCACTCGACCTATTGGGTTCTATTCTCGCAGTTTTAAGGATACAGAAAAAAGATATACTGCTTGGGAGAAAGGTTTGTTTGTAGTCAGTCTAGCCTTGAGAGAGGCTGAACGGACTATTCGACAGCAGTCTATAGTACTTAGAGGCCCGTTTAAAGTAACCAAGACTGTTTTAGCAGGAACTCCGCCCCCTGACGGGGTGGCTCAGAGAGCCTCTGTACGAAAATGGTATGCCCAGATAGAGCATTATTGTGACATTTTTACTGTGTCTGAGGGGGCAGCAAAGATGTTAACCATTCAAGAGGAAATACGTGAAACTGTTAATTGTTTGTGTAGTTTTGTCAGTGATTGCTTTGTTAATATTCACAGAATGTTCATTATAACACCACAGATGTTGTTTTGGTCAACTATTGTTACCGCCTTTAATATCTGGGGAAACTCCTGTGCCCCTCTTTTCGGCTTGGAGTGGCAAAATGAATTTGTGGCTCTAGGCCAGCAAGTGGCCAACACTTTTAATCTGACTAATTGTTGGGTATGTGGTGGGCCCTTAGGTTTGGAAAGCTGGCCATGGACTGCTGTCCCTATTTCCCCAAAATGGTTAGTGAGTAATTACAGTGAGGTCAAAAATGATTCTTACTGGAGTGAAGACATGCAGCCCTGGACAATACAATACCCAGTCCAAGGTGAATATTGTCTGAACCGAACACAGAAAGATGGTATTCCCGTGGGAAATAGCAAGTGCAACTGGACCTATACTTATGACAACCATTGCCTCACTGATGGTTGTAGACCAATTGATTGTTCAAACCATAGGGCAGCTATATCACTGCCAGAGGGGGGCGACCAGGCATATTGTCGCCTTTTGAGTTCTAGTTCTCCAAACTTTGTGCCTCGCTGGTCTGGATGGGCCTGGGTGAATCAAACAGGACACAGGAAACAGTTTTCCCATTTTTGGTCTTCCACTAATCAGTCTAATAACCTTAATGTTACCTGCTTTTGGCACCATGATTCTGGTGCCTGGAAATGCAGACTCACTGATAAAACATATTCTCATCTCCCTGATGGGACTCAAATTTGGTGGTCAAGTGATAATAAAGACTACTGTAAGGGACATTTGAGTATAGGTCCAGATGGGCTTCCTATCTGCTGGGACACCACAGAGGGGGTGGGAAAAACTGTGGACAGGTTGTTGATGAATGGTCCATCAGATCATCCTCTGGGAGTAGGTAATTCAACATATTTCCAATCACCACAGACACCTACTGGTTTGTTTGAAAATGGTACACGAGCCTTAAAGGGTCACTATTGGGTGTGTGGCCAACGGGCCTACAAACTGCTACCAACAAATTGGACTGGAGTGTGTTATGTGGGGGTAATTCACCCTTTGTTTTTCCTGCTCCCAGACGATGAAGGGGATGGACTGGGTGTTAAAGTATATGATGATCTCAATCGATATCGACGATCCATTGATACCGCTATAGCAGGTGGGAGTGGTCAAACCTGGGGCAAAGACAAGTGGACGCCTCAACGTATCATACAACATTATGGACCTGCCACCTGGAACCCCAATGAGTGGGTTAGCGGTGCTCGAGAACCTATCTATAACCTAAATCGCATCATCCGGTTACAAGCTGTCCTAGAGATCATTACTAACGAGACAGCCCGTGCCCTTGATCTATTGGCGGATCAAGCTACACAAATGCGAACAGCAATATTACAACATCGCATGGTTCTCGATTACCTGCTAGCCGAGGAAGGAGGTGTTTGTGGTAAACTAAATGATTCTAACTGTTGTTTAAAAATTGATGACAGCGGGAAAATTGTTAAACAAATTACTGCGGGAATACGAAAGCTGGCCCATGTTCCTGTCCAGACATGGAAAAGCTGGGACATAGATATGTTTTCCTGGCTCCCTGGAGGTCCATGGGTTAAGCGAATCCTATTTTACTTGTTGTGTGGCTTTGCCATGTTATTCTTTTTACCACGTGTCATTCCATGCTTTATACAATTGATTCAACGTGTTGTAACTAATATGCAATTCGTAACTACTATTTCGCCTGACGGTGTTAAACAAATTCGCGCTGTGCACCGAACCACACGGTCGGTAATACAGATTGTATAAAATGCTCTTTTCTGGCTTTTCTATATAGCTATCTTTTCTCAAAACCACCATGGGTCCTGAAACAATCTTTGAGCCACGGGGTGGTGTAAGAGGCTGAATTGTTATCTCGAACCATTTGCCTCAAAGATTGTGAGGTATGAGGGACTGGGCTGTCATCAAGGAACTGTGAACTGCTCATCCAGAGCCCTTTGTCTCCAAGATGGCCGGTTTAAGTGGGACACTCCTCTGTCCATAAGGACGATTACCAGGCCATTGAGGCATTCAGGGGAGGAAACTGGGCTGGAGCTGATAAGATATTGGTTTCTGGTATCGATCACGCGAAGGTCGTGTGTGATGAATGAAACCTGCAGCGCATGACATCATCGAAATATGCCCTATAAAGAACCCCTAGAAACAAGTGGTGAAGGGGGGGGCCTTTTCTTCCTCACCAAAGAATTGAAGATTGAGGACCAACGGGACGCCGCTGGATCCGTGCTGGTGACCTTCCTTGACCGACTGCTGGCCTGAGGACCAACGGGACGCCGCTGGATCCGTGCTGGTGACCATCCTTGCAACTCCCACCACCGACTGCTTGCCTGAGGACCGACGGGACGCCGCTGGATCCATGGTGGTGACTATCCTTGCAACTCTATCCCGACTGCTTGCTTAATTTCTACCTTTTCTTCCATTCTATCCTATCGCTACCATTTTTCCACTTTTGATACTTTTGATAGTAAAAACTCTTTTGACTATACGGCATTTGACCTCGTTTGTGTCTTAATCTCGCTCTTGGGATCATATCGAAACCTTCCCCGACATTGGATCGGGACACAGCGGTAGTACCTCACGGTGGAACGGGAAGAGTGAAGAGAAGTGTCGTAGCCCTTGTGTGTTTGAAGGTGGTCTCGCCAGGACAGGCGGAGGTAAAGCCCTGGAGAGGGAGAGGAGAGAGCGTCGCAGCTGAGGTGGGAAAAGCAGCTGCTAAGGTACAAAAAGGTGTTGCCAGACTCGGACAACCAAAATAAATTACAAAAGGTGACAAAAACAAAGAACTCGTGACTACTTTGGATATGTGACCGCTTTAAATTTTACTGGGGCTTCTGAAATACGCAGTAGTCTCCAGGTTACCGAGATTCCCTGGGTATCTGACCAACAGTTCAGTGAGGTCGCGCGAGAGTAGTTGCATATCACTGCTTAGTTTTGCCGTCTGTCTGTGACAGAACAGACTCTTTGTCTCGATTGCTGACTTCTTGCCCACTATCCTGATTTATTCTATTGGCAGGAACGTGTGGCGCCAGTAGGCTGGCTCAAGACAAGTTTCTAACAAAAATCTTTGGCTAAAAGGAGAGTCACGCGGTGTCGGCAATCTGTATACCTATTGTCTGGCTTGTGCTGGAGCTACTGGTGTCGGGGGTGTCACAGTTCCACCGGCACCAATGATACCAGCGGTAGGTGAGAGGTGGCATCCTTTGGAAAAACGCGTTTCATGAAGCAGCAAGGCGAGCTGGGAGCGGAGGGTGACAGCAAGGCAGGCGTGGCAGTGGCTTCACTACCGAGCAGGAGCAGCCCCACAGCACCCAAACAAGAAGAGCAAAGCAGGTCTGGTGGTGGTTACGAGTTTCGGCTAAGAGTACAGATGGCCAGTGACGGTCCAAGTGACCATAGTGACAAGGAGGTCTGAGGTCAGGCCAGAAAGCTAAGTCAGCGAGTCAGGGTCAGAATCGGGTTCAGTGAAAATAACCAGGGCCAGCCAGCCACCAGTCCAGTCATCATCAGAGAAGCCCCCAGTGAAGGGAAGGATCCGAGTTCAGCCCAGGTGGGTCAGGGTCTGGACCAGCGTGTACGTGGCTGGGCACAGGCTTATCTGTGACATAGCTCAGGCAAGGACCGAGGGAGAGTGCTTCAGCGTAAGCGCAGCTCCTGAGCGAAAGTAAGCGGCTCTTGCTTCTTCCAGCCCTTTCTCATGCAGCAGTTTGATCTAAGGCCACTCGGCTGCACCATGGCAGAGCTGCCTTCGAGCACAGGGAGCTTAATGCTGACAAAGGCCCCAAGAAAAGGGCTAATGAAGAACTTCGGCCCAGCTAAGGGACGTACGTATGTGACTGACTCAGTATTTGTGGCTTAGTAAGTATTTGTATGCCAGAGTTTGTAAACCATCATCATTTATGAACGAGTGGAAGCATGGCCAGGCATACTCTGTTTACACCATTAAATGCTGTAAAGAAGTCAGAAATGAGGGAATCACATGGATCCTTGATTCATACGGCTGTGTTTTCCTCCTCTTTTGACACGATGCTTCTGCTATCTTTGCAGACAAAATCCTTTGGATTTTCTTTTTTCTTTCTGCGATTCCTTAAGACATGACTCTTCAGACACAGCAGAGAATCCCAGGCTCATGCTGGTTGCCTTGTATTGCACGGTCAACTTTCTCACAATCATAAAAGATCTCAGAACCAAGAAAAGAGTCCAAAGCTGGAAGATGGGCCATGCTAAGGCAGTCCCTGGATGAATACTCCAAAATGCCTGTGTTTCTAGTGACTGACGGGCCTTCAGAGTGTGAACCTGTTAGCAGTGCCATGGTCCTCACTCTGGAACACTTAATGCTCCAGATGTTGTCAGCGTTGGTGTGTAGTCTCACTGCCCAAAATAAATCTGCCCATAACAAATTACAGCCACAGCCCTGCTCCGTTCTGGCTGCAGTCACTACAGTGGTATGCTTGGCTGTGACTTAATTGACTCTGCAGGCAAAGGCAACTCATTCGGTTCCTTCACATAGGTAGGGCACCTGGTCTTGTATCTGGGAAGAAAGACTCAGACTTGGAAGGGAAAGCTCATGTCAGGTCTTCACTGGGAAGGTGCTCAGATGGATGTACGTACTTCCAGGCATACATGCAAGATGTATCTGATCAGTTCTTACAGAGCGATTAATGACATTTCTGAGATAGCGATTGCAAGTGATGCGAATTTTTAATGGACAACAGTAAGATGCAAACTTCAAATAAAAATATAGAGAGGGAAAGCCAAGAGCTGCAGCTTTTTTCCCTTGGAATGCTGGAACACATACTGGAGGGCTAAACAGTTCCCTCTGTAGTATTTCAGGGGTATTATGTTGCAGCAAAAGTTGTACAGCATCCAGGTTGGAGGTCCTTTCATTTTTCCTACATCATTTACCTCCTGTCTTCTTATTTATATTTTGGAAGCCTGACCAGTTGTGGTCCAAGTACATCCAAGAACCCCAAGTCCAGAATAAAATTAAATGTGATGGCAGGCTCGCTATTGGAGTCACTATTATTAGAGCCTGAGGGAGTTTTGGTCTCAGCTGAAGGAGTAACTTCAGACACTGAGGGAAGCTCCTGATGTCTACAGCTGGCTGAAGTCCAGAGCTGTAAGGTGACGCAAAAGCAGCCCATACTCTTTTCCCTAATATCGGCAGCCCTGTGTGTATGGACATGCAGAGGACGTTTTGAAGGGAAAAGAAAGCAATCAGGGAAGAAGTTCAATTATGTATGGTGAGCGGATGGATTTAGCAAGCCTGCCTGCTGAAACAGAGGCTTGACCATGCAAATCAGCTAAGTGGTTAATGGTCACAGATAGCATCCTCTTACAGCCCTGGTGGTGTTTATATTATATATACAGTGCCAGAGGCATACATTGCAGTCTGCACATAAAAAGAAAGATGGCTCGTGCTCTTTCAAATTTACAATCCCCTTTAAATTAACAATTTCTGCAGCACAGTATATGTGGACTTTATTTTATGCATCTGAGGACATCCTCAGTCACACACTACCCTGACTTTCCACGGCAGGGGGGTTCAGCTGCATTCATACTCCAGAAATTTTTGCTGATTTTATCCATATTATACTGATACTTACCTCCTTTTCTTGAGGCAGATCCTTCGCTCCATATTTATGACTTATTCATGCCGAACTTTCTTGGACCTCAGTAAGATTTTTTCCTGGTAAGTCATGAAGAAACAATGCATACTTAAGCTCTCTGGTACATATGCCATTATTAATTTCATGTCTAAATTTGGCCGCCTGAACTTAGACTGTCACTGTCAATAGCAACTGACCACAAACATTATCCCTAACAATAACAGCATTACAGAGCAACTGTGCCCCCATGGAAAAAGAAAGATAAGACTCTTTGTCAAATGTAAAGCCCTTGCAAACATTTTGCAATAGCTAATAAGATTTTGCTAGAATAAGGGTGAACAGATTTTTTTAACAAAATATGTATGGGACTCTAGATTTGTCTCTAGTTTATTGTTTCTTGTGGGGCTTTAGTGAACAAACAACTTTGAGTAATGACGTCAGTGCTGTTGTAAAACTGTGTTGTAAAAGCAAGTATTTCATGCCTCTTAAGGCCTTGTATGTTGTCAGTTTGTGTCTTGCTTCACTTGGTTCTCTGCCTGCTTTGCAAAATTTTGGGTTTCCTAATATCAACCACTAAGTTGATGCTAAGTGTTACGGAGGAAAATCAGCGATTATCTGCTCTTCTGAAATGAAGTGGTTTTTTTAATTTATTTTTTCTTAGATCCAGGTTCAAGTTTAAACCTAAAATTCTTAATGACTTGCACCCCCCCCCAAATTAATTTCAAAATAGAATAGAGGACCATGACACAGCCTTTCCCCTAGCATGTGATACAATAATCAGGAGTACACATCTTGTTTTCTTTAGCAAACATGTTTCTATTGCATTATAATGCTGTTGACCTAACTGGTTAGCCAATATTCGGTGTCATTTGTAGGGGAATCAGATATTTCTCTGTTTCTGCCCCATTATTTCCGGGCAATGTGTATAGATGCTCATTCCACTGAAAATTAGGAAGGATTAAGTAGCAGGAGACAGTACTCCAAATCTCATTTCTGCCAATGCTTTAGCGAAAACCCCTCCGTGCACACACTCCTGTCTCCTTTTCTAGCTGTTTGCCAGGCACTTGGCTGTGTTCTGCTGCCACATTTGGCCATACAGAGCTGCAATCGATAGTCCGTGTTTGTATTTGCTGGGACGCTTCTAACGGCATGTCCCAAGCACTTCAGGCTTGCACGTGGGGCTGGCCCGTGGGCAATGATTTTCCATTACTGCAACAGTCATGAAGTGGAAGGATGCTAACTTGGCCTAACTTGCCATCAGTTGTATATCCTACCACGCACGCCACGTGTGCCAGTGACAACTGGAAGCACGTTCATAGCGTTTCTGTTCCTTCTGAATAGCACCTTGCCGTGCATTTGCCCATCACTTAGGAGAGTGGGCCTCCCTCCCCTTGGGCAGCACAAGCATTTTTCTCAGTTTGCTGGAATATACAACGCAAGGGTAGCTCAGACACTGAGCGTTGTAGCCATTCCTGGTTTTCCTCTTGAGCAGTTCTGGTCCCAGGAAATAGATTTTGCTATCCTTCCCTTTGATGCAGATGGACAATAACAAGGCAGCAGCACCTTCCAATAATTCTTTACCAAAACACACTGTGTTTTGCAAGACATCCCTTTGGATGCAGATACAAAGGATTAGTCCTGTTTGTGTTCACTAACAAAAAATTCAAATAAAACAGCATAGCATAAAGGATCAGAAGGGACCTTTTTGTATCTGCCAGTCCAAATGTTTGCTCTTCCAGGTATGTTCATCACATAACGAACGAACTCTTCGAATGAGCTCTTAAACGAACTCATTCAGCTGCAATTTAATTCTAGCCAAGTTTCTTATTCCCCCATCTACATATGGGAGGCTGTTTCCAAAGATCAGCCTTCTGTTTATCAGAACAATTTATTTGTGCCCAGCATTTATCAGTTTGTCCTGCCGATAAACCTGACCTTCACCTCTTCTGTGGTGTTTACACTTCTGGGAGCAGCCGTTTCCTTTCTCGGCCTTTGTTTTTGAGGGTGCCATGCAAATTCCCTAGGGCGGTATTCTTCATATGTAGCTTAAAGTATTTAAATAAAACATCTAATTTAGGAGCCAAGTCAGAACTTAGGTAGGCTGAGTGACTGGAGGTGCCCATCTCTTTCCATTGACTACAGGAGTCCCTGGTGACTGTGCTCCTAATTTATGCATCTTTGTGAAGTACCTGAAGTTGGGCAGCATGAACCTGGGCTTTAATGCTGTTGGTTTTTACCTCCTGACCAGTCTTGAAGGCCTTCTCTTCATTGGTTCCCATGGGAATTTATCCTTCTTGAACATAGTTGACCAGTATTCCAGATGAAGTCTCATCACTGTCATCGATAGCTTTCCTGCTTCTCTGTCAATTGGAAATACCCTGTCTGCAATGGTTTGCCATCATGTTTACTTTAAACAGGCCTGCATTCTGTACTGTATTTTTTTCCTCCCCAAGATTTACGGTTCACTAACTGCCTAGCTGAGACCTGAAATTCATGTTAGTCCTGAGGTCCGTGATCTTTCACTGTGGATTATTAAATTTTATTTTATTTCTGTCAGCCTAGACCTCATGGTCAGTTCTTCCTACGCAATATTTAAAACCTCCTTTATAAAGACATGACCTCCCAATTTACATGGCAATTTTAAATTTCATTAACACCCCCTTGTTTCTGCTGTCCTGGCAATTAGTGGCAGCATTAGGCTGCTTGCTCCCAAGAACAAGAAATTCCTGTCGGAAGTCCGCGTTTTGTGTTGAATAGTCACCCACTTGTTGCTTATACATTTGCCAGGCTGCCCAAATAGTCAGTGTCGAAAGGTGTCTTTTCTTAATGATAAATTTGTTCCTGAAATGGAGGGAAATGTAACAATAAAGCTGTTATCAGCTATCATGTAATTGCAGTCCTATTTCCATTCCGTCAGTGGAAACTGCTGCTTATTTGAAAGATGATTATTTGATTGCTGCTTGATTGCTGCTTATTTGAAAGGTGATTTCTCACTGCACTGAAGCTGCTGGGACCTGCCAAAGCCCATGCTCCACAGTCTGAATAAGATGCAGACTTCATACTTCTCTTTACACCGAAAATTGGAAATATGAAGAGTAGTTCATTGTTGGAGGGGAAAGATTGTTTCAGATGCTGGCTTCCAGAGAGCTGGTTGAGCAAGACAGGGAGAGGAGTGGCAGAGGTCCTTTCCAAAGAAGGGAGAGTTGGTCTTTTTCTGTGGTGTCAAAGAGCCGATAGCTACGTGGTTTTTATTCTGCCGAATTCAAAGGAAGGAAATACCAAGCTGTACACCTTGTGGTACCTCAAGGTCAAAGTCCTGGCACATCCCAGATACTTCTGCATTCCTGCCTTCCTCTTCCCCACAAGATGACTGTGTGCTCCCTTCTTGTCTCTCTCTATTCACCATCTCCAAGTCTTCCCTTCCTCCAGAGCTTCTGCATCACCTGTACCTGGGTACGCTTTTCCTCCCTCAAGGGGTTCAGTGTCCCTCGTTTCCTTTTCTCTCACCCTGGCCACCATGATTGCCCTCTCTCTCATCCTTCTCCCCTTCTCTTTCACACACTTAGTCAAACACTTGGGACTTACACTGCAAATAGCTGAGATCTTGGCAATGCTGGAAGATTTTGTCAACTTATTTTCTGAGGGGTGGGCAGTTCCAACTGTTGTTGGAAGTGCTGGACATGCTAACTAGAGGCTCCAACCACTGCTCTCTGGTTGAGTGGCCACAGAATCAGCCAGCTTCTGCCCAAGGATGTCCATAAACATTCCTCCGATGTTCTGGAAATGATTGAATGCAATGTTGTGCAGTTACCCTATTACAGGCAAACATAAATAAGCAGACATGGGTATGAAGGTTTTTGTGGGCCCTGGCTTCAACTCCCAAAGGTGAGGACTCACTCCTGGATGCAAAAGCTGTTACCATTTCAAGCACTGATGTATAAAATTAACAGAATCAAAGTGTTAATGCTAAGTAGTCACAACGTGCTCAATAAGCAGCTATAAAGAGGTGCTTTTGTACTGAGGGGAGAAATGCACGTGTCTGGCAGGAATCAGAGAGCCTTTCCTGGCAGAACAAGAATGCTCTCAGATGAAAATAGAGAAAAGGGGGGGGTGAACGGAGCAGAAATAGGGTGCAACCCATATAGAAAACTCCTGTGTGATCTATGGAGTGCAGGGGATGTACAGGGCCATAATGTTTAGATTTTCCAGTTGCTGTCAATGCTGGCCAAAAATAATGACTCATTCGAATATGCTTAAGAGCTGCACTTTGAAAATAAGAATCCGGGCAGACAGGTACTGGCATGGAAATGTACACAACAGTTTGTTTAAACAGTGTCTTTCACAACTAGCTACTCAGTGACACGTGACAAGCCACAATACTTTTGCCACGTCAGTAGCCTGCACTGCCTGTCCCAGCTCTGTCACCTTCATCTGGGTCCGTGCTCGGCATCCCCATCGCACTGTACTGCCCAGCTGCCACACAACTCTCATCCACTCTCAAGCGTGTGTCAGCCCTGAGGATGCAAAGGTACAAACACTTAGTTTTATTGGGCACCTGCTCTCCCCATCCTTTCAAGGTTTTCCTATGGCATGCAAGTAATTTTTGCAGGTTGTTTAAGAAAAGCAGAATTTTATCACGAGAAGTGTTGCATAAATACCCATCCCCAAGAGAAACTGTTGGAAAATACACATATGCATGCCTTCAGAAATACATAATCTCATTTGGGGTGAGGTCTGTGGGTAAAAGCATGCTGTCTTCCTGATATTTGAGTACTCCCAGCAAAAGGACCTTAAGAAAGAAAGAGGAAGAAGAAACTACGGTTAAAAAAAAAGAAGAGAGGAAAATATGTGACCCTGCATCAGTTTCATATTGAGTGCTTGGATGTGTAAGACTCCACGCGGGAGATCTCCCACCTCCAGCAGCTTGCTTTCTCATACAAGAGAGAAAAATACTGAAAACAGTGCCTGCCAGACCCTCGTCGCGCACTGAGGAAGATGGAGGTGGCCTCTCTCAAACAGTCGGCAAGTCTGCAGAGTCAGGGATTCCCCCGCGGCCTCCGCGCCATCACCCATCACCTCTGGTGGCGGTCCCCGCAGGCAGCAGCACGGAGGGATTGCCCCCCCACCCCTGAGGGGATTTGAAATGCCCCGTAATCGGAGCTGTCACGAATATTGTAGCAGGGACGCAGTGGAAATATCCACGAACGTGGTGCCTCTGTGGTGAGCTGGCTGGTTGGAGGCGGTAATGACAACGGGTAGCGCAGGCAGCATTCCTCTGCCTTGAGATCAGCATCCCAAACCAGTCAGACTGATGCCAGCGCCTCGCCACGCCTGCCAGTAACGTCATTAAAGGCCAAATCCTCCTCCCCAAGAAGTCGGCACCAAAGCCCTGCTCAGTCCTTTACTGCCTTTTTGGCAGCCCCGTCCCCAGCCATCAGGCACCTCCATGGGGATGGGGACGGGCCAAGGCCAGGTTGGGACGTCAGCCCACGTGTGGGTGGGGGTCAGGATCAGGCCCCGTGAGGGGTCTCCTGACTTCTGGCAGCTCCACTCCACTAGTCTCCCTGCTATTTCTAGAGTCAGCGGGTTCAGGATGGAAAACAATCCAAGCAAGGCCATAATGGAAAAGATATCGCAAGATACAATACAGTACAATACAATGCAGTATTGTATTGTGTAAGATATTACTGCTATGGTTATGAGAGCTCTAGGCTGGTCAAGTGACAAGGAAGGGCAAGGTAATTCTTTTGGGTTGTTTTCCATTTGTGTGGGTTTTGGTGTTGTTTTTTTCTTTTTTTGAGATTCCACTACTAAATCTAGAAAAATCTCCCTTTTGTCTGGTGACACTGGTGAGAGCTAATCGCTATTGCAGCCTGCATAATATGTCTGCATCTAAATTCAGGCGTTTCAGAGGGCATCTCGTTTTTTAAAGGAGGCTCACAGTAAAGCTCTGTGCTGCAGCTTGAAAAGGCAGCCAGCACCCAGCCTGCAGCAGGGAGAGGGATGGAGCTCACCACAAGCCTTTAAGTGCCCTTTCCTCCTCCTGCAGGGCAATGCCTATGGAACAAAAAAAACCCAGAGCAGGTCCCTCTTGGATGCTGCTGCCCCGGACCTCCGCGCTTCTGCGTGATACCACACCGCTGCGTGCCCTTTTTGCCAGCATGAAGAAAATCTGCTCAGAGGACAGTTAGACACTGTTTCCCTCTTCCTGCATCACAGAATTTGTCTATTCATAGTTAAACCTAGGATTATTGAAATCTCTTTAAATGTGTTTGGTCTATTCATGTTATATGAATAGGGCTGGAGGAATGAGGCATACCCTATAGATTAACAACATACCAGTAGTGCTGCATGTACCACCCCTTCTGTTTTTTATTTGAAAACATCTCAGGACCAGTAGAGTAACATGCTGAAAATGTAAATCTGGCTGCCTTTTGGTGCAGTTGAGTAGCTAGAAATAAGGAAGAGAGACAGATTTACATATAGGACTATTACAGACCCAGGTAGGATGAATACTCACTGTAGCTTGTAATAAAATTTTTGACCCAGGTAGTAATAGGATGTAATTACATTTGAGGTGTTTAAGAGAAGGCGCTTCTCATACAGACTAACCACAGGAACAATTAGAAGTGCAAAAGTCCATTTTCCTCATGTGCTCTCAGACACAGAATATATTAAACTATGAACTAACCCAGAGGTTGTGATCTTTTGTTCTGCAAATTAACTAACCTCATAATTACAGGTTTTTGTATAACTAAAGGAGGCTTCTTTTGATCTGCACTTCTTTTAGATCAGGTTGCTTTACATCAAAATAATCACTGACCTGGTTTGCACGGGGGACATCTCCGAGCAATATTAGTGGGATTTTCTTGCAATAGAGCTCATTACACCTTAAGGGTTGCGGATCTTTAATTTTCAGAAGGCAAAATTGCTTGGAAGTCTTTACCATGTTCGAAGTAGCTTGTAGCTACAAAACCGATGTATTCCTTCTGGCAATATTAGCCTTTCTAACTCAAGCAAGCCCCATAAAACCTCATAACATCATTTGTTTCCAGTAGTCACAATTAATTTCTCACTAATGAAAAGAGTGTGACGCAGGACAGATTTATTTCCATAAACATGATTTACTTTGTTATCTATCTCATTAAAACAAGCAATTAGCCAAAGCTTTAGGTCTTCAGACTTTTCCGTGAGGATACATTGATGATGAAAGCAGATGTTTCTCCAGGACGGGAGGTCCTGTTCGTTCACAAAGGCAGCGAGACCACTTACATCCCCCAGTTCAACAAGAAACGTGATGAGGGGCCGTGTCTTTTCTCACCGCTCCAATTCCCTTCCAGGAGAGCACATAACCAGCAACCTTTGCCTCCTAACCTTTCGTGGGGACACACGCCCGGGGTTGCCCCAGCTGTGCCGAAAGCCGTGGACGTATGAGAGCATCTGTGCCAGGCGGAGTGACCCGGTGCCGGCGCTGCCCGGCCGAGCCCAGTGCGGCACCGGGGCTTCGCCCTGGCCATCAGCTTCGCTGCTCGTTCTGCTCAGTGGCACGCAAACGCTACCCCTCCCCGGCAGGGAAGCTCATTTCCCCCATGTGCTCTTTATTCTGGCCAATAAATAAATAAAATGAATAATATTCTGGGAGCAAAAGCTTGTGACCGAAGCTGAGACAGTTTTCCATTTATCATGCATGATAAATCCTGGCTGTAACGCCAGGACCCCTGTCAGTAAGTTTAGCAGCTGTATTGCCCTGAAGACTGGTCCGTATTTAGAAAGGTAAGTAAGATTCTTTTTTTCCTCAGCGGTTGCTCACAAAGCTTGTAACAGGTCTAATAATGCTTGTGTCCTGTGGGAAATATGTATGTTAATTTGCTCGTGTAAACACTCCTTCCTCCTAAGGAAATGCTCTGCCTGGCTCTACGTGTTCCTTCACATGTTTTATAGAAACAGTTAAATAAACAGCTTACTCCCAGTGCCTCTTCTCACCAAATCAGTGACACGAGTCAAAGTCCAGCAGCCCAAAACCGCATCTCTGATCTTTATGATTTCTCTGCGGAATCTCCCCAGTCCTCCTCTGCTCCAGAGTCAAATGCTTTTTGTTTCGTGCCATGAAGATCAAATGAATTAAGTCTACTTTAGACATTTTTGGTCATGGTAGCCTGGGAAAGTCATGCCTTCCAACAGTTTCTTTTTATTGACTTCTCTGTCCCCGGTCTTTGCAACTTAGGCGTTGAAAAAATGACCTTCAAATCCTGGGAAGGGAGCACGTAGTTCCTTCCATGCTTCACAACTTTTTAAACATCTTTCAGTGTCTACAACAGCGAAGACTGCATTTCTGGGTTTTTTAAAACAATTTTTAAACGTTGATTGATGTCATCATATCACTGATTGCCACTCAGCATGAAATGTAATTTATGAATGGAGGGCATGAAAGTGGTTTCCATTGCTGCCATCTTCTGGTGCAGTTAATGAACTCCGCACGGCAATAACAAAGGCACATTAACAGTGAAGAGAAATTAAACAAACCAAAATAGCATATAAATCTTCCTGAAGGCAGCTGTTAGATGCCAGAAAAGCATCTTAAAAGGTAATACACACCAGAAGGACCATTGCCAGCTGAAAATTGCAATGCTCCCTGGAACTGCCTTGCCCGTTGTTGTAGTACCGATGTAACACCCGTGATGATATTAGAAAATAGAAGGAAAAAAAATGTATTTCTCTGTGTCTTGGAAGGCATTTGATACAGCGGCTCTGCAATCAATTTTATGGGTTTGCTGAAGTCATTTCCCCGCTGTTTGTATGGCTCTTTCAAAGCGGGAAAAAAGAGAAGAACATTTTGGGTTTTAAGCAGGTAAATGTGAAACAATGGAAATTACCCAGAAAAGTTCAAGGAGAGGTGCAGGGTTAGAAATTACTTTAATTTACATTTTGGAACTGATTAGCTGACAATATCCCTTAATGTGGTTTGGTAACTGTGGTAAATTAAAGAAAAATGAATACATTTCCTAGAGTTCAGTAAAGGCAAAATAAAAAATGCAGTAACCTAAGCAAAAATAAATAAATATCTTTAGGAGCTATTTTTGCTGCACACCACAACACATTTCAGAGCAAAAAATAGCCTTTGTTGTGCTCTGCATGGAGAGCAACTCCATGAGGTGCACAGCTGAATCCAGTGGGAATCCATCATACCAATACAAAATACGTTGAATTTCTGCCCTCATTTTGTGAACAAAAGCACAGTATTCTGTCTGTATTCCATTCATTCGTGCTGAATTTCAGATTTTTGGGGGTTTTGTCATTGTGTTGGCTTGCTCGTGAGCTTAGATTAATTTTTAATGATTTAAGAATCCAAAAAGCGCTCAATATTTCCTGAAATCGCACCTATATGCTCCAACTGCACGCTTCACTAATCCTCAGAAATTCATACTGCTCCCGTTATGGGGGATGATGGAGCACTCGTTAGCTTTTTGATCTCTTCCACAATCGTTACTCCATTCATCAGCCAGCCAGCTGGCTGCAGCGGCTCCCTTTGGAGTCCTTTTCCCTGACTAAGCAGTGCTGCCATAAAACTGCATTGTATCCGCTCGCTCTGCCCTTCCTCCACAGATGTTACCATTTCAATGGGCATACACAGTCCCTCAGCAAAGCTAAAATACTGCTCTGCCAAGTTCCTCTTGGCCAAGATACTTCCTGATGCTGATTTTTTTTTTTTTTTTAGAGCTCATGCCAGCCGTGTACCTTTCCCACCCCAAGGACAGAGTGTCTTTGGTTTGCCCTGGCTGGCAGCCTGCCAGTATGGCATCCAGGTTTCTGGAGTTCAGCATGGTTTCCATATGATCAGATTAAATTGTTTGGGGATAATAAATGATTTATCAGTGCACAGCACTCTCTGGAGCATAGTCATTTATGCTCGACAAATATTTTGCATACAAAAATGAATGCAAAACCCAGAAATGTAAAACCTAACCTTAGGCAGAGCTATTTTTCTTGCACGGTGGAGTAAAGTAATAGTCTTGAATAAGATGTTCTGTATGAACCTCTACCCCATGCAATGAACTAAGTAATTTTTATCTGTCGTTCTCTATTTTTTAATCCCACTACCAATTACTCATGTGAAATGCAACTGGCTCTGATGAAATTGCTCAAGAATAACCGTGATCAGAATCCGGACTTATTCTGTATATGTTATCACTGCTGTACAGAGTAAGCTAACCAAAGATATGCTTCTCTTTGCTGTTCTCATGGCTTCCTTAGTTCACGTGTCACGTTAATGGGACACTTTAAGAAGTTGTGTAAAGGGAAAAGAATTAGCACTCATTAGAGACAAGTGTGGCCTAATGAGGAATTCATGGGGAA